>NW_027555958.1:307479009-307783150 GCF_003287225.1 Phascolarctos cinereus | reverse complement strand
CTTATTCAAGGTTACGAAGTGACAGAGTCAGGAGTCAAGCCCATGTCCTCTGATGCCAAAACCGGCATTCACTCCACTATAACTATACTACCTCTCACCTAAAAGTGTTCCTCACATTATCAGAATCAGTGTGGCATTTCTTTACCAAGTAAGTTTCCATTTTCCAAAGCAAGATAAATGTTCTAGTATTTCCTGGAGAAATGATTTTTTTTTCTTCAGTATCTCATTGGAGGCTTTTCTTCCCAGAGGGTTGCATATATGTTACCAGATTAGAAAAGAAGTAATTAGCTAAAGAAATCCATACCAACCTAAGTGTGGACTGGAAACAGGAAAGTAACCTGGGACATAAGCAGTAGGTCCTCTTGCTTTACATCTTGCTATAAAGATTAATTGCCATGTAGGTCATGAAATCTAGAGAGTTTTGCAAAGTCAACAACTGTCCTTTGTAGCTAGAATGACAGGACTGTTACAGTGGCAAAAAAAAAAATGTTGCATCTTTCAAGAGCTCCCATCATGATAGATTCCTCCCTGAGTAGCAACTGGAAATTAGTATTTAAGTCCCTGCACTTTTCAGAGAAACTTTTCCCAAAAATGAAGAAAATAGCACCAGCCCATACCACTGGAAACTGTCTAGTGGTTCAAGCATCACAGCAGATTTGGTAATGTAGTCTAGTTCCATTCTGGGTCTAGCAAGTTCAATAAGTTACTTATGTTACCCAGTAATATAAGGCAGCTAGGTGGCACAATGAATAAGGTAGTGGATTTGAAGTCAAAAAGACCTGTTTAAATCAAGCCTTAGCGGGCAGCAAGGTGGCACAATGGATAGAGCACTAGCCCTGGAATCAGGAAGACCTGAGCTCAAATACAGCCTCAGACATATAATACCTACTATCTGTGTGACCCTGGACAACTCACTTAACCCCATTCCTAGCCAAAAAAAAAATCTAGCCTTAGAAACTTAATACCTGTGTGACTTTTGGCTAATCACTTAACCTGTGTTTTCAGCTAGAAGGCAGTTAGTCCAACACACTCCTTTTATGGCTAAAGAAACTAAATCTTACAGAGGTAAAATGACTTGTTTAATACTACACAAAATAGTTAAGTGGTAACTATGATTTTATCCCAGGTTTTCTGACTCCAAATTCAGTATAAATACCACTTTGCATCCAATTAAAATGCCTAAGGGAGAATTCATTCATTTACCTAGCAAGCAAGTATTAAGCACCAATCATGGGACAAATCACAACAGTCTAGCCCAGAGCACAACTAGAATTACTAACCTGGACATAAAGGGAATGTAGTATCTTGATTTTTATAATGTCCTTTTGATTTTCACTCATAAGGAGAAAGAGGGAAAATAAAACTTATTTCAACAAATAAAAACAAGTTAGTTCTTTCCCAGTAAGAAGGCAAGGAGGCAGTGAGGTAAATTGTTTTCACAGGAATTATTCTGTTCTAGATAATCTTATATCTGCCTCCTTATTCCTTTGTAAAGTCTTAGACCCTTTATTTTTTTCTTTTTTAAAAAATTTATTTATTTTTAGTTTTCAACATTTACTTCCACAAGATTTTGAGTTCCAAATTTTCACCCCATCTCACCCCTCCCCTCATCCCAAGATGGCACGTATTGTGAATATTCCTCCCCTAGTCTGCCCTCCCTTCTATCTCTCCCCCCTTCTCTTATCCACTTCTCCTTCTGTTTTCCTGTAGGGCAGGATGGATTTCTGTACCCTATTCCCTGTATTTCTCATTTCCCAGTTGCATGTGAAAACATTTTTTTAAACACGTGTTTTTAAAACTTTTGGGTTCCAAATTTTCTCCCTTTCTCCCTCCTCACCCACCCTCATTGAAAAGGCAAGTAACTCAATTTAGGTTATACATGTGCAGTTATGCAAAACACTTCCATAGCAGTCATGTGAAAAATTGACTCTATTTCCCTTAATACTATCCCGCCCCCCCATTTATTCTATTCTTTCTTTTGACCCTCTCCTTACTCAGAAATGTTTGCTTCTGATTACCCCCTTTCCCAATTTGCCTCCTCTCTATCATCTCCCTGCTCTCTTATCCCCTTCTCCCCCTATTTTTCCTGAGTCCTACATCCTTTAGAGAAACTAATAAGCTACCTACACTGTCAGTAATGGAGTAATTGACTAGGAAGTTGAGGTCATTGGTTATAGATGAGGTTATAATCAGTAAATACATCTTGCAACCTAATAAGATTTATTTATCTGTTGTAACTATTATCACAGTTACTGTCTTCACCATAGGTGAGTTATTAAATTAACGAAGGGAAACTTAACCTCCTCTACTATTATCTCAACCTAACAAAACAAACAAAAACAAGTCTTTCATTTCAGCTGCTTAGCATGTCTGAAGTCTCTATTTGTCCATCTATATATATGGTCACTGGTTCCATGATGACTTTTGAAGAATGGAAAATGTTACCCTTTGTAGTGTTTTTGGGGACTCCAACCTATTCTGTGTGACAGAAGCCCACATTTTAACAACAACCTTCTCCAGGTCATGATGCAGGGTTACAAGTTGTAGAACTCTGTAGACACTGAATGAGTAAAGGCAGCTGAAGAGCTAGAGGCAGCTAGGTGGCATAGTGGACAGAGCTTTTGGCCTGAGGTCAGAGAGACTTCAAGTTCAAATCCAACTTGAAACATTTACTGGTTGTGTAAGTGTGGACAAATCACTCAACTTGTTTTTGCTTCAATTTCCTTAACCATCCAATGAAAATAATAATAACACTTATCTCTCAGGATTGTTGTGAGGGTTAAAAGAAATAATATTTGCAAAAGTGCTTAGCACAATATTTTGCCATATTGGGTGCTATATCTTAGTCCCTCAACCCTACTCAAAGCTCATAATCACCCACAGGACACCAGTAAATCTCAAAATGAAGATGAGTAAACTATAATGCATTATCAGACACAACTTTCTCCAGAGAAGTGATAAAAATTGTGTCAATCAGAGAGTCCTATGCCCATTAAAAAAAAAAAAAGATGAGCCAATTCCACAGTGAGAGTTGAGGATATCTAATGAACAGCCTGTGTGCTCTATTCATACGTGCAATTTTTGGTGGATCCTCTGTGAAGACTTTACCAGAGAACATTGGCAATAGTCAAAGATAGGTTGTGATCTGCACCACTGGTAGAAGTACCAACATTGATGGCACTTACTATCTGAGTCAGCTTAGAAAAGTTGCTTACACCTAAGCCTCACTTTTCTGATCAATAAAATGAGAAGTTGGATAAGATGGCCCCAGAGGGTGCTTCTAGCTCAAAAATAAAAAAATCTATGCTCCTGTGAGTATCAAAGTTCTCCATTGCTAGATGGTCTGAAAAGGTAACATCATTCAGGTGGAAAGCACACTGACTCTAAAGTCAGAGGTCTTAGGTTCAAATCCAGGCCCCGACACCTATGACTTAAGGCAAATCATTTACACTCCTTATGTCTCAATTTCCTCATTTACAAAATGAAGGGATTGGATTAGATCAGGAATTCTTCATCTGTGATCCATGAACTTGTTTAATCTTTTTAAAATATTTTCATAAGAAATACAGGAAAGGGGTACAGAAGTCTACTCTGCCCTACAGGAAAATAGAAGGGAAGGGGATAAGAAGGAGGAGGGGAGAGATAGAAGAGAGGGCAGACTAGGGGAAGGGGTATTCAGAATGCATTCCATCTTGGGGTGGGGGAGGCACAAGATGGGGTGAAAATTTGGAACTCAAAATCTTGTGGAAGTAAATGTTGAAAACTAATAATAAATAAATTTATACAAAAAAATAATAAAGCATACTAAAAATATTTTCATAACTGTATTTCCATGGAATCTGTTCCCTTTATAATCTGTTTTATTTTATTTTACACATTTAAAAGCATTCTGACAAGGGGTCCATAGGTTTTGCCAGTCTGGCAAAGGTATACATGATACATTAAAAAAAAAAAGTTAAGAGCCCCCTGGATTACATGGTCTCTGAAATTCCTTCCAGATTTAGATCAATGATTATAAAATTGGTATAATTTGATGAATCAATACTATTGACTTATTTATGTAGCAAAAATATTTACAAAGCACTTTCCTCATACGACCCTTGTAAAATAAGAACTGTCAATATGTTATTCAGTCAGTCTGACTCTTTCTGACCTCATTTGGGCTTTTCTTGCAAAGATACTTGGAGTAGTTTGACATTTTCTTCTCCAGTTCATTTTACAGGTGAGGAAACTGAGTGAAACAGGGTTAAGTGACTTGCCTGGGGTCACACAGCTATTAAGTCTTGAAGCCAAATTTGAACTCATAAAGATAAATCTTCCTAATTCCAAGCCCAGTGCTCTATCTACTGTGCCACAAAGCTGTCAATAGGATTATTCCTCTCAGTACAGGAACTGAGAGCTTTTTACAGAAACCTGAAAAAGGTTTAAATGACTTGTCCATAGTTATATAGCTGGTAAGTAAAGTTATGAATCCAAGTCCACTACATTGTTTCACTAAACCATTCCTGCTGTTCAGTGGTTTCACTTGTATCTGCCTCCTCATGACCTCATGTGAGATTTTCTTGGCAAAGATACTGGAGCGGTTTGCCATTTTCTTCTCCAGTTCATTTTACAGGTGAGGAAACTGAAGCAAAGTGGGTTAAGTGATTTGACTGGAGTCACATCTAGTAAGTATCTGAAGCTAGATTTGAACTCAGGTCTTCCTGACTCCAGGCCCAGTACTTTATGCACTGCACTACCTACCTGTCCCTTCTCCCCACTCATCCAATAGCACATAATGAAGGTTTTCAAATACCTTTCTATAATTTTTAGCAGTTTCATGCTTCAGAAAAATGTTGCACAGAATGATCTCTGAGGTCCTTTCCAACTCTAAGATCATACAATTCCAAAAAATTTCCATGAAAATGGTACCTAGCTAGAGTTTTAGAAAATTCATGTCATATGTGTAGACTCTAGAAATCCCTGCAAGCTCCTATAATGCATATTTAAGTGAGAGATGTCACTTATGACACTCTCCTGTACTTTTAATACTATTTGTAAGGGTTTCAGATTTTGTTCTTTTGCTGGTGAAACCTGAAAATATTCATCAAAAGTTTTCAGTTTCCAATGCACAAAAATTCTCCTACTGAGTAGCACTTACTAGTCTATCCTTAAACAGAAATGAGTTTCAAAGTGGAGCAATGGGTAAATAAAGAGAAAAAATAATGAAGGAATTGTCTTATCACTCTAACTAGTTATTGACTCTAATGTTGGAAATTTCTGGTATGTATTATTTAGATAAGGGTGAGGTGGTATGATTCCCAACACCCTGAAGATCATAGCATGTAGGACATTACCTATCTCACTTGTATATAAATTTGGTTCTCTTTTCCATGTTCTATGTCTGGGTTCCAGTTCTGAGTATGCCATTGATGAATTGTATGACCTTGGGGAAATCACATTTGGGGGTCTTGGTTTGTTCATCTGTAAAATGATGGAGTAGGACTCAATGTTTTCTGAGGTTCTTTTCTGGAACTTGATGGCTCTATGATTCTCACATCTGGTTGCTGCCTGGAATGCTAGCTGCCACAATCGGCTTATGACCAGGTCATCCTCTGTCTCTTTCAGGGGAATTCCTTCAGAGAATAAGTGTTCTACTAAGGAGGGTTCTGCTGTAAATTCTGAAAGCTTACATTGGGATTATGGTACTAGGATTTCCAACATTGAACAGAGGCTGAAGGAAGGTGCCATAAAGACTAGTTAGCTTTGTATTGTCCCGTCTTTTAATTATTCTCCAGGCTTGTATTTACTGTAGTTGTTTATTTATAAAGGGACTTGCTCCTGTGATTAAGGACCTAAAGCAGATAATTATCCTGTGATTTGCAAGCAGTGCAGGGTCTGGTATTTCTAGGAGCAATATTGCCATATAAATATTACCTGTGTGCTGTGTCAGCTTATTGAGCACCTGAGAGCAATCTCACTGTTAGTTTTATGGCACATTAAGTCTCTTTTTAGAATAAATTGGGTTTGCACTGGTGGGATTGGTTACATCAGAATAAAAGAGTAAACAACTGTGATCACTGAAAAGATGAAAAGCAGAAGCATAAGGGAAAGAGACTAGTAGGTGGGAGGAGACAGGGAGATAAGGAGAATATTTAAAACCTTAGACTGATAGAGGAAAGGTGGCAGGCTGAGAGGTACTGTATGTATTCTGAACAGTGTGACTGCAACAAAACAAGTCAAGTCAGAGAGGAAGATAACACTTAGCATGAAAAGAAAGGAATTATCTGGGAAGTCAGGATGTGGGAAGGGAATTAAGAGTGTGACTTCCAGTCAGCTGGTTTGATTGCATAAAAATTTGATGATAAGATGATAGATTTTAAATTAGAAGGAGTCTTGGTGGGAAAGGAGAGTGTGTCATTTGATCAAACCTCCTCATGTTACAGATAAGGAAATTGAGACCCAGAAAGCTTATATGATTTGTTGAAGGTTATACATTAAGCCAATATTTAAGCCAGGTCTTATGACTCCAAGGGGCAGCTAGGTGGCACAGTGTATATTAATATTGGGCCTGAAGTCAAGAAGACTCATCTTCCAGAGTTCAATCCAGCCTCAAACATTTGCTAGATGTGTGACTTTGAGCAAGTCACTTAACCCCATTTGCCTCAATTTCCTCATCTATAAAATGAGCTGGAGAAGGAAATGGCAAACCACTTTAGTATCTTTGCCAAGAAAACCTGAAATAGGATCATAAAGAATCCAGAACAGCTGAACAACAACCATCTATGATTCCAAATCCAGCACTTTTTCCACAATGTTGACTGCTGAACTGCAATGCCTACCAACAGATGTCAATGTACTCTGTAGGAGAAGCAACCAGTGTACTATGTTAGAAAGGGCATTGGAAACACTTCCAATCTGTGTCAGAATCCTAGCTCTTCTATATTTGACCTATGGGGCTATGGACAAGTCCCTTTCCTTCTCTGGGGTTCAATTTCTACATCTATAGAACAAAGAGGATGACCAAGATGATCTCTGAGGTCCTTTCTAGTTGATATACCACAATTCCAGAAATGGCTGAATTACTAGTAGCCTATTGAGCTCTGTCCTAAACAAAAGGAAAAAAAAACTGAGTCCTGGAACCCACAGCAGAGGTAACAAAGTAGAAGTGAAAGTGTGAGGTTGTAGGGGCAGAGCCAAGATGGTGGAGTAAAAGCAGTGACTTGCTTGAGCACTCCCCCAAAACCTTCCAAATACCTGTAAAAATGGCTCTAAACACATTCTAGAGCAGCAGAACCCACAAAAAGACAGAATAAAACAAATTTCCAGCCCAAGATAATCTGGATGTTTGATCAGAAAAGTATATGTGCCAAGCAGGGAGAGGAGTGCAGTTTGGCATGGGCACGCAGGCCTCAGTGAACCTGGAGCAGGCCTCAGAGGACTGAATCACAAGCAGCTATGGCAGTTTCCAGACTTCTCAACCCACGAATGCCAAAGACAACTTAGAAGGTCAGTAGGAAAAGTCTGTGTCTGCAGTGAGAGAGAAGAGCAGGGTCCAGCCCCAGGCCCTGAGCGTGGCCAGGGGGCAGTGGCTGCCTCCAGCTTCAGGCCCACAGACTGAGGGGGAATTGAGTGGCTGATCAGAGGGGGATTGGAGGGATCTCTCTGCTGGTGCAGGATTCTCTTGCTTTGCCCGTGCTTAGATCTGGGTCACAGTTCCAGGTGGCAGTCCTGGGGCGAGGGAAAGTGCTGGTGTGGTGAAGCTTGTTGTGTGGTACAGAGAAAATACTCCTCACAGTTCCAAGGCAGAAAAGAGTGCTTGTGATCACTCATAGACCAGAGCACAGGCCAGGAAAGGAGTAAACACTTCACCCTTGATTATACCACCTTGGAAGAACTGAAAATTTACAGATCCCTAGAAGCATCTCTGAAAACAGCTACACAAAACCCCTGAAGCTTTGGACAGTACACTCTCCACATTGAAGCAGATCCCTGCCTTAACAAAGAGTTTAAAACTCAAGTAATTGGCTGGGAACATGAGCAAACAGCATGAAAAAAACTCAAACTATAGAATCTTTCTTTGGTGACAAAGAAGATCAAAACATACAACCAGAAGAAGAGAACAAAGTCAAAGCTCCTACATCCAAAGGCTCCAAGAAAAATATGAATCAATCCCAGGCCATGGAAGAGCTCAAAAAGGATTTTGAGAAGCAAGTAAAGGAAGTAGATGACAAACTGAGAGTGATAAAAGAAAATCATGAAAAATGTGTCAACAGCTTGCTAAAGAAGACCCAAAAAAATACTGAAGAAAATAACACCTTAAAAAATAGCCTAACCCAAATAGCGAAAGAAGTCCAAAAAGCCACTGAAGAGAAGAATGCCTTCAAAAGCAGAACTGGCCAAATGGAAAAGGAAGTCCAAAAGCTCACTGAAGAAAATACTTCCTTAAAAATTACAAAGGAACAAATGGAAGCTGATGACTTTATGAGAAACCAAGAAATTGTGAAACAAAACCAAAAGAAGGAAAAAAAATAGAAGACAATATGAAATAACTTATTGAAAAAACAACTGACCTGGAAAATAGATCCAGGAGAGATAATTTAAAAATTATTGGACTACCTGAAAGCCATGATCAAAAAAAGAGCCTAGACATCATCTTTCAAGAAATTATTGAAGAAAACTGCCCTGATATTCTAGAACCAAATGGTAAAATAGAAATTGAAAGAATCCACCAATCACTTCCTGAAAGAGATCCCAAAAGGAAAACCCCTAGGAATATTGTAGTCAAATTCCAGAGTTTCCAGGTCAAGGAGAAAATGTTGCAAGCAGCCAGAAAGAAACAATTCAAATACTGTGGAAACACAATCAGGATAAAAAAGACTTAGCAGTTTCTACATTAAGGGACCAGAGGGCTTAGCATATAATATTCTGGAGGTCAAAGGAGATAGGATTACAGCCAAGAATCACCTACCCAGCAAAACTGAGTATAATCCTTCAGGGGAAAAAATGGACATTCAGTGAAATAGAGGACTTTCAAGAATTCTTGATGAAAAGACCAGAGATGAAAAGAAAATTTTACTTTCAAATACAAGACTCAAGAGAAGCATGAAAAGGTAACATGAAAGAGAAATCATAAGGGACTTATTAAATTTGAACTGTTTACATTCCTACATGGAAAGATGATGCTTGTAACTCATGAGAACTTTGTCAGTATTAGGGTAGTCAGAGGGAAAAAATAAATATGTATTTATGTATGTATGTATGTATGTATGTACAGAAAGATAGATAGATAGATAGATAGATAGATAGATAGATAGATAGATAGATAGATAGATAGATAGATGGCACAAGGTGACTTGAAGATGTAGGGATGATATCTAAAAAATAAAATTAAGGAGTGAGAGAGGATTATACTGGGAGAAGGAGAAAGGGAGAGGTAGAATGGGGCAAATTATCTCACACAAAACAGACAAGAGAAAGCTTTTATAGTGGAGGGGAAAAGGGGGAAGTTGAGAGGGAATGAGTGAATCTTATTCTCATTAGATTTGGCTTAAGGAGGGAATAACATATACACTCAATTAGGTATGGAAATCTATCTTACCCTATAAAATAGAGTTGAAGGAGATAAGAGATAGTGGGGATGATAGAAGGGAAGACAGGTTGGGGGAAGGGTAATCAGAAGCAAACACTTCTGAGGAGGGACAGGGTCAAAAGAGAGAATAAAATAAATTTGGAGGGGCAGGATAGGATTAAGGGAAATATAGTTAGTTTTTCACAACATAACTGCTATGGAAGTGTTTTGCAAGACTACACATGTATAACCTGTATTGAGTTGCTTGCCTTCTCAATGAGGGTGGGTGGGGAGGAGGAAGGGCATATTTGGAACCCAAAGTTTTAAAAACAAATGTTAAAAATTGTTTTCACATGTAACTGGGAAGTAAGATATACAGGCAATGGGGTAGAGAAATCTATCCTGCCCTACAGGAAAATAGAAGGGGAAGGGGATAAAAGAATGGGATAGGGGGGTAATGGAAGAGAGGGCAGATTAGGGGAAGGAATATTCAGAATGCACACTGGCTGAGGGTGGGGGAATGGGAGAGACGGGGAGAAAATTTGGAACTCAAAATCTTGTGGAAGTAAATGTTGAAAACTAAAAATAAGTAAGTTTTTTAAAAAATAAAAATAAATAAAATTTTTAAAAAAAGAAAGTGTGAGGTAAAGGAGAAGTTCAAATTAAAATATAGTGCCAAAGGCCAGCTAAGGAAGAGCTGGGAATCTAGGACAGGTTGGAGCACTGGATTCAGTAACCCTAGACAGTTCACTTGTCTGGAACAAAAATCTGCTTCTGAAAAAAGAGTCTGCTGACTTAAGTCTGCCTTGATAGTTCACTTCTCTAGAGCATGGATACTCAAGCTACTCTATGATTATAGAACAAATGCAATTTACCTATTCACAGACAGATGGAATTTTTGTTACTAACTATAAACCAAAATGATATTATGCCAGAGAAGAAGGGGGAAAAAAAGACCCAGAGCTAGAACCCAGAAAGTTAAGAGAAATGAAAGGACAAATCAGGAAGTAGAAATGGGGAAGCAAAGAGTATTCTGATTCCCCCATTATTATCCATGATTTATACCTGTAGTACACCCAGAGTCTTCTCACAATGTTATAGTATAACTCTTCACTGGACACAGCATCTCAGCTGGGATTGGCATGCGGCGCTACTTTATGACTGTAGCTTCTACCACCCTAAGAATCTATCTCAGATGTAGTCCTTTGCTAGGGAACTCCCAGGCTCTTAAGAACCAGATTCTGCTCTCCCAGAGTCTTACCAGCATCCCATCTCCAGGTATCAATCTCTCTCTTTCAACTACCGAGACAGAGGCAGTTCTTCCTCTCCTCCCCCACTGTAAAACTCTCAACAGAGTAAAGGCAAATCTGTCTTCTTTGTCAATCCAATCAATTCCCTAATCTTTATGTAAGCAAATGAACCACTTAACGTTTCAAGCCCTTACTTAAATGAAATAGTTAAAATGCCAACCCAACAATAGAACTGATTTGTTCTCTGGCCTAAGCCTGATTGTAGTCTTGCCTGCCTGAGCTCAGAATTTATATTTTTTCTATATCCTGGCCAGTGACATCAGCCAAACTGGAAATAATCTGGCCAGGTGATACTCAGCCAGTAATTCAGAAGCCAAACATCCTAGAATTTAGTTTCTAAGAATGGGAATAGATCTTAGCAATCATCTAATCTCACTCTCCAACTAATGCAAGGATTCTTTCTACAACATCCCTAATGGATGGTCATCCATCATTCGCCTGAATATCTGAAATAATAGGGAGCTCACTATGCCAAAAAGCAGCCTGTTCCAACATTGGAAGGCTCTGTTAGAAAGTTCATGTTGATGCTGCAGCTGTGAATGGTTTGACAGAGGAAAATTGTGAACCTTATGCTATAACACACGAGAATCAGCTGTCAAAACAAGCCTCCATGAGCACAGGGAAAGCCCTGCCTCTCATACAAGATGCATAGCAGTTGGTTGTCAAATGCTAAGTCAGGAGGAAAGCCTAAGTGTGCATGCACAGCTGGAGGGAAAGGAAGCAGCAGGAACCAAATGACTGAAAAAGAATCCTGAACACATGGTGACTCCCTCCTCTACCATGAGCTAGTAGCCTACAAAAAAGAGGCTGCATTGGTATAGTAAATATAGTATAAAACTTAAAGTCAGAAAGACCTCAGTCCAACACATGCTTCTGAAGCTTTTCAATTGTGCAGCCATGGGTAAGCATTTAGCTTTTCTGAGCCTATTTTCCTGTCTATTAAATGGGTGTAAAAATGACAGAGCTGTCTCCGTACCTGTCACCTCTCATTTCCTCCCTCCTAGCCTCTGGCTTCTTTCAAGGTTCAGTTCAAGTATAGTTGCTAGTCAAAATACCTTTCAAGATTGCCCTAGTTGTTAGGTTCTCCTCCAGCATATGTATGCCTGCATGAATATACACATTTTGCCTGTGTATGTATACATACATGTGTATATACATATGTGCATATATATATATATATATATATATATATATATATTATATATATATATATATATATATATATATATATATATATATATGTATATGAGGACAGCTAAGTGGGGCAGTGGATAGAACATTGGACCTGGAATCAGGAAGATCTGAGTTCAAATTTGATCTCAGATACTTACTAGCTGCGTGACCCTGGGTAAATCGCTTAACCCTATTTGCCTCAGTTTTCTCATCTGTAAAATGAGCTGGAGAAAGAAATGGCAAACCATTCCAGCATCTTTGCAAGAAAATCCCAAATTGGATCCCCAAAAAGTTGGACAGGATTGAAATGACTCAACGATAACAAATATGTGTGTATATATGCAAAATACATGTGTGTGTGTGTGTGTGTGCGCGTGCATGTGTGTGTGTATAGTGGTCCTGTGATTTCTTTGTCATATGAGCCCCTTTTGTCAATGAAGCTTAGCACATATTCTGCAACTTACAGTCTTAGAAAATTGCCCGGACACAGACACAATAAATGATTTCCCTAGGGTTATACTGACAGTATATGTCAGAGTCAAAGCCAGATCTTTCTGACTCTGAGGACTCTGAGGACTTATGTCAACTACATTGAGCTTCCTATAATTTTGCATATATTCTATGTTGTTTTCTAATTTTATGTTATATTCTTAGAGTAGAATGTGAGCAACTTGAGGGCAGGGACTATCCTACTTTTATATTTTTAATTACAACTGATCACTCTACAATGAACTAGCATTCCTTAAGTACTTATTATATGCAAGACCCTGTACCAGAAGGTGAGTATACAAACAATAAAGTAAAACAGGCCATACTATTGAAGTTTTTGCAATCTAGAGAAGAAAGAAAATATCTAAATATCAGTATGTACAAAGTAGATGATCACTTGGAAGGGAAGATACCACTATCTGGGACAATAAAGAAACACTTCATGCAGAAAATGGTGCTCAAATCGTGCCTTAGATGAACTTAGAGACTCTAAGAGGTGGAGATAAGAAGGAAAAACATACTAGACATAGGACATAAACAATGTAAGAGCACAGAGATCAGAGGTGCAATGTTGTGAAAGAGGAACAAAAAGAAAACCAATTTGGTTGGACTATAGTATGTATGAAGGCAGTTGGTGGTACAGTGGATACCAGGCCTGAAATCAGGAAGGTTTGAGTTCAAATCCAGCTTTGGACTCTTGCTAGCAGTGTGACCATGGGCAAGTCACTTAACTCTTATTTGCCTCAGTTCTTCCTCTGTAAAATAGAGACACAATAGAGAAGGAAATGGCAAACCACTCCAGTATCTTTGCCAAGAAAACCCCAGAGACAATAGTCCATGGGGTCACAAAGAGTTATACACAACAGAATGACTGAGCATGGTATGCATGAAGGGGAGCAGGGGTTTTGTAATAAAGATGGAAGACAGAACAAGGCTAGATTGTGAAGGACTGTAAATAACAGACAGGAGGGGTGGAGCCAGGATGGTGGAGTAAAGTTAGAATTCTATCCAAATTCTTCCCAATATTCCCTCTAAACAATTTTAAAATAACAGGTCAAATAGAATCCTAAAGCAACATAGCCAGCAAATGGTCAAAGTAAGACATTTTTCCAGCCCATAGCAACTTAATAAGATAAAAGAAGAGGTCTGTCGAACTGGAGTGGGGGCTGGTTAGTAGCACAGGGTGATGGCAACATCAGCTGTGGATATAGGAGGTGGCAATACAGCAGAAACAGCAGAAGTAGGACCAGAATTTCTTACCACTCAAAGCTGATAAGAGGATTGAACACCTGATCAGAAAAAGATTCTTACGGACCCTTCTGCTAGTACTGGGTACAGGACCAGGTGCCATTTGAAAAACTATATTGCCAATTACCCAGTTCCAGGTCCACAATTACAGGGCATAGAGGGTCACTTGTGATCTCAAGAGAGCAGAAATCCTACCTGGATACTGGTTTCAGTTCCAGAGAAGAAAGAACTGTGGTCAAAAGAGACAGTGGCCATATCTGGGTAAGGTGCAGACCCAGGAGTGCAATGATCACACCTCTCCTTTGATTACACAACCTTGGAAGCACCTAAAACTCACAGGATCTTAGAGCGAGCTATGAAAACTTTAAGGCAAAAAAAGCCTGAAGCACTAGACAGTGACCCCCATTCCCATCCCAGAGCTAAGCAAAGCTCAACTCTAACATAAATGCTGAAGTCAAGAAACACACTGAAAAAGAGAGAAAACAACAAAAAAATAGAACCTGATCATAAAACGCTACTATGGTGACAGCAAAGTTCAAGATACAAACTCAGAAAAAGATATCTGAGAGATGTAGCATCTACAAGCAAAGCCCCAAAGGAAAATGCAAATTGGACACCAGTCCAACAAGAATTCCTAGGAGAGCTTTAAAAAAAGAGAAATAAGAACGATCAAAAAAAAAATTTTAAAGTCAAATAAGAGCAGCAGACGAAAAAATGGGAAATGAAATGAGAGGAATGCAAGCAAATCATGAAAAGAAAATTAAGAGCTTGGTTAAAAAAATGCAAAATTGTTGAAGAAAATAACTCCTTTTTTAAAAAAATTTTATTAATTTATTTTGATTTATCAAAAATCACTTGATATGCTTTTGAGTTGAAAATTTTTCTCCACCTTCCTCCCCCCCCACCCAAGATGGCGCACAATCTGATGTAGGCTTTACATTTACATATCCATTAAACATATTTTCACATTAGTGAAGTTGTAAGTAAAAATTAAAACCAGTAGGAGGAACCATCAAAAAGATGAAACAAAACTCAACAGAAAGTAAAAATAAGTGATAGTGATTTGACTTCCATAGTTCTTTCTTTGGATGTGGACAGCATTTTCCAACCCAAGGCCTCTGGAGGTATCTTAGATCCTTGTAATGCTGACAAAGGTTCAGTTTAACAATCTTAGTCATTGCATAATGTGGCTGTTATTGTGTACAAAGTCCTCTTGGTTCTGCTCACTTCACTTCCCATCAGACCATATAAGTCTTTCCAGGTTTTTCTGAAGTCAGCCTGTTCACCATTTCTTATAGCACAATAGTATTCCATTACATTCATATACCACAACTTGCTCAGCCATTCCCCAATTGATGGGTATCCTCTCAATTTCCAACTCTTTGCCACCACAAAAAGAGCTGCTATGAATATTTTTGTACATGTGGCTCCTTTTCCCATTTGTTTGATCTCTTTGGGATACAGCCCTAGAAGTGCTATTGCTGGATCAAAGGGTATGCACATTTTTGTAGCCCTTTGGGCATAGTTCCAAATTGTTCTCCAAAATGGTTGGATCATTTCACAACTCCACCAACAATGTATTAGTGTTCCAATTTTCCCATCTTCCAACATTTATCATTTTCCTGTTTTGTCATGTTGGCCAATCTGATAGGTGTGATGTGGTACCTCAGAGTTGTTTTGATTTGCATTTCTCTAATCAATAATGATTTAGAGCATTTTTTCATATGACTATAGATGGCTTTAATTTCTTCATCTGAGAACTGTCTGTTCATATCCTTTGACCATTTATCAATTGGGGAATGGCTTGTGTTCTTATAAATTTGTCTTAATTCTCTATATATTTTAGAAATGAGGCCTTTATCAGAGAGACTGGTTGTAAAAATTCTTTCCCAATTTTCTACCTTCCTTCTAATCTTAGTTGCATTGGCTTTGTTTGTGCAAAAACTTTTCAATTTAATGTAATCAAAATTATCCATTTTGCTTTTCATAATGTTCTCTATCTCCTGTTTGGTCATGAATTCTTCTGTTCTCCATAGATCTGATAGGTAAACTATTCCTTGTTCTCCCAGTTTACTTATGGTATCAGCCTTTATATCTAAGTCATGAACCCATTTTGACTTTATTTTGGTATATGGTGTGAGATTTGGGTCTATGCCTAGTTTCTGCCATACTCTTTTCCAGTTTTCCCAGCAGTTTTTTTCAAAGAGTGGGCTTATCCCAGAAGCTGGGGTCTTTGGGTTTATCAAATAATAGATTACTATAGTCATTGACTACTGTGTCTTGCATATTTAACCTATTCCACTGATCCACCTCCCTATTTCTTAGCCAGTACCAAGCAGTTTTGATGATTGCTGCTTTATAATACAATTTAAGATCTGGAATTGCTAGGCCACCTTCCCCTGCATTTCTTTTCATTAGTTCCTTTGATATTCTGGACCTTTTGTTTTTCCAAATGAATCTTGTTATTATTTTTTCTAACTCTATAAAATAATTTTTGGTAGTTTGATTGGTATGGCACTGAATAAGTAAATTAGCTTAGGTAGGATTGTCATTTTTATTATATTAGCTCGGCCTACCCATGAGCAACTGATGTTTTTCCAATTATTTAGATCTGATTTTATTTGTGTGAAAAGTGTTTTGTAATTGTGTTCATAGAGTTCCTGGGTTTGTTTTGGGAGGTAGACTCCTAAATATTTTATAATGTCTACAGTAAGTTTAAATGGGATTTCTCTTTCTATCTCTTGCTGTTGGGCTTTGTTGGTGATATATAGAAATTCTGATGATTTATGTGGGTTTATTTTATAGCCTGCAACTTTGCTAAAGTTGTTTATTATTTCAAGTAGTTTTTTACTTGATTCTCTAAGTATATCATCATGTCATCTGCAAAGAGTGATAGCTTTGTTTCTTCTTTGCCTATTCTAATGCCTTCTAATGCTAAAGCTATTTCCAGTACAATATTGAATAACAGTGGTGATAATGGACATCCTTGTTTCACCCCCGATCTTATTGGAAATGCTTCTAGCCTGTCCCCATTACATATAATGCTTGCTGAAGGTTTTAGATAATGCTATTTATTATTTTAAGGAAGACTCCATTTATACCTATGCTTTCTAGTGTTTTTAATAGGAATGGGTGTTGTATTTTCAAAAGCTTTTTCTGCATCTATTGAGATGATCATGTGGTTTCTGTTGGTTTTGTGTTGATATGCTCAATGATGCTGATAGTTTTCCTAATATTGAACCAACCCTGCATTCCTGGTATAAATCCTACCTGGTCATAGTGTATTATTCTTGTGATAAGTTGCTGCAATCTACTTGCTAGTATTTTGTTTAAAATTTTTGCATCTATATTCATTAGAGAAATTGGTCTATAATTTTCTTTCTCTATTTTGACTCTTCCTGGTTTAGGTATCAACACCATATTTGTATCATAAAAAAATTTGGTAAGACTCCTTCTTCACCTATTTTCCCAAATAGTCTATATAGTATTGGAATTAATTGTTCTTTAAATGTTTGATAGAATTCACATGTAAATCCATCTGGCCCTGGAGATTTTTTCCTAGGGAGTTCATCAATGGCTTGTTCAATTTCTTTTTCTGAGATGGGGTTTATTAAGTATTTTACTTCCTCTTCCATTAATCTGGGCAATTTATATTTTTGTAAATATGTATCCATTTCACTAAGATTGTCAAATTTGTTGGCATATAGTTGGGCAAAATAATTCCTAATTATTGTTTTAATTTCCTCTTCCTTGGTGGTAGCTTCGCCCTTTTCATTCTTGATACTAGTAATTTGGTTTTCTTTCTTTTTTTTAATTAAATTAACCAAAGGCTTATCTATTTTATTGGTTTTTTCATAAAACCAGCTCTTAGTTTTATTTATTAGTTCAATAGTTTTCTTAATTTCAATTTTATTAATTTTTCCTTTGGTTTTCAATATTTCTAATTTGGTGTTTAGTTGAGGATTTTTAATTTGTTCTTTTTCTATTTTTTTAGTTGTATGCCCAATTCATTAATCTCCTCTTTTTCTATTTTATTTATGTAAGCATTTAGAGATATAAAACTTCCCCTAAGAACTGCTTTCGCTGCATCCCATAGGTTTTGGTATGTTGTCTCATTATTGTCATTCTCTTGAATGAAATTATTGATTGTTTCTATGATTTGTTGTTTGACCCAATCATTTTTTAGGATTAGATTATTTAGTTTCCAATTATTTTTTAGTCTATCTTTCCATGGCCCTTTATTACATATAATTTTTATTGTGTCATGATCTGAAAAGGATGCATTTAATATTTCTGCCTTTCTGCATTGGATTGTGAGGTTTTTATGCCCTAGTACATGGTCAATTTTTGTGTATGTGCCATGTACTGCGAGAAAAAAGTATATTCCTTTCTATCCCCATTCAGTTTTCTCCAGAGGTCTATCATACCTAACTTTTCTAATGTTCTATTCACCTCCTTAACTTCTTTCTTGTTTATTTTGTGGTTAGACTTATCTAGTGCCAAGAGAGGGAGGTTCAGGTCCCCCACTAGTATAGTTTTGCTGTCTATTTCTTCCTGTAACTCCCTGAACTTCTCCTGTAAGAATCTGGGTGCTATTCCATTTGGTGCATACATGTTTAGTAATGATATTACTTCAGTGTCTGTGGTGCCTTTTAGCAGGATGTAGTTTTCTTCCTCATCTCTTTTGATTAGATCTATTTTTGCTTTTGCTTTGTCTGAGATCAGGATTGCTACCCCTGCTTTTTTACTTCAGCTGACACATAATATATTCTGCTCCAGCCTTTTACCTTTACCCTGTATGTGTCACTCTTTTTCAAATGTGTTTCGTGTAAACAACATATTGTAGGATTATGGTTTTTAATCCATGCTGCAAATCCATTTCCGTTTTATGGGAGAGTTCATCCCATTCACATTCACAGTTATGATTACTATCTGTCTTTTTCTCCATCCTTTTCCCCCCCTATTTATGCTTTTCTTTCTCCCTTTTCCTTTCCCCCTTCACTAGTGTTTTGCTTTTGACCACCCTCCTTCAGTCCCTTCCCCCTTTTATTATCCCTTTCCCTTTTCTTCCCCTTTAGTCTTACTGCTTCTTCCCTCCCTTCTTTCTCCCCCTCCCTTTTCTTTCCCCTTTTCCCTCCTACTGCCTATAGGGCAAGTTAGATTTCTATACCTAACTGATTATATAATGCTCTTCTTGAGCCAAATCTGATGAGAGTAAGGTTCAAACAATGCCCCCCTCTTCTTTCCCTCTGCTGTAATCGCATTTTGTATCTTTTCCTGTAATGTAATTTACCCTTGTCTACCTCCTTCTTTCTCAGTACATTTTCTAAGATCAGATTGATCCACTTATTTGGATCCATTTAACCCACTTGATTAGATTTTTTTTTATCATTATATCAAAGTCAACTAATATCCACCCTCTTTATGTATACTCCTTTAACAAGGTGTAATAACAATACAGTTCTCAAGGGTTGCAAGTCTCATATTCCCTTGTAGGGGTTTAAACAGCCCCCCCCTTATTAACAACATATTGTATCCTTCTGTCCCATTTACCTTTTTAACTCCTTCTTGAGTCCTGTATTTGAAGATCAAATTTTTTGTTGAGCTCTGGTCTTTTTATCAGAAACGTTTGGAATATCCACCTCCTCCCTTGAAAAATGATGCTCATTTTTGCTGGGTAATTGATCCTTGGCTGCATTCCAAGCTCCTTTGCCTTATGGAATATCATGTTCCACGCCCTTCGGTCTTTTAATGTAGAAGCTGCAAGGTCCTGTGTAATCCTGACTGTGGTTCCATGATATTTAAATTGTTTCTTTCTGGCTGCTTGCAGCACCTTCTCTTTCATCTGGTAATTTTGGAATTTTGCTATTATATTCCTTGGCGTTATCAATTTGGGATCTCTTTCAGGTGGTAATAGGTGGATTCTTTCTATGGTTATTTTCCCTTCTGGTTCTAGGACTTCTGGGCAGTTTTCCTTTATGATTTCCTGAAAGATACTGTCCAGGCTCTTTTTTTCATCATGATTTTCAGGTAGTCCAATAATTTTTAAATTGTCTCTCCTGAGTCGATTTTCCAGGTCAGTTGTTTTACTGATGAGGTATTTTACATTTTCATCTATTTTTTCATTTTTTTGTTTCTGTTTGACTGATTCTTGCTCTCTCATAGAGACATTAGTTTCCATTTGTCCAATTCTAGTTTTTAACAGATTGTTTTCTTCTGTTAGTTTTTGTACTTCCTTCTTCAACTGGCCAATTGTGTTTTTTAGGGACTTGTTTCTTCAGTGTACTCTTCTGTTAGTTTTGTCTTCCTTCTTCAATTGGCCAATTGTGTTTTTTAGGGACTTGTTTTCTTCAGTGTATTTTTTTTCCAATTGGCCAATTGTATTTTTGAAGGACTCTTCTACCTCTCTCATTTGACTATTAAAATCCTTCTTGAGCTCTTCTAAGAAGGCTTTTTGGGCTTCAGACCAGTTCATATTCCCTTTTGTTGTTGCAGATGTGGGTTTGTTGACAATGTTGTCCTCTTCAGAATTTCTGTCTTGATCTTCACTCTTCTCATAATATGAATCTATGGTACGTTTCTTTTTACTCATGGTGTTTCTTTATTCCCTGGCCTTTAAAGAGATTGAGCTCTCCTGCTGGGAACAGAGGGCACTGACCCAGGCTTCTTGTGTTGGGAGCCTAGGTCTTGGTCACTGGCTTTGCGTTCTGGGGCCTCTTATGCTGGCAATTGGAGGCTGTAGGTTTCTGGCAGCTTACCTCATGTTGGGCTGGAATCAGCAAGGCTGGAATTTTCAGGCAATTCTAGGTTGCCTGCTTTTCCTTTCCTTTAGCTTTCTTCAGCTCCTTTTAGATGAGTGCTGCAGGGTGTTTATCTGCCTGGGGCCCCCTGCAATGTTGTCTCCCTTGTTTCTGCTAATGCAGAGATTCCTTTTCAGTAGAGTGCAGAGGCACCTGGTGGTTTTCTGAGCTGGTTTCCACCGGTTCCCCCACCCCCCACTGAGGCACTCAGAGGTCCAGGTGTTGGTGTTTGCCTGTTCTACCACTTGGGCTTCAGGATTTCTTCACAATTGGAGGCTGTAGGACTCTGACACCTCACCTGGCATTGGGTTGAAATCAGCAGGGGCTTTAGCAAGCCTTTAGGTTGTTTTCTTCACCTCCTTTCAGATGAATGCTGCAGGGTATTTATCTGCTAGGGGCCCCTTGTAGTTCTGCCTCCCTTATTTTTGCTGAGGCACTGGGAGACCCGTTTGCTGGGCTGTTGCACTGCTGCTCCTCGTATTTCTTCTAGTTCGGGTGTTTCAGGGTTTTTTTTTTCTGGGATGATATTTTCTGGGTTTTCAGAGGTTGATAGGGGAGAGTGAGAGTGACTACCTTTTCACTCCGCCATCTTGGCTCCCGGAAGCAGAAGTCAGAAAATAACTCCTTAAAAATCAGATTTGGCCAAATGGAAATAGAAGTACAAAAGCTTACTGAAGAAAATAATTCCTTAAAAATTAGAATTGGGCAAGTGGAAGCTGATGTCTCTGTGAGACATCAAGGAACAATAAAACAAAATCAAAAGAATGAAAAAAATGGAGGAAAATGTGAAATATCTTATGGAAAAATGACTGACCTGGAAAATAGAGAGAAGACATACTTAAAGATTTATTGTACTATCTGAAAGCTGGCTATGATAGAAAAAAAAATGAACCTAGACATTATATTTCATAAATCATAAAGGGAAAGTACTTGGATAACTTAGAACCAGAGGGCAAAATAGAAATCAAAAGAATCCTTCAAACACCTCCTAAAAGAGATCCTAAACATTATAGACATATTCCAGAGCTCCAAGGTCAAGGAGAAAATTCTAGAAGCAGCCAGAAAAAGATAATTAAAATACCAAAGAGCTACAGTCAGGATCATACAAGATTTAGCAGGCTACAACTATAAAAAAGAAGATAGCTTGGATTATGATATTCTGAAACGTTTAACATGCAAACATAAGACCTGTATGGACATGTTCTTGACATTCAAACACAAGATTCAAGAGGTATAAAAAAGGTGTACGTGAGTGAAAAATCATGAGGAGCTTAATAAGGTTAAACTGTTTACATTTGCATTCATATTCCCAAATATTGAAAGGCATATGTAGATGGGTTGGCATTGGAAAGATGAAGGGCCCACCTCTTCATCAGAGACTAGAATAAAAGAAAAAAATGGTTGATAATGTCAAGTGGTTGTGAGACAAAAAGGAGAGAAGAGGGAGCTCATGGCAAATGGTGGCTTGGTAGTGCAATGGATAGAGTATTGGTCTTGGAATCAGGAAAAGCTGAATTCTAAATTCTGCCTCACTTACTAACCATACAAACAAGTCTTACAAAGACATCACCTAAACTCATTCAAACTCAGTTTCCTCATCTGCAAAATGAGGATAACAATAGCACCTCTTCCACAGGGGTATTATAAAGATCAAAGGAATATGTATGAAATGCTTTGCAAACCTTAAGGTACTATACAAATGCTACCTATTGTTGCTGTCATTCTTATTATCCCTAAATTATCAAATGTCTTCTTTCTCCATCGAAAAGGCAAGATCCTCAGCTGTAAAGATTGGGGAGGGTGAAGTTGAGTAGAAGGCTTGAGGAAAGCAGAGTGGGATAGAGGCTCAAGGAGCTTAGGTGACTGGTCATCTGGTCCAGCAACTTGTGTCTACCCTTAAAAAAGCAAGTTATTACTGAGAGACATGGTAGGCTCCTCAAGGCAAATGATTGCAGGACATCCACAGTGTTAGAAATACTAATGTCTTTGCATGAATCAGAATTTTTCCCCATTTAGTTGACAGTCTCAGGAGCAATGTGTCACTGTTTAATCAAGGGATTACACTTCTTGTATCAAAACTTCGTCAAAGAACTTCTACCATTCTATATCCATACGTATATAGATATAGACCTATGTCTATAGGTCTGTATCTCAGGAGCAGTGTCTTACTCTGGTTTAGCATGGAATTACATATTTTAGATTAAGGTTATGTTTTTCTGTGTGTCTCTGTAGATAATTTGTGGGAGCTGGGGAGTGGGATAGAATTTGTCAGCTTAAAAGGGCCTCTAGACTAAGCTAGTTTGCCCTTTCTCTCAAAAAATAGCTATAAGATGTTCTCACCTACTACTATAGCACTCCAAGAAGAAGTAAATATTCTTACAGATTCAACTTCCTGCAACTTCTACCTATCAGTGCTAGTTCTGCCATAATGGTCTATGTTCATTAAAATACATGAGGGGAAATAATCAACAATTTTTAAAAAATATTTGTCAGAATTATGTTTACGTTACCATTTCTCTTCCCAAAAATCTTGTTGACTTGTTTAATGTTACCCTAATGCCTTGCTTAGCTGTGTTGCTATATGAAACTACTGTTTGAAATTCGTATGAAATGTAGGACTTGCTTAATTGAAATATAATCAAGTTACAAAATGAGAATGACAATTAGTAAATGAATCTTATTTTAATCATGCGAGTCATTTTTCACAGCAGGAACTCTTTCATAGGCCAACCTCTTCAGCACAGACAAACCCCTTAATTTTGTAAGCAGTTACCCTAAAGAACTGAATTGCAAACAGGATAATTAATGAAAATCCTAAGTGTTCTTTCCTGATGCCAACACCAGCCCATGTACATACACACACTCACGTGCTTGCACAGACACATACAACTAGACACAAATACACACATACACTTCTCAGTCATAACTTACAGATAATTGAACTATTATATTTGTAGATTTCTAGGAGCAGAAACATATTCATAACTTCCAATTTATCACAAGATAGCACGTAAACCAGCAGTGGTGACATTCAATCACCAGAAGAAAAAAAAAGGAGAAAATAGTATGTGTGTTTCCACTAGTCTGGAGGCCTGGTCTTGTTTTGATTTCATGAAATTAAGCTGAACAGATATAACCACAATGCAAGAAACCAACCCTATCTGGGATTGTAGACCAATTCCAAGTGGACCAAAGGGGAGCAGAATCAGTTCAGTTTTATCCAGAGAGAAAGAAAGAAAGCAAACTCCAAGCATCTGAATACATCAAACATGAATAGGTTATAAAGGATCAACACTGGAGTTGGTGTCAAAGGTCATAACCCCTTTCCTCTGAGAGGAGGTCTCTGATCTAGTTAATCAGCAGCAATACTGAGTCGATATTCTGAATGACTTGCCCCCATCTCTCAGCACATTTCTCTCTACCCTCACTGGTACATGCTAAAAAATGCAAAAGTTCCTAAGGCAAATCTGCATATCAACCTATATCTATAAATTGATAAGATACAGAGATGATAGAGATAAAAGTAGAGATATGGATACAGATATAGATACAAAGAGGCAGCTGGGAATAATGGTTAGAATGTTGGGTATGGATTAATAAGATATGACTCAAACATTTACTAGCTTATGGCCCTAGATAAGCCACTAAACTTTAGTTAAACTCAGTTTCCTCATCTATCAAATGAGGATAATAATAACACCTCTCTCCTAGGGTTGTTGGGGCTGCTAGGTGGCACAGTGGTTAGAATACCTGGCCTGGAACCAGGAAGAATCATCTTCCTGAGTTCAAATCTGTGACCCTCAGCAAGTCACTTAACCCTGTTTGCCTCAGTTTCCTCATCTGTAAAATGAGCTTGAGAAGGAAGTGGAGAACTATTTCAATATCTTTGCCAAGAAAACCCCCAAAAGGGACCACAAAGAGTCAAGCACAACTGAAAAAAAAAAAAACCCAGCTGAACAACAACAAAAGAAGTCTAGGGTTCTTGCAAGAAGAAAAAGAGATATTTATAAATCCCTTTGAAAACCTTCAATCACTATACAAATGCCAGATATTATTATTTTCATGATTGGAACTCAGCCGGTTTAAAAACTCACTCTGTGTGTGTGTGTGTGTGTGTGTGTGTGTGTGTGTGTGTGTGTACAAGTAGGGCAATTTTAAGCTATTAAGGCTTTAAGCTATTAAAAGAATATTATACTAAGAATTTTGGAATAACTCATATACCAGTGTAAACATATGCACTTGCATGCACACCTGTATATACATGTAATACATATTTACATATACAAATTGGTATATAAAAAAAGGTTGAACTTTGGAGAGTTAGATTAATGATGTTACTCTACTTTCTTCTTGAATGGATGGCTAATATTCCACTTTCATCAGAAAATCACTGCCTACTTTTGGATACCCCTGGGAAATCCTTTATAGAGTTACAACTTTGTTGTTAGCAGTTATGACTCCTTTCAAGGATTCCCCAGAAAAGCTCATTCATTTTGTGCCACCCTCCAGACCAGGACGTATCAAATTCCAAGATAATAGGGACAGATATGATGTCTATTCTTCTCTTCCGTAGGATTTTGGTTTTCCCTTGAGCGTGTATTGTTTAGTACTATCCAAGGATCCCTTGAGGTTTGGAGCGTAAAGATACTTCTTCAGTACCCCAAAAGATCTGTAATTTCTTCAATGTGGATATCCCATCCAAATGCACATTGCAATACCTTGATAACTTACTTGGTAGTTTTGTACCTCATAGACCAGGGAGGCCTTCCACAAGGGGCTTTGGCCTCATGTGAACCAGGTTCATTCCTGGATTATGTGGTCCCTACAGGAGATCCTTGCACATGCTCTGTGTCACCCCTGATACACATATATACATGCATGCATGTACAGATATATGCATACATATCATGTTACTGATGTGTGTGTATATGTGTGTGTGTGTATGGATATGTGTATACGAATAATAGGGATAGTACTATATACTACAGGCCTGCACAACATTGTGGGCCTCTTACAGCCCATGCACTACTTGGGGCCCACCAAAGGGTTTCAGACAACCCCCAAAAATGTAGAGATTGAAAACCGTCCTGCACAACATTCGGCCCACAGGCTGCGTTGGCGAGCCACAAGTAGAGGGTAGGCCATATGTTGTGCAGGCCTGATAGACTATAATGGTCATCACTATTCAATCATTTTCAATCACAGGACTTGCCCAGGGTGACACAACTAGTAAGAGTCTGAGGCTTGATTTGAACTCAGGAAGATGAATCTTCCTAATTCCAGGCCTGACACTCTATCCACTATCCAGTCTATCCCAGCTGCCTATTTAAGTAAATATATATCATATTATATATGTATGTATGCACATATATCTTTTTTCTTGCAACGTATACTTATATACAGAGTTGGTTAGGACACTTGGAAGTTAAGTGACTTGCCCAGGATCTCTCTTTCAAAACTAAAGGATTGCCCATAGATTTTTGAGGACAGAAATATATCCATCATAAACTCATCAATCCCTTTGAGTAAATGTTCTTTACAGCTTGGCTTCAAGATAAAGAAAGGTAAAGTTGTAGTAACATACACTAATAGACCTGGCTGAAAATACAGCAGTAACTCATGTTTATATAGTGTTTTTTAATTTTCTTTTTTTATTAATTTATTTTGATTTATCAACAATCATTTCCATATGCTTTTGAATTGAAAATTTTTCTCCCCCTTCCTTCCCCCCACCCTACCCAAGATGGCGCACAATCTGATATGGGCTTTACATTTACATTCCTATTAGACATATTTTCATATTAGTGAAGTCGTAAGTAAAATAGGAGGAACCATAAGAAAGATGACACAGAACTCAACAGAAGGTAAAAATAAGTGATAGCAATTCAACTTCAATAATTCTTTCTTTGGATGTGGATGGCATTGTTCATCACGAGGCCTCTGGAGATGTCTTAGATCCTCGTAATGCTGAGAAGGGTTCAGTTTAACAATATTAGTCATTGCATAATGTGGCTGTTATTGCGTACAGAGTCCTCTTGGTTCTGCTCACTTCACTTCCCATCAGACCATATAAGTCTTTCCAGGTTTTTCTGAAGTCAGCCTGTTCACCATTTCTTATAGCACAGTAGAATTCCATTACATTCATATACCACAACTTGCTCAACCATTCCCCAGTTGATGGGCATCCTCTCAATTTCCAACTCTTTGCCACCACAAAAAGAGCTGCTATGAATATTTTTGTACATGTGGCTCCTTTTCCCATTTGTTTGATCTCTTTGGGATATAGCCCTAGAAGTGCTATTGCTGGATCAAAGGGTAGGCACATTTTTGTAGCCCCTTGGGCATAGTTCCAAATTGTTCTCCAAAATGGTTGGATCATTTCACAACTCCACCAACAATGTATCAGTGCTCCAACTTTCCAACATCTCCAACATTTATCATTTTCCTGTTTTCTGATGTTGGCCAATCTGATAGGTGTGATGTGGTACCTCAGAGTTATTTTGATTTGCATTTCTCTAATCAATAATGATTTAGAGCATTTTTTCATATGACTATAGATGGCTTTCATTTCTTCATCTGAGAACTGTCTGTTCATATCCTTTGACCATTTATCAATTGGGGAAAAGCTTGTATTCTTATAAATTTGTCATAATTCTCTATATATTTTAGAAATGAGGCCTTTATCAGAGAGACTGGTTGTAAAAATTCTTTCCCAATTTTCTACCTTCCTTCTAATCTCAGTTGCATTGGCTTTGTTTGTGGAAAAACTTTTCGATTTAATGTAACCAAAATTAGGGGGCAGCTAGGTGGCGCAGTGGATAGAGCACCAGCCCTGGATTCGGGAGGACCTGAGTTCAAATCCGGCATCAGACACATAACACTTACTAGCTGTGTGACCCTGGGCAAGTCACTTAGCCCCATTGCCTAAAACCAAAAAAAAAAAAAGTAATCAAAATTAACCATTTTGCTTTTCATAATATTCTCTCTCTCCTGTTTGGTCATGAATTCTGTTCTCCATAGATCTGATAGGTAAACTATTCCTTGTTCTCCCAGTTTACTTATGGTATCAGCTTTTATATCGAAGTCATGAACTAATTTTGACTTTATTTTGGTATATGGTGTGAGATTTGGGCCTATGCCTAGTTTCTGCCATACTCTTTTCCAGTTTTCCCAGCATTTTTTTTCAAAGAGTGGGTTCTCATCTCAGAAGCTGGGGTCTTTGGGTTTATCAAATAATAGATTACTATAGTCATTGACAACTGTGTCTTGCATATTTAACCTATTCCACTGATCCACCTCCCTATTTCTTAGACAGAACCAAGCAGTTTTGATGATTGCTGCTGTATAATACAATTTAAGATCTGGAATTGCTAGGCCACCTTCCCCTGCATTTCTTTTCATTAGTTCCTTTGATATTCTGGACCTTTTGTTTTTCCAAATGAATCTTGTTATTATTTTTTCTAAGTCTATAAAATAATTTTTTGGTAGTTTGATTGGTGTGGCACTGAATAAGTAAATTAGCTTAGGTAGGATTGTCATTTTTATTATATTAGTTCGGCCTACCCATGAGCTACTGATGTTTTTCCTATTGTTGAGATCTGATTTTATTTGTGTGAAAAGTGTTTTGTAATTGTGTTCATAGAGTTCCTGGGTTTGTTTTGGGAGGTAGACTCCTAAATATATTATAATGTCTACAGTAAGTTTAAATGGACTTTCTCTTTCTGTCTCTTGCTGTTGGGCTTTGTTGGTAATATATAGAAATGCTGATGATTTATGTGGGTTTATTTTATAGCCTTCAACTTTGCTAAAGTTGTTTATCATTTCAAGTAGTTTTTGCTTGATTCTCTAGTATTCTCTAAGTATATCATCATGTCATCTGCAAAGAGTGATAGCTTTGTTTCTTCTTTACCTATTCTAATGCCTTCAATTTCTTTTTCTTCTCTTATTGCCAGAGCTAGCGTTTCCAGTACAATATTGAATAACAGTGGTGATAATGGACTTCTTTGTTTCACCCCTGATCTTGTTGGAAATGCTTCTAGCCTGTCCCCATTACATATAATACTTGCTGAAGGTTTTAGATATATGCTATTTATTATTTTAAGGAAGACTCCATTTACCCCTATGCTTTCTAGTGTTTTTAATAGGAATGGTTGTTGTATTTTATCAAAAGCTTTTTCTGCATCTATTGAGATGATCATGTGGTTTCTGTTGGTTTTGGTACTGATATGCTCAATTATGTGTTTTATAATTTTCAAAGTGCTTCCAAAAGATTATCTCATTTGTTCCTCTCAGCTGCCTTATACATTTTATAGCTGAGAAAACTGAGGTTCAGAAGGCTCAGATAACTCATACAGAGTCATTTTTCCAAAGCCAATAGCAAAACCATGGCACGAGATCAGGTTGTCTGATAGTGTGATCTAAAATGCACAGGCCACTGGACTTAGTTTCACACAATCTGAATTCAACTTCAGCTCGGCTGTTTGCTACCTTTGTAACCTTGAGTAAGCCACTTCCTTTCTTTAGGTTGCTTTCTTCATCTGTTAAATACAGGCATCAGACTAAATTATGTCCAAGATCCCTTCTAACTTTAAATTTATGATGATAGGAAGCCAAATGTAATGCCTTTGGTCAGTATTGTTAACTAGAAAGAAGAAAAGTATCTTTTCAGGTAATTTCTCATTTATTTGGGTATATTTTAATGTAGTTTCTGAACTACATGAATTGTTCACTTATCACTAGCAAGAAGAGTTAAACAATGCATAATGGAAATTTATAATGATCCTTGAAATTTATTTTTCTTTATTCGTGGCTTAAAGAGCATCTTATTGTCCAGTCATTATCACTTGCGTCTAACTCTTTATGACCCCATTTGGGATTGTCTTGGCAAAGGTGTAGTGGTTTGTCATTTCCTTCTGGACGTCATTTTACAAATGAGAAACTGAGGCAAACAGGGTTAAGAAATTTGCCCAGGGTCACACAGCTAGTAAGTACCCGAGGCCAAATTTGAACTCAGGTCCCTGTGACTACAAGCCAGCACTCTATCCAGCGTACCCTAGCTGCCCTCCTCAAAGTGTCATAGAATTTCAAAGTTGAAAGTCTCCTCCATAGCCATCTAATATAACTCTACTCCCTAAAGAAGCCCAACTACTACATACCTGCCTTTTTTGTAGAACTCCACTGCTAAATTCACCGCTTGCCATTCAATTTTTGAATAGCTCTAATTGCTAGGAAGTTTTTCCTCATATAAAACCTTCTTCTTTGCCACTTCTATCTCTTGTTCGCTATTCTTTCAAGTTGAGCAAAATAGACCAATTCTAATCCCAATTCCAAATGAAAATACCTATCATGTCTTCCTTAAACTTTCTCTTTACCAGGCTCAACATCCTAAGTTCTTTCTACCCATCTTCACACGACATGGTTTGAATGGCTTTCACCATACTACTTGTCCTCCTCTGTAGTTAATCAATGCCCTTCCTAAATTGTGGTGCCCAAAATCGAAAACCATGCTCCACCTTACTTTACAAAACCAGGTACCTTACTTTACAAAAATGACAAAGGTTAAATTTGCTTTTATTCTTCTATTTTTTTCTCTTTGGGTAAGTCTAATTAAGTGATACCCAGTTCTCACTCCCCACTGTCTACTGACGCTACATTTCTCTCTGTTCTGCTTCCCCCTCCCCATTTACATTTCATGAGTCCCATCTACTAGGTGTTTTGCATAAACAAACCAGGACACTGTTTCAGATTCTTGGCAAGAAGGAGAAAACACATATTTGAAATGTTAACAGTGTGTTAACATACTGTGATTACAAAATCAAGGTTTTGGAACTTTTTTTTTTTAACACAACAGAGTTTCAGTTTACCAGCCCGAATATTACAGCTCTTCTGCTATCAATCAGTGAAGCTGTAATATGGTATTCAATCATCACACTTTCTTTTTCCCACTGAACAAACATTTACTGACTTTTTAGATTAATCTTTTGACTTGAGAGGCTTGTAACACTATCACAGTTCTGTGCAATCACCAGTACCAAATACTTTCTGCCACTAGGGGCAGTGGTGATACAGATTCCTTCTTTTGTACTCTATCTAGCTTGCGCTGACAAAAAGAAAATGTTTGTGAGCTGAAAACAGCATTTTAATTCATTGAATGTATTGACAATATATGACTATGACACACATGCTGAAAAAAGTCTTTCTTGTTACATATTCCTAAATAGTGCGCTAGGTTGGAACCTTAGGATTAAGTTCACAGTCTTATTTCAGCTAATAAAAACTTTAGCTAAGCATATCCACTCTTGGAGGCACAGTAAAGACTCTCACAGTTATGAACACTAGTATATCAGAGTCTAAATTTCCATTACAATGCAATCTTTCCTTGCTTATCTGCTCTTCTGGGGTCCAGAGATGATTTGCATGGCTCTTCTAAAGTACTTCCCACCAGCTCTTAGCACAGTGCTTGGCACACAGTAGGCACTCAATAAATATTTATTGATTAATCCTTGGCAATTCTATCAGTCAATGAAAGTGGAGCTGCCCTTGGGAGTTGTGCTGTGTTTAGTAATTTTTTTTTTGGTCGTGTCCAACTCCTTTTGGGGTTTTCTTGGCAAAGATACTGGAATGATTTGCCATTTCTTTCTCCAGCTCTTTTTATAGATGAGGAAACTGAGGCAAATAGGATTAATGACTTTCTCATGGTCACATAGCTGGAAAGTATCTGAAGCCAAATTTTAACTCAGGTCTTTCTGACTTTAGGCCCAGCTCTTCATCCACTGTACCCAGCTGTCCCATGCCCTTGGGATACCAGATGTTTAAAATCATATAGTTCTTCAGAAGTTATGATCAATAGGGAAATTGTTTTTCAGAAATCTCAAAATTCCCAGAGCAAACTCATTACCATGGGTTGGGGAGGGGTGAGCTTGATAAGGGAATGGGATGGTTAGACTCTTCCTTTTTTTAAAGGAAATTTTAATCAGAGTCTATCTTTCTTCTGATGAACCCTCAGGAACTGAGTCAACTATTTGTTTTCCTGACATGCTACTAGATGCAAGGTATCCTCCATAAGGGCAGGTGCCTGTTTTCATAACTAGTATTCTTACTATGCCTTCCCAAAAAATCCTTTTTTCTAAATCTAATAGCACTGTTTGGTTGATAATAGGGAGTACCTCAAATGAGGACTCATGAGTGACTGTAAACCTCAATTTTTCAGGGTTTCCCTTAGGACCCTGAGGGAAAGAATAATCATTCACTTCTCTGGGGACCCAACCTAAGAGTATGATCTTTGAGAAAGATCAAATGATGCTTACATCTAAACTTAGTACTTTTCCCTATCCCAAGGAGAGTACAGTCTGTGAGTAGGCATTTATTAGTGTTTGTTGGGGGCAGCTAGATGGTGCAGTGGGTAGAACACTGGCCCTGAAGTCAGGAGGACCTGAGTTCAAATCTGGCCTCAGACCAAACACTTGACACGTACTAGCTGTGTGACATTGGGCAAGTGACTTAACCCCAATTGCCTAAAAAAAATAATAAGTGTTTGCTTAATGAACAAATGAATTAATGAGAGCAGGACCACTATAGGCACGTTTTAAGGAGAATTTTGTCATTCATACTTTCCAATCTTCCTGGCCAGCATCTTTTTGTTTGTCTCTTGTTTTCTCACCCCTAATCCTAGGGATCCAGTACCTTTAGGCTAACGCTTGTTGCCCAGGCTCCCTACCATCTCATAGCAGGGAACCCAATTTTTTTGTCGGTACTTGATTCTCCTTATGTAGAGGCAATATAGTATAATGAAAAGCACATTGGACTTAGAATCTTAAAATATGGGTTCTTGTTGGTGCTACTTGCCTTATGTCCCATGTCAAATTACTTAATTTCCATGAACTCTAATTTTACCGTCTGCAAAATGGGTGGGTGGGGAGATCATAACAATACAATAATACAGTAATAATACTTGTTACCACCTACCTCACAGGGGTACTTTAAGAATCAAAAGAGAAGACAAATATGAACACATCATAAATGGATGCCACTGTCACACATCATCCCATCAAAATAAGTCTTACATCCTATACTCTCAAGGTCATTCACAGTCATCTAACTAATTCAGTGAACAACCCAATCATCATCTTCCTGTTGCCTTAAAGTGGACACTGCCCAGCGTTCTGTACTTGGCCCTCATCTCTTCTTTCCCTGTTATCATCTCTTGGCAATCTAATTGACTGCCATGTCTTTACCTACTATCTATATTTTTATCTCTCCCAAATAGGTATGTCCAACTTTCTTCTAAGACCTCTTTCCCAAGCATCAGACCTGTGTCTTAAACTGTATATAGTACATACTCACATGGATGTCTCATTAGCACTTCAGACTCAACAAGCCTAGAATTCAGGGCTCTCCACAGAAGCCAAGTCATGCTCCCTTTCAATATCATCTCATATAGCTACTTTCTGAATTATACTCTCCCACAAAGCTGGATTGTTCAATGCCTCTTACATCTATCCTGTACTTTTCCTATACATGAAATGCCTTGTTTCTTCACCCAATTTTAATCCCAGAGAGTCAGCATGATATAGTAAACAGAAATGGTCCCTGATTCAGGATGACCAGGGTTCAAGTCATGCCTCTAACATACTTATATAGAGCCCCTGGACAAGTCATCCAACCTCTCAGTTCTCCAAGCAGCACTCTAAGACTATAAGCTGCAGAGGTGTCAACCTGCACATTTTATTGTGTTCATATAAGTAAATAAATTTAATAAATAAATTTTGTTGTGTTAATAAATAAATTAAACAAATGAATAATTTAATAAATGAGTTTAGTATAACTAATCAAAACAATAATGCATAACAGTAATAACTAGCATTTATATAGTGCTTTAAGGTATGCAAAGTACTTTATATATGTTAACCCATTTTATTCTCACAACAACCCTGTGAGGTAGGTGCCATTATTATCTTCATTTTATAGATGAAGAAACTGAGGTACAAAGAAGTTGTTATTTGTGCCCAGGGTCACAAAGCTTAGAACCTGAAGCAAAATATTCCAAACAATCCACACTGTATCCACTGCGCCACCTAGCTGCCTAGTTGTAATTCCTTCTTTCAGGAGTTCCTTCTCCTAAAGAAATAACAGGTCTTTCTCTTTCCCACTTGAAAACTGGCTCAAATATGAATCTGTCATATACTTATATGGTGTTTTGCAGTATTTCTGTTCATATTGCCTAAGAACTATAAGGCCATTAGGGCAGAGACCATCTTATCTGCCAAACTTTGTTATCTCCCTTAGCTCTGGGCATAGTGATTTGCACACAGAAGGTGCTCAATAAATGTTTGTTAAATTGGATTGAATTTAGTGGGGCTAACATGGAACTGAAGTTCCTTACTATATTTCCCCCTCTCAGACAAAAACACTACAAAAATAACAACAAAAATAATAGCAGATACTTATTTACTCTTTTACTTCGTAAGCATATTGTTATCCATATTTTCCAGATGAGTGAATAAAAGTTCAAAGTGGGAAAGTGTCTTGCTGACTGCATGTCTACAATCCCAGTATTCATACTCTCATGCCACACTGCTCCAAGGTAACATGGAGGTATGACTAAAAATCTATGTGACTGATAATTTTAACAGCTACCAAAACTTCTGAATTTAACTGTGTTTCATCCTTTAATGTAGTCCTCTTATGAGTCTATATACTTATTACAAAGATCCTACTGTTATTGTTCAAAACAGGTTTGGGATTCCTCTTCAGGACTGCTTGTAGAGCCTGTAACACTTTCTGTCCTCAACGATGCCAAATATTCTACCGTTAAAATTGAGTTTAATTTGAGGAAACAACCAGTTGCCATTTGGAAGTAAATCTTGTGTATAAAGTAGGTGGTCAAACTGTGAAATAATGCTTGGCATTGAAATTAAGTTGTAACTATTAAAAATGAGAATTTTGTGTATTCTTAAAGAAGGAGTTTCAAAGTTTTTTGAGCAATGGTGGCACCATTGGAATAAGCACTCAACTTCCTAGGGATCATTTGATCCTTAGATTTGATGGGGGCAGGGCCCAAGCCAAGATCTTCACCCTTTGCCCCAAAAGAGGGCATCTGACTCACAGGCCCCAGACCCTCATCTCCCTTTGAAAGCCTTAGGCTCCCTTTTGTCTATAGGCCCCAGAAAGGCCTTCTCTGGTCTCAAACTGTTCCTTATCGACTTCCTGTATCTCCTTTTGAAAGTCCTAGCCCCACCTTGATTTTGTGCAGATGCCTTTCAAACTTCTGCCTTCCTGTTCCCTCCATTGTCTGTTCCCATTGTCTATTCAGGTTCTCTGACCTCCCCAATTGGAATTCTTACCTAGACCCTCTTCCCAACCCCCTTCTCTGGCCAACCAAAGTTGCTTTGGTATTTAAGATCCACCTTGGCCCTCATTCAGAGGCTGAGAATCTCAGGCCCACAAGGCTGAGAACCTCTCATGCCTGCTCGTCTTTATGGGCGTCACCTAGCTGAGAATCTCATGCTCAAAAGGCTGAGAACTTCTCATGCCCGCTCGTCTTTACGGGCGTCACCTGGTCAATGTGATTTATCACTAATAAACTTTTCCTCTGGCTGAAGAAGATTTGAGTTGAATTCATTCAGCAGGGCCGTACCGCGATCTTGGGGTCCCAGCACCCCAAAACCCCTAGACCTCTTCAGATTGATAGAGCTGGAAAGGATCTTAGAAATTATCCATTTCAAGGTCCTCATTTGATAGATAACAAAACTAAGAAAAAGAAAGGCCAAAGGATTACCTAAGGTGATATGATAGTAAGTGGCAGAGCTGGAATTTGAAATCAGGTCCTTTGACTCCAAATATAACACTTTCCACATGACCTCACAAGAGTGCTTATGTAAAGGAAGAGGTCATTTGGAAATGGAGGCTGAGTCAGGAACCAAGCAGAATATTTACTTGTCATAAGTGTGTGGGACAGCAACCCCAACCCAAATTAAACTCAGAGACTTCTCAAGGTGGAACGTAAAGGTTACTTTTATTACAATCTCCAAGATGGCTGTCTGCTCCTTCGATACACGTGGAGAGAGAGAGAGAGAGAGAGAGAGAGAGAGAGAGAGAGAGAGAGAGAGAGAGAGAGTGAAAGTAATAATCAAGAATTATTTGACCCTTTGAGGAGCTTTCACTTCTAAGAGTTCATTTCTCACACTACCTTCTGAACTCATTACCTTAATTACACTGAGAAGTCTTCACTATCCCATTCATAAGCATTATTTGCCTTTGATATATGCATTATTGCATATCCTATTTCTCTGTCTGAATACATAGAGCTAAAAGTTCCTAGAATACATAAATGTCAATATTTTTGTTTATATTTCTGAAAAAAAAGTTGTAATTTGAAGGTGGATTTTAAATCACTTTTACTCCTTGACTCTCCCCCAAGGTAATATATGAAGTTTACTTTTTTAAAAAATCGTTCACATTATTTGATAGCAATTCTGCTTCTTGACTTTGTAACAAGAGATTCACACTATACTTTAATCAACTCAAAGGAGTGACTCAAATGGTGGAATCTCAGTGATTTCCATAGAACTCTAGCAGAAAGTTGGTAGAATGTGGGCTTTTGAAAGAATGTGAGCCTCTTGAGGCCAAGGATTTTCTTTGGTTTTGACCTTCAGTCTCCAACAACAAACACAATGTATTAACTGGAGCAGTCATTCAATAGATGTTTGACGAATTGAATTGAATTGAATTGTATCCTCCTAAAAAGCACCCCTGGAGCTAGCCTCCCGCTCTGGCAGCTCATAGAGGTGGTCTTATTTGGCATTTGCTATAAATGTTACATGGTATCTTTGCTTCCTTTATTCAAATTCTTTCTTTTAGGCTCTGGAAGATGAAGGTGGATTTTTCACATACTTAAAAATTGTCACACATGCATTACTTCATTTTCTATGATCTATTCATATTCTATGGCTTGATGTTAAGCTTGGACTGCTAACACATTTCTATTCTTGACTTAATTGAATTTTTATTACTCATGATAAAGTTGGTGTTTTGCATTTTGCACAATATTTCCCAGTCTTGTGTTTCCATAAAGTACAACCATACTGGAGACAAAGCCTAGGGCAATTAATTATTAATGATAAGAATAAAGAGATGGGTTTATCTGTAATAAATGAGTCTACATTTGCTTTCTTTCATAGGTACAATGTGCTATACTTTTCCTGACTTGATTAGTCAGTTCCCATTTCAAAGCCATGGCAGAAATATCTTCTAATATAAGCAGGCCTGCTTTGATTTGGTCCCTGGCCTTCCCCCTTCCCCCCATAAGGATAGATATGCATGGAACATTCTATTCACGCTTATTCTGATAAGTTGAAACAATAAAGTCAGGTCTGTGATTTACAAATCAGTGGCAAATTAGGTGATATGTGTAAAAAGTTCTGCAAACCTTAAAGCACTATATAAGTGTTAGTTAATATTTACAGGAAAGACCACTGGACTCAGTTCTATTAACTGTGGCTTTGGATAAGTCACAACTGAAATAATAACAATTAGCATGATAGCCATAGATTAGGAGTACATATATTTAGATTAGAAGTACACATATTTGGCATTGGAAGACACCTTAGGAGGTCATCTGGTCGAACCCTCTCATTTTATAGATGAGGCAACTGGCGTCAAGAAAGATTATGTGACTTGCTGAAGGTAGTAAGTGGCAGAGTTGGAGACTCTTGGAGTGAGGCTAGCTACATGACTTCTTAGAGTTCTAAGGGTTACTCCTGAGGAGCTGTGAAAGTGTCTTTCTCTAATACTCTTGGTTTATGTGTTTGCTCCAAAGTCCACATTACAAATGCATCAGCTATTCACATAGTGCAGTTTCTTAAGAGCTGAGGATAGATGATCCGCATTACATATTGTTCAATGGAATTCAAATGGAAATGGTTTGGAAGAAATCACTATTCTGCTGTATTCTTTTATATTTAATGTTCTACAAACTATTCCAACAGTGAAGAATAAAATATGTTCTTTTGTAGTTGATTAAAAGTATCACCAGAATGCAATTCTCCAGCATTTCAGAATTTATGGATTTGATTTCTTCTATTAAGTGTCTATATTTTGAAAGATTTTTGTTCTACATCACTTGGATACTTTGAATACGTGGTCTGATGGCAAATGTGGGTATTGTTGTTGTTGTTGGTGGTGGTGGTGGTAGTAGTAGTAGTAGTAATAGTAGTAGCAGTAGCACTAGTATTCTCTTCTTACATACTCTCTCCTCCTTGGGTTTTCATGACACAATTTTTGTCCTATCTGTATGATTGCTCAGTTTCCTTTAGTGGTTCATCATCCATATAGTATACCCTAACTCTGAGCTCTATCCAAGGCTCTATTTTGAGTCTTTTATTGTCTTGACATTCTCTCCTAGTGACCTCATCAATTCACATGGATTTAATTATCTTTTCTACACTGCAGACTCCAAAATCTATATATTGAGCCCTAGTATCTCTCCTGAGCTCCAGATTCCCATCACCGAATAACTATTTGACATTTCTGACTGCATGTTCCAGAGGCATCTCAAACTTACCATGTATTAAAATATGTTTCTCTTCAAAACCATTTCTCTTCCAAACTTCCCAATCTCTTTTGAGGGCACAACAATTCTGGGCATGAAGTTTGAAACCTCCTTGTATTTCTTGATATCTCACTCTGCCTCACCCCACATTTCCAATCAGTCACCAAATCTTCTACATTTTTCCCATTCCGTAATGTCTCCTGCATAGATCCAGAAGATTGTTGGCAATGGTTTTGTCTGTGATAATATTTTGGTTCCAATACAACAATATAGTGAATTATCAAGGATATTTGAGGTCTTTGTAGTATGATGATTTCTTGTCTGTTATGTTTTGAAAGACAGTGAGCTTCTGCTGTATAATTCTGGCCATCAGGTCATATCTTGCTAAATAGTCACTAAGTGCTAATATTTTTTACAGCCTGCAAATATTTCTTTTACATTTTTAATGTTTCCTTGAACAATTTACATTGATTATTGAGTTTAGGGTCCTTAAAGATAATTTCTTTGTAGTTTCTGGTGGCAATTAGCTAACCCTGAATTGCTATCATAAATATTTCCATTTCCGTAAGCAAATCATTGTGATTCAGTCTTCTCCCCCCCAACTATATCTTTGTTGATATGTTATTAGCTGATTGTGTGCCATGAATTGTTGCCCATGAAGGACTTTTTTGATTCTATTCCTGCACCTTACCCTTTTTCTAGGTTCCATCTACAGTTAAACATTCTCTATTTGCAGTCAATAAATTCAATGATGTATTTCTGTTGTCAGCCACTACTACTGCTTGGTGAACTGATGGCTGCTTGTAATTTTATAGGTTTTTCATGTGTTTATCATGTGCTCTAAGAAGGATTACCAATACTTTTCCTCCTTTTTTTGCAAGGAAGTCTTCATATTTTCCTTAGATGCCTTAGAGCTATAACCCTTGTGCATTGTATGTATTGTGATACCTCTAGTGTGAGGGCTTGCTGAGGTCTTTTCAGGCTGCTCATCCACCTTTGGTATCCACCTGTCACCTAACTCTCACGTGTGACTCCAAGAAGCTACAGCATACACAGTGGCCACAGGCTGGTAAGAATGTCTTGGCAGATGGTTTAAACCAGTATGAGAGTAGTCAACAGGCCTCAAACCCCACCATTGAGTTAGGGGAGATGTCTGCCCCAAGGATGTGAAGACTTCCTCTGGTGGAATGGGTAGATGAGAACCATTTTTCCAATAGCCATGAAGAGAGTTTAAGCATGTGCTGTGAAGTGCTGGGAGCTTGGTCAGGTATCTAAAATGTCAGGAGCATTTCTTGCAGCCCTGGCTTTTATCAGTTGTCCTGACTTTTGTCCTACCACTGGATTTCAAAGATTGAAAAAAAGAGACTGAGGCTGACAACTTTGCACAACTCTGCCTCTCCTATCCAATTCACCCACAAGTCAAGAAATCCACCTGTGATGTCATTAGTCCTCTTGGAAAATAAAGGACAAGCAATACAAGTCTTTGTTGTTCTTTCTGTATCAGTTTTCATTCATTTAACAGTCCCCATAGTTCACATTCAGATTTTTTTTTCAATATATGTTGATTGTTTTAAATAAGTTCCTTAAAAAACTAAAAACTTTGCTTTCATCATGCCAGTAAATTTCTTAACATATTCAGCCAGTCTTCTCTTTGATATCTTTATGCTCCATATGTCTTTCCTGGAGGAAACAAAGGTATTTGCAGGCATCGCCTTTATCCACTGGTTTAATATGACCTCCAAATTCAGGATCAAATTTTTTATCCATTACTTTTATTGACATATATTATAAATTTTATTCTTATTGATTCCAAATGACATTTTTATATCACTAGAGAATGACTACATGAAATGAAGAAACTGTTTGATTTGGTTTTGGTAGATTCATTAAGCTTGATGTCAACTATGCACATCAAGAAATTTATAAGATCTTTTTGTTTGACTCTATTTAATTTGGAAACCATTCTAAATTCTATTTAAGATAAATGATAATGGATTTAAGGCTTAACAGAACCATAATGGGCTTAAATTATCAGAACCATAATGGGCTTAAATTATCTCCCTGAAAAATGCCATATTTTACATCAATCATTCTTATGCTGCTGGCATGTTTTAAATAGAGAACAGTTTTCCACGTAGACATAAAATATTCTAGTATTCTCTTGATAGTATGAGTCTAATTTTATATATTTTAGTACATGAACAAGCCATGAGTATGAGACTGAGTCAAAGGCTTTCTGATAGTTAAAAATGGCAGTTTCTGGTAGTCCATTTAATTACAACATTGATATTACATGGATGTTATATCCCTGGTACTTTTTGACAAATCATCTCTTATTCCTTGGTCAATATATTGTTTTTGTGTGGTCCCAATATTTTTTTAGTGATACAAGTAGTGAATGATTTGTATAAGGTATTTAAATATGCAAGTGACTTATATTTAGAGAGTCACTGGCCTCACTTTTTAAAGTAACTGACATTATTATTATTGATGATGATAATTACGGCAATAAACTGCAATATGGCATGGTAGAAAGTCAGCTTATGGAATCAAAAAGATCTGGATTCAAATCCCTCATCTCCAAATACTGGTTGTGTGATCATGCACAAATCACTTAATTTCCTGATAATTGTCTATGAAGAGTAATAATTGCAGATACACACATTTATTCACTGGGGAATTCTCTATGTTGATGAAATCAGAGGTCTACATAAATACATACCTATATGTGCATATAAAGTTATTGCTGTTATAAATGAAAATATGCATATATATACAAATCTATACATAATCACATATATGTATATATACACACATAAAAATGTGTGTGTGTATATATACATATAGACATACACACAGACACATGCACAATATCACTTGATCAAAAAATGCTGTGTGGTAGACAAGGTGAAGATTATTATCCACATAATACAGATGAGGAAACTTAAAGTCAAAGAGGGCAAGTTACTAGCCCAAGGACATATAACCACAAGAGAGAGAGAGTTCAGATTTGAACCACATTGTCTTCAGACTCCATATCCAGCAGTCCTTTTCACTAGACCAAAAAGGAGACTAGCCTAGGTGATCTTTAAAATCCCTTATAACTATAATTCTATGATTCTACATAAAGACTTATTTAAAAATAAAGGTAATAATTAAATAAGTTTTAAATTTCTCTCATTCATCCTTTGCCATAATCAGCTCTTTCCCCTCAGTAAAACATAGTGCTTTGGTAATCAGATAGGAAGACTGACAGTTTAACTTGTAAGTTCATGCTACAATGAAAAGAATGCAGTACTCAGATTTACAAGACATAGTTTGGGGCTCTGACTTGGCCACCCCCTAACTAGCAATATGATCTTAGACAGGATGCTTGATCTTATTTCTCTAGCTTTCATATTCTTCATCTATAAAATCAAGGGGCTGCCTTTGCTGTCTTCTAAGATTTCTTCTAGTTTTAACTAATTGTTAATGACCTTGATCTAGAGCAAATCACCTTTCATAAGTAAAATACAGGAGGTTGAACTTGATGATCTCAGAGGTCTCTTGTAACTCTAGCTCTATTCTGTGCATCACTAAACAGTAACAATGAGCTTAAACCTCTAAAGTTGCCTGCATCCTCCTCTCATTTGCCAAAGTGATTTTCCTAAAGCACAGGTCTGACTATATCACATTAGTGACTTCATATTACTTCTAGGACCAAATATAAAATCTTCTGTCAGTTAAAGCCCTTAAGATCTGATCCTTTCCTACCTTTCCAGTCTTTTTACACTTTATTCCCCTCTACATATTTCATGATCTAAGTACACTGGATTACATGTTGTTAAGGTAGGGACACCAATTAGGAGGCTATTGCAATAATCTAGGTGTGATATGATGAGAGAAAGGGCAAGCCTGATGTCTGGTTAAATAATGCAACCAGAACAATTATAGAATAGTTCTGCAAACATTTATTTGGAATAACAATTGCCAAGCTTTGGGAATTTGCAATAACCTGGCAAAGTATCAAATATAATGCCTTGCATAACATAATATATTAATAGATGCTTGTAGAATTGGACTGAATTAAATATAATTTTCAAAAGAATTGTAATCTCTTAACATCCATAGGAAAGATGTACCAATAAGAGAAATGCAAAGTAAAATAACTCTGAGGTTTCATCTCACAGCAAGAAAATTGGCAAAAGATAGAAATAGTCAATGTTGTAGGGAATAAAAGAAAATAGGAATATAGATACCCTGTTGGTGGAACTGAAAACTGGTCTTAACATTCTGGAAAACAAAATAGAACTATGCTTTTTTAAAAGTGACTCAGCAAATTTATAGAAATAAGAGCTATTCCTCAATTGACAAATGGTCAAAAGATACGAACAGGCAGTTTACAGACAAAGTAATCAAAGCTATCTATAGCCACATAAAAAAGCTCTAAATTCTATTGATTAAAGAATATAGATTAAAACAACTCTGAACTACCACCACACACCTATTAGATTGGCTAATATAGCAGAAAAGGAAAATGACAAATGTCAGAGGGGATGTGGGAAAATTAAAACACTAATGCACTGTTGAAGAAATTGTATACTGATTCAACCATTCTAGAGAGCAATTTGGGGCTATAAAACTGTGCATACCATTTGATCCAGCAATATCACTACTAAGTCTTTGCCCCAAAAAGATAAAAAGCAAAAAGGAAAAGGAAGTATATACACAGAAATATTTATTGCTGCTCTGTTAATGGTGTCAAAGAGTTGGAAACTGAGGGGATGTCCATCAATTAGGGAATGACTGAACAAGTTGTTGTATGTGATTGTGATGGAACATTATTGTGCTATAAGAAGTGATGAGCAGGATGCCCTGAGAAAAACTTGGAAAGACTTACATGAACTGATACAAAGTGAAATGAGCAGAACAAGGAGAACATTGTACACAGTAACAGCAATATTGTATGATGATATACTGGGAATAACAGCTATTCTCAGCAAAACAATGATCCAATAAAATTCTGAAGGACTTATAATAAAAGGTGCTGTCCATCTCTAGAGAAAGAACTGGTGGATCCTAAATGTGGACTGAAAATGTTTTTTTCTTTATTTTTCCTGGGGTTTTTTTTGTCTGTGTTTTCTTTTACAGCATGACTTACATGGAAATGTGTTTTTCATGACTACACATGTATAACCTGTGTTAAATTGTTTGCCTTCCCAATGGGGTGAAGGAGAGGGAGATAATTTGGAATTCAAACTCTGATAATAAAAAATAATGTTAAAATTGTTTTTACATATAATTGGGGAAAATAAAATATTAAATTAAAATTAAAAAAAAGAAATTGGAAGGCATTGCTTAATAAATTTATATGCTTTGAAAAATTAATTAAAAGCTTGAAAAAACGAATTAAATTTAAAAGTGACTCAGTAATCTTAATTGTAAAAAAATTCAGCAAGTTTCTCTGATAAAGACCTCATTTCTCAAATGTATAGAAAATTGAGTTAAATTTATAAGAATACAAATCATTTCCCAATTGGTAGGTAGTTAATGAATATGAACAGACAGCTTTCAGATGAAAAACCAAAGCTATCTATATAAAAATGCTCTATGTCACTATTGATGAGAGAAATGCAAATTAAAACAACTCTGAGTACCACCTCACACCCATCAGATCAGCTAATGTGGCAGAAAAGGAAAATAATACATGTTGAAGAGGATTTGGGAAAATTGGGACACTAAAGTACTGTTGGTAAAGTTATGAACTAATCCAACCATTCTGGAGAGTGACTTGGAACTATGCCCAAAGAGCTATAAAACTATTCACACCCTTTTATTTAGCAATACCATGACTAGGCCTATATCCCAAAAAGATCAAAGGAAAAGGAAAAGGATCTATATGTACAAAATATTTATAGCAGCTTTTTTTGTGGTGACAAAGAATTGAAACGGAGGGGATGCCCATCAATTGGGAAATATCTGAACAAGTTGTGGTATATGATTGTGATGGAATGTTATTGTGCTATAAGAAATGATGAGCAAGATAGAAAGTCTTACTGAATTGATACAAAGTAAGCAGAACCAGGAGAACAGGGTACACAGTAACAGAATATTATACCATGATAAACTGTGAGTGACTTTGATATTCTCAGCAATACGAAGATACAAAATAATTCCAAAGGACTTATGATGAAAAATGTTATCCACCTCCAAAGAAAGAACTGATGGAGTCTGAATGCAGATTGAAGAATACTTTTTGTTTTACTTTATTTTTCTTGTTTGGTTTTTTTTTGTCTATGTTTTCTTTTACAACATGAGTAATATGGAAATATGTTTTGCATGACTGCATATGTATAACCTATATTAAATTACTTGCCTTCTCATTTGAGGGGAGAGGAGTGAAGAAGAAAATTTGGAACTCAATTTTTATAATGAGTGTTAAAAATTATTTTTACATGTAATTGAAAAAAATAAGTCATTGGGTTTTTTTAAGTGACTAAATTGTCAACACCCTTTAACCCAGACATCCCACTGCTGGGTGTATAACCTATTAAATTCAAATTTTAAAAAAAAGAAAATATTCACAAAATTCCTTTTTGTGGTGACAAAGGACTAGGGGAAAAGTAGATTCCCATCAAAGGGTGGATGACTGAATAAACTATGGTAAAGGAATGTAAAAAATATTAATGTGCCAGAAGAAGCAAGAAACTTCCGGGAAACATGGGAAGACAGATGAACTGCTAAAGAATGATATCAGCAGAAGCAGGAAAACATTATTCACAATAGCTATAGCAGTGTAAACAGATAACAAAATAATAAAAATGAATTGAAGTGTTTGACAATTATAATGACCAATCTTGGCCTCAGAGAAGATATGGGAAAATGCATTTCTCTCTTCACTGATGAGCTGGGAAACTATAAGTATGAAATGTTGCATATGGTATTGGCCACTGTCAATGTGATAAATCATTTTGCTAAACTACTTTTTTTTAAATCTCTATTACAAGAGGACACTAACTTGGTAGGGGAGAAGAAAAAGATATTCAGAAATTAATGTGATATAAAATCTTTATTTCCTCTCAAAAGTCTATACAGGATGTTGTTGTTTTACTTTAATTAATTTGAATATCACTTGAAATAACTTTCTATACCCTAAGAAATTATAAGGCAACCTAAAAGTGAACCATAGCCACTCCTTTTAGCCACTAAGGAACCACTCCAGCACTACCTAAAGCAGCAATTGACAAAATTCTACCCAAGTGTTCCCAAAGTATTAAAGTAGCTTCTGCAATGCCCCTGCATACTCCTAAAACTCACTTAACAGAAGAGGAGAATCTCTCTCACTCAGCAGAGTTTCTGTGAATGAAAAAACTAAGGAAAAAAGAGTAGGATTTTAGTCCTAAAGACAGTAAAGGAGAAGATCCTAGCAAGGAGAACTTCAATTTTCATTCACATACATTAACTGATGGAAGCGGTAGTTAGGTGGTTTAGTGGATAGAGTACCAGCTCTGGATTCAAATGTGAGTTCAAATCTTGCCTCAGATACCTACTAGCTGTGTGACCCTAGGCAAGTCACTTAACCCTGTTGCCTCAGTTTCCTCATCTGTAAAATGAGCTGGGGGAAGGAAATGAGAAACCACTCCAGTAACTCTGCCAAGAAAATCCCAAATGGGATCTTGAAGACTCCCAAAATGGCTGAACAACAATAGCTGGTGCCCCTGGTCAAATCTCCCAAGGAAGAGGACCGAGTTTCTGCCATTGTTAAAATCTAGTCATAAAAAAAAATGCAGAATTCATTTTGGAATTCTTTAAAGTTGCCAGATCAGAGGAGAGTTTCTGTTTTTTTTTTTTAAAGGGAGAGTAGATAAACTAAGGGGGAAAAGGTGACTACATATGCATGTATGTAGATAGGTAAGTGTTCCTGTATGTATGTATGTGTGTGTGTGTGTGTATATGTATGCATGCATACACAGTCATATACTTGTGTGTATACATATATATACACACACATGCACTTCAGTACACAGACACATAGCAGACATACACACACATGCACTTCAGTACACAGACACATAGCAGACACACACACACACACACACACACACACACACATACACCTTCCATCCCCAAGTAGAAATTATGATGTAGATTAATCTCATCTGGTAAGGGACTGAAAACATTCATTAACAAAAATACTTTGGACTTAGAGTTACAGACTCAGGTGACATTCAAAGCAACTTTGATATTTTGTGATGCTGGTAATAATGTGTTTTTGTTTTCCTTAGAAAAACTGCAATCTAAAACCACTTGGTCTTACTTCTCATCAAGTCCATATCATAGATTTAGGTCTATGCATACCACTCTTTTCCCAAGTAGCAGGAGGACTAAAAATTTATAGGGTCATAAATTTAGAATTTGAAGGGGCCATAGAGGCCATCAAGTTCAACCCTTTGATTTTACAGATGAGGAAAATGAAGCACAGAGAGAAAGGCTAAATGATTTGCTCAGAATCACTTAGATAGCAAATGGGTGAGGCAGTATTTGAACTCATGCCTTCCTCACTTTAAGTCCACTAACCTGTATGTTATACTATTGCTAAGTTTAATCCAATTCAGTACAGCAGGCATATATTAAGTACCTACTTTATGTAAGACACAGTGCTAAGTTTCAGAGATACAAAGAAAGAGAAATGAGAACAGTTTTTACCATCAAGGTATGTATGTTCTTTTGAGGGATAAGTAGGGGAAGAATAACAAATACAGAAATTACAAAAAAAAAACCAAACCAACCCAAAGTAAGCACAAAATAATTTAGTGGGGAAGAAGGAAGATCAGGAAAGGTCTGTTGTGGAAAATGACCTGAGGCTTCTTGCTTGGATGTGGCAGTGGATAGAGCATTAGATTTGGAGTATGAAAGACCTAGATTCAAATTCTACTTCAGACACTTATTAGCTATGTAATCCTAGGCAAGTCACTTAACCTCTGTGCCTCAGTTTTCTCATTTATAAAATGGTGATAACAATAGCACCTACCTCTCAGTGTTGTTTATGATAAATATTGATGGCTATTTAGTAGTAGTAGTAGTAGTAGTAGTAGTAGTAGTAGTAGTAGTAGTAGTAGTAGTTGGGGGGGTTAGAAATTCCAAGAGAAAGAGATGGGGAGAGAGAGCACTCCAGGCATGGGAGACAGCCCATAGGCACAGAGGTGAGTGACGATTATGTTCATGGAAAAACAAGTAGGACCATTTGGCTAAAATGTAGTTTGCATGATAATATAGAGTAATATAGAATCTAGAAAGTTAAACTGGGGACATATTTAAAAGGATTTTAAATTACATTTTAAATTAAATTAAAATTCTTTATCCTAAAGGCAATATGGGAAGTAGTTACCTATAACCAGAGGGCATACTAAGGTCTTTAGGATTACAGTTCCTACAAATCTAAGGTCTGACTTTATTTCAGTTAAGACAGTGGCTGCTGAGTAGTGCCATAGTGAGTTGTCTGTGTCCAGTGGGAAGAGCACTAGACTTTGAGTTAGCAAGTATGGGTTTGAGTCCTGACTGACATTTTCCCATGTGCAACTCTGGGTAAGCCATTTCCCTTCACAGGGACTCACCTTCAACTTCTGTATGGAGTAAGGTTACATGTTCTCTAAGTTGTTTTCTAACTCTAGTATTGTTGGCTAGTCAATAAGCATTTATTCAGTACCTACTATATTCTAGGTACTGTGCAGCACTGAGGATACAAAGAAAGGTAAAAAGATAGTTCTTGCCCTTGAAGAGCTTACAATCTAATAGGGGTGACAATGTCCAAATAACTATGGGCAAAAAAGACAAGGAAGAAAGAGGAGGAGGAGGAGGAGAAGGAGAAGGAGAAGGAGCAGGAGAAGGAGAAGGAGATGGGGGAGAAGGAGAAGAGAGAGAGGGAGAGGGAGGAGAAGGAGAAGGAGAAGAAGAAGAAGAAGAAGAAGAAGAAGAAGAAGAAGAAGAAGAAGAAGAAGAAATAATCAACAGAAGAAGGGAGGCACTTAGATTAAGAGGAATTGGGAAAGGCTTCCTGCAAAATGTGGGATTTTAAATGGAATTTAAGGAAAGTCAGGAGCAATGGAAAACATCTATATATTAGTCACTGTTGTCAGATACTACTTAGGGAAAACTCAAATCCAGGAACATAAAATAAAAGGCAGGTGCAGTCCTCAAGGATAAAGCATCATCCTTTAGGAAGCTTGGGAAAATGTAGTTCTATTTAGGAAGATCTGGCTGCCTAATTTCCCGTTTTTTGAATGTTTGAATGATTCTAGTTTACTTCACTTTTCAATGCTTTGAATGAAAGGAATGCTATTTCACACTGTCATTTGATGTCTTAATACTATTTATTGGGCTCTCTGACATGAAAGAATGAATTGAACTGATGAATTAAGCCTTTATAATAACTTTCAGAGTCGCTAACAGGGTGAAATATCTAAACTGAATGACAACTCACAAGTAAGCTGATACATTTTCTTCTTTTTTTCATTATTTGAAATAATACAGTGTTCAAACTTGTGAATGAATCACATTATAGTGATATTTGCCAAAACATGCCAAGTCTTTCACAGTCCTTATACAGACACCCTACAAATGTCTCAAAAGAATTATTTTAACATCCTCCAAAGATGCTTTGCTAAAAACTCCAATCAGTTGTCTCAGTGAGGGTAGGTGTCACTTGTGTTTAAGATATTCTTTGAACACTTAACATTAATAGCAACATCAATATGAGAAAGTAGAGCACTGGGAATTAAACATGCAGATAAAGAAAGAACATTGATAGAAATGTTACTACAAATCTCTTGGAGGGAGAACAAAGGTGACTAGTAATATACTTACAATAGGAAGAAATGCTTGGGGGTTTTTATGCCTCTTTCATTGCTGTTTTCTTAACATTCTTGCATAGCTCTCATTGCTTTTCCAATTTTTCCCTCTTTCACTCTTATTTGATTTTTTAAAAAATGTTTCTTTTTTAATCCCTTTCTTTAATTTTTCTAAGAATTCTTGTTGGGCTTGTGTCCAATTTATATTTTTCTTTGAGGCTTGCTTATAGATGTTTTCAAGTCACTAACTTGTTCTGTGTTTGTGAGAGCTTCCCTCTCACCACAGGAACTCATTACCATTCAGTTCTTTTTTGTTTGTTTGCTCATTTTTCCAGGCTACTTCTTTGCTTTGGAGCTTATGTTAGTGCTGGGCTTTATTCACTTCTGGGAGAGGGAGGGGAAGATGTATAGCCTTAACTTCTCTCCTTTTGCCCTTCTGCTGCTTTCATAGCTCAGGCTATAAGCATGTAAATTTTCAGTACTTCCAAAGTGGTGTGATCTGAGGAGAGAGCTGTTCTCTGCCCTCAGGAGTTCTGCAAGCTCCTGACCCAGATTCGGATTTTTTGGCTTACGTATGATTGAGTGTCAGTACGATGCTGTTGAACTCATTGGGAGGGTCTGTAGGGTGCCCTTTGGTCTTGGTCTCTTGCCCTGGTTAATCCACTGTAGGTTCATGTGCAGTGCTGAAAGTTAGAATATAGTCTCCATACTGCTTAGAGATGCACAGCTAAGTTTCTGGAACTCATTCCTTGCTCTGTATACAGCTAGGGCAATGCTCATTCTCAACCACTCCTCTCTGCCCTGGAACTGTGACCTGGAACAGGATAATAGACAACAGATCTGCCAAATGGCACCAATTCATGCTCCCAGAGCGACTTGAATGGTCCCCTGTGATAACTTTCTGCCATGATACTTCCTGCCCTGATGTTCTGTTTTGATTCTCTTTCAGTCCCTGGGTGCTAAAATGTTCCTGTCCTCATGCCGCCACCGCCCACCCCCGCCCTGTATTCCTGGCCAACCCCTGCCCCATTATCTGCAGACCTGTCTTTCAATCTTCCTAAGTTTCCTGGGGCTAGAAAAATGACTCACTGTGACTTTTTCTCGCTTTCTCAATCAGAATTCAGGCTGTTGCTTTGTCTAGGTTGTTGTGGAAGAAGTATGCTTGATTAGTTAGGGGTAAAATACTTCTTCTCACTCCATTACTGCCTCAAAAAAGATTTTCTTTAAGTTCTTAGTGATCTCGAGGGTTCATCTTCAATTTCTTTGTCTTATATAGACTGAATATTAGTCAATGCAGCAGCACTCCGATGTGCAATTGAGAAGACAAAAATAATCAATTGATCATCAATATATTACCATAATATGATTAAGTAGTGTGTGACTTGTCATTTTTGAGAACCAGGTAGTTATTTTCCTTGAGGTAATATTTTACTTCATGAGTTACTTATGTAAACCATATGTTAATCAGGGCCCTTGGCCTCTGGCACTACAGACCTGGGTTCATCCTGTGGATGCCTTTCCCCAAACCTATTTGGCCTACCTTTCCCCCCAGTGATATCAAGGTTTGACATGTCTTTTGCAAAAAGAACCTTCAGCATCCCTGTGAGCAGTGAAGCTAACAAGACATTACATATTATGTGAACCTCCTTTTATTACTTATTATATGATCTACTAATGTTTCACTTCACTCTCTAACCTGAACTTCCACACCAGCTTGAATATGACTCTGCCCTTGTGACGGGATCAATCTCTCATAATTACTTTATAAGTTATTCTTAATTATAGTGCCATCCTAGAGTTCAGATCCTCACTCCCCTCAATAGAGAAAAGAACTTTGGGTTACTAGATTCAAGAAACCCTCATTTCTGCTGATCCTCAAATTTCTAAAGAATCTATGCAATTGCTCTAGAGTTCAGCGCCTCTTAAACTTTTTCCACTAGTAACCCTTTTTCACCTTAAGGCAGCATTCATTGGCATTTTGTGGCACGTGCAGTACAAAGTGCACATGTTTTGTGCTCAGAACCAAGGCACAGTGAAGCTCAATGCAACATGGGCAAGTACTGCCAGAAACACCTTAGATTCATTATGCACTTGATTTTTAATTAATTTTTGGTGGTTGTGCATTCAGAAGACTTTTACTGTTGACAATTTTTTGCTGCCCCACCCACAGTTTAAGAAGAGCTGCATCTAGACCGAAATGTTACTCTGGGGCTGAGTTGTTATTCATTCAGTCATGTCTGACTTTTTGAGACCTCATTGTACGTTTTTCTTGGCAAAGGTACTGGAGTAATTTGCCATTTCCTTTTCTGGTGGAATAAGGCAAACAGAGGTTAAGTTACTTGCCCAGGGTTACCCAGCTGGTAAATATCTAAGGCCAGTTTTGAACTCAGGTCTTCCTGACTCCATGTCCAGCACTCTATCCACTGAGCTATTAGCTATCTCTCTAGGACTGTGTTGTTGATGTTCAGTCTCTTTTTCAGTCATGTCTGACTCTTTGTGACCCCTTTTGGGGGTTTCTTTGCAAAGATACTGGAGTGGTTTGTAATTTCCTTCTCTAACTCATCTTATAGATGAGGAAACTGAGGCAAATAGGATCAAGTGACTTGCCCAGAGACACACAGCTAGTTAGTGTCTGAGGCCAAATTTGAGTTCAGGTCCACTTGACTCTAGGCCTAACACATTATCTAATGTGCCACCTAGCTGCCCCAGTCCATGACTCAGCACCAGGTAAAAGACAGTTGCTGGCTACTTTACATCAACATTGGCTCTCTGTACTGCCAGTGAAATATGGTGCACTGGGAAGAACATCTGAATTCATCGTCAGAGGGCCTGGGTTAAAACTTCTGCTCTGCTACTTACTACCTTTACAAACTTCACTGTCACTTAACATCTCTCAGAACAAATCTCCCCTTGTATTAAATAACAGAATGGAACTAGATGATCTTAAAGATGGCAGGTAGGTGGGACAGTAAATACAGTGCTGGGCTTGGAGTCACAAAGACTTGGGTTCAAAATCTGTCTCAGATACTTCCTGTGACCTTGGGCTCATTCATTTAACCTTTTACATGCTCAATGTCCTCTCCTGTAAACTGAGGATGAGGATGATGATGATGATGATGATGATGATGATGATATGAGGACCAAATGAGATAACACAGGTGAAATGCTTTGCAAACTTTAAAGTACATTGTTGTTGGTGTTGCCACCTTCCTATATACACATGTTTAGAAGAGAGATTCTTAAGAAGTTCTCAAGAAGCAACAGAAGCTAGGTTCAAGATATCAGGGGGATTCTGTGTCCCATGTTGTTGACAAATTTCAATGGTGAAACAAAATCTGTGATGGCTGACAAATAGTAGTGGTCATAAACTTGAGAGCAATTTTGTGCTATCCTTCTTCCTTAGAGACTTGGGAAAGATTGCTAAGGTGACAAGGGGTCAGAATTTTGTCAAATAGGTGCATCTTTTGCTAGCAGGCACACTGAGATAATGGTGTTGGTCAATTCCATTATTAATAAAAGGCTTTCCATAGTGAGACTCAGGATATGTGACAGTAGTCCAGCAAGGAAATCCTGAATGGAAGACAATTGGATGGTGCTTCAAATGCTAAATGAGAAGCTAGACTTCATTCCTGCGGTTGTAATGCTACTATGTTGTGGGAGAAAAAGTAGAAATGCTGGTAAATGATGTGAAAACCTTCTGTGCTAGCCTCTAATTCCTAAATTATGCAAGCTGAGGTGGGAGCAGACTGTTGTCCTAATTAGAGTCCTGTTCTAAAACTGAAAAACATTGTAAAACTGAAATCCTTGCTGATAATATATAACTGTTACCTTAGGGTATTCCAGCTGGCTGAAGTAACAGCAGGAGAGGGTTCCTATTGGAATACAAGCATATTGGAAAATAGTCTCAAATTTAAAATAACCATTCTGCTCTTACCCAGGGTAAAATCCACCCTCCTCCCAAGCAGGCTGGGAAAACCCCTATAATTTCAGGGAGACAGAATTTTCAGAGGATCAAACCATCCCTTCTTCTTAATATAGGAAGCTGAGTAGAAGGGTTCATTGGTCAACCAGATGAATTTATTGGGTAGTAAGCCTTCTGAGGGACTTTATCTCATTAATTGAGGATGAATTGGTTGGTTTGAGCTGTTGCAGATCAGAGTCATCACTTTGTGATGGCCTGTAAAAGTGGGATATGAAACAAAAAATTATTTTGTGGCCCTTTTCTGGAGCGATGTAGAGACTCATAGAGTAGGCCTGGTTCTCAGACCTAGGGTTCCACGGTGCTCAAGGAGCTACTAATGATTGCCTTGGGGGCAGAGGTACATGACAATTTTCTGAACTTTTATCTAAAATATTTGGACCCCAAATTATAGTATATCCTCTCTCTCTCTCTCTCTCTCTCTCTCTCTCTCTCTCTCTCTCTCTCTCTCTCTTCTCCCTCAATGGAAAAGGAAGAAAGGGATGAAAAAAAGGAAGAAAGGGATGAAAAATAAATGAAATCACATTTCTGGTCATTCATCATATCTCTGGATAATAACCAAAGTAACTTTGACATATTAAACACTGTGACTTCATGGTTCCTTACCCTACCCAAGATCACTGGTCCTAGAATTGTAAAATATCTTAGAAGTAAATGAGTCTAATGCTCTCATTTTACAGTTGAGGAAACTGAAGCTCAGAGAAATTCTATGACTTACCCAGGGTTCTGTAGCTAGTAAGTAACAGAGTTGGTGTCTGAGACCAGGTCTATTAATGACAAATCCTTTGTTTTGTTTTGTTTTTTGTTTTGTTTTGTTTTTCCATTGTACCTCCCTTAAATCTTATGACATCTTTACCTTCACTATATTCCCATTTTACAGAAGCTATAAACCACCATGGTAATCTCAGATTCCAGTATCACAAGGCACTGCTCCATGTTTCAGATTGCTAGCACAATATTGCTCTCTAAGCCATACAATTCAGCAGAAATGTATGAAACTCCTACTTCATTCTATGCAATGAGCTAGGTTATAGTAACACAAAGACAAATAAGACAGTTCCTGCCCTCAAATTGTTTCATATTATATGTTGTTCATATTCTACACAGATATGTAAATGTAAGTGCAAGTTAGTTTGAGGAGGGAAAGAGCACAATAAAGTATGTGTTGATGAGGAAAGGTTTCCTATAAGAGGGGTCACTCCCCCTGAGAAGCTATGGATTGTAAAAGGTGAAGCTGAGGAGGGATACACTCCCAGTAAAGGAAAAAGACTGCATAAAAATTAAAAAATGGAAGCTAAAGAAGCTAGTAGAAGAGTCTGTCTGCAACATAGAATGCATGAAAGGGAGCTATAGAAGACCTGAGTTTGAATCCCACTACTTGTTAACTGTGTGACCTTGGTCAAATCTCTTTCAGCCTCTATTTCCTTATTTGCAAAATGGGGATAATAATAGTACTACCTTACAGGGTCATTATGAGGATTACATTACCTAACATGTGAAAACCTTAATAAGAGTCATGATTAACATTAATAAATTCTTGTTGAGATAAAGTACTTTGCAAACATTAAAGCACTACATAAATGCTATTATTGCTATTATATTAAATAATTCTGGAAATAGGCTGGAGGGATATTGTGAAAAGCTTTAAATGACAAGCTGATGAGTTCACATTTTGTCACGAGGAAATGGAGAATCACTAAAGATCCTTGAGCAGAAGAGTGATGTGATGTGATCTGTGCCTTAGGAAAAAACAATATTTTGGCAGCTATATGGAGTAGGGTTTGGAGAACAAAGAGACTGGAAGCAGAGAGACCAGTAAGGAAGTTGTTGACAGATTAAGGGTGAAGGTAACAGAGCTTGACTATGGTGGTAGCCAAGTAAGTGAAGAGAAGATACAAGACATGTTCTGGATGCAGAATTGACAAAACTTGCAAATGTTTTGATATGGGGGATGAAAAAAAGTAAAGAGTATATGATAAGCCCAAAGTTGAGTGACCAGAAGGATTCTACTACCTTCAAAGAAAATACAGAGATTTGACAAATAAGTATAGTACAGTCTTACATAGATGCATATAAATGTATATATCTACATATGAGTATAATTATACATATCTAAGTATATGTTTATATAAATAAGTGTATGTATGTATGGGCATATATGTATATCTTTGTGTGTATGCATGTATTATGTGTGTATGTATGTGTATATATGTTTATGTGTGTATATATACATATACAGGGGGGGGGAGAGGGAGAGGGAGAGACAGAGAGAGAGAGAGAGAGAGAGAGAGAGAGGAGAGAGAGAGAGAGAGAGAGAGAGAGAGAAAGAGAGAGAGATTATCCACAGCAGAAAACAAAAGAAAACTTACAAGGAAACAAAGAAAAGATGAACAGCTCTCAACACAATGCACAGTATTTATTACATAGGCTTTCTTGAAATGTAAATTTATTGCTGTATATTTTGAATCTTCTCTTACCTTCTGCAATGCAAATAGCAATAGTTTTTTTCTTTCTTATTTTATATTATTTTAGTTTTAGTATTTAAGTTTGTTTCTTTTTTATTTTCTTACTTTGTATTTAAGTTTAAAATAAAACATAAATTATAAAAATTAATTTAATAAAAGAAAATAGATAGATTTGGACATGACATATTTGATAGGACTGTAAAACCTGTGAAGACATCTAGCAGGCACTGGGGCTCACAAGATATCTGTAAATACAAATGGCAAATATATCCACATTCTTCAAAGCTCAGTTCAATTCAGTTTTCTTTATGAAGCTGTTTCTGGTTAAGACATAGATTTAAAACTAAAAATGAACCTAAGAGGTCTAGTTCAATGCCTTCATTTTAGAGAAAAGGAAATTGTGTGTCATCAAAATGAAGTTGTGACCAACATAAGTACTTACTATGTGCCAGGCACTATGCATAGAACTGGGGATACAAAGAAAGGCAAAAACATGGTCTCTACCTTTAAGGAGTTTAAATTTTTTTTAGGAGCTTAAATTCTAATGGGGTAAAACAACACACCAACAACTATGTATAAAGTTGATTGAGATAGGATAAATAAGATTTATGTTAAGGGAATGTGACTTGCCCAAGCCAGGATTTCAACCCTGGTCATGTGACTCCAAACCCCATGTTCTTTCCATTGACCCATGATGTCTCAGACTACCATGGCCAAGAGTGTTCTTGCCTTCCTCAGTATAAAAGTCCTTAATCTCTGCAACAAAAAACGTGCCACTCTGATTGTATGTTTTATCATTTATATAATTTTGTATTTGTCTTACACACATCTTATTTTTCTAACTCTAATAATTATATGTTTACAGTCACATGTGATAGCTTATTTGACTGTCACTACACCATGAACTAGGTAATATAAAAATATTGTTTCTGTTTTGCAGAGGAAGAAACTAAGTTAGAAAGGTTAATTAATTTGCCCAAGGCCATAGAGTTTGTGATGGTGCCACAAAAAAAAATGGTGGTTGTTTATTCAGTCATTCTTCTGTCATGCCCATCTCTTTTTGACCCCATTTGGGGTTTTCTTGGCAAAGGTATTGGAATAGTTTACCATTTTCTTCTCCAGCTCTTTTTACAGATGAGGAAGCTGAGGCAAACAAGGTTAAGTGACTTGCCAGGGGTCACATGGCTAGTAAGTGTCTGAGGCCAGATTTGAACTCAGAAAGATGAGTCTTCTGTCTCCAGGCTCACCACTCTCTCAGCTGCACCACCTAGCTGCCAAAGTCTTTAGACTCCAGTTCCAATTCTTTTTACTCTGTAATATGCCACTTATTTGCAAGGCCAAATGAGATGAGATTTGTAAAACACCTTGCAAAACCTTACAAAGCACTATATAAATTGTTGTTGTAGGAATTTTAAGATTAAGAACCTTTGGTGATAAATGTTTTGTTGACTGTAACATTCTAGTACTTGACTGTTGATAGGATAATATAATTTAAAGAAGGAAGGGTCATTAGTGATCATCTAATCCAACCCCTGCATTTCATATATGTGGGGGAGAAAACTAGGCTCAGACAACTCAGGTGATTTGCCCAATGTTATACAAATAGTGTGAGGGCTATAGGAAGGTAGCAGAGATTTGATCTGTGATTTCATTGACATAGGGAAGTCCCAGGTAAGGAAATTCTCTCTAGCAATGCAGATTGACATCCTATCTGTCATTGAACAATGCAACGTTAAGTGAATTACCCAGGGTTACACAGTCAGTAGGTGTAAAAGGTGAGACTTAAACCTAGTTCTATCCTAACTCTGAGGCTGACTCTCTATCCAGTATCCACAAGGGCCAGGGCAAAAACCCTGCTTAATAGAACCAGCACATTGCCTGAAAATACCAAGCACCTAATAAATGCTTATTGATTGATACTGAGTAATAATCGATGAACTTTACAAATATCATCTCATTTGATCCTCACAACAACTCTGTTAAGTAAAGATTGCAAGCCTTTATTATACCCATTTTACAGATAAGAAATCTGAGATTGGGTGAACTGAGGCAAAGAAAGGTTAAGTGACTTGACATTAGTCACAGACCAATTTCAGAGGCGTCTGTAATTCAAAGGCAGGCCTTTCTTGGTCTCCAAGGCCACATCGAACTGTCTCTCAGAATTAGCTTCAGTTATATTGGGAAACAGCCCAAGCGTCTTACATTACAAATGAAACAATATTCCTATTCTTCCTATGGCCTAGCTCACCTGGTGCACAGGAAACGCCTAAATAAATACCCTTCAAAGTGGTTAGACTACAAACATTTAGAGGACAATTATGCTGACTCAACATGTACAGTCAATAAATGCTTTTGAGAAAGATAGTGTCTGGTCCTCACTGGAATTTTAGGATGGCCCATATAATCTTTACTGATCTGAAATGGAAAAACGAGGTGTGATAATGAAAAGATGAGGCATTCTCCCTCAAAAGGAGATAGAAATTCTGAACAATTCTTAGATTTCCCCTCTTCCCTTCTAATAGCTTCCGAAACCCCGAGGACATCACTGTCAACGTCAGTATTCCTCCATCTCCAAGTACGAGGCTGGGGCGGGGGGATGAGGGGAGGGGAATTAAGGGGAACTGAACCAGGGGTTCTTGAACCCCTGGAGGCAACAGCTGGATTAGCGAAACTCCAGAGGTTCCAGATTTTTCTTAAGAAATCCCACCCTCCCCTCCCAACCCCCACCCCACAACTCCAAGGGAAATTGTTCTGCTCTTCTCAGTTTAAGAACCGTATTACCCAGCACTCTTTCCTACTCCTCCTAAGCTCCTCTCAGTCCAAGCCACACACACTAAAGAAACTGGAGATGTCCAGGGAAAGCAGGCTGGTCTCTCTATGAGCGCCTAAATGGAACCTCCCCTTCCTCCGCCCATGCTCTGAAATTATGTGGATGGAGTCTTGCTCAAAAGTCCCTTGAATATCAGAATGGAAAAGTGCAAAAAATTTCCCTACGGGGTGTGCGCGCGCTCTCGTGCGAGCGTGTGTGCATTTGTCCACGCTTGTGCGAAATACCCCAACGTCTCGTCCTGCAACCAGGACAAGCATGTTGAGAATTTGGGGACCGTGCAAAACCTTGCTCCCACCCCACCCCTTTCCCCTTCATTACCCCTCCCCCAAAGGAAGTAGGTCTCGGGCTCTGTCACGGCGCTACCACGGTCACAACGGCAGCTGCAGCCACAGAGCTATCTGCAGGGATCCTCGACTAGGATTTTTCACTCCCCACCTTCCTACTATTTAAGCCTGCTCGCCCTACACCCCCAACCCCATCATTTTTTTCTACACTGCCCCCCAAACCCCCATTCAAACTGTTCCGACTGCGGGGATTCCTTCCAAGTGTTTTCCGGGCCAAGTTGCTGACCTACGGCGAATCACCCTCCTGCTTCCCTATTCCCAGACACATACATTCTCTCCTCTCTCTCATTCTCATTCTCTCTCTCTCTCTCTCTCTCTCTCTCTCTCTCTCTCTCTCACACACACACACACACACACACACACACACACACACACACACACACTCACAGAGTGCCCCTTGCAGTGATGAAACGCTCCTTGGCACCTCTTTCCTTCCCTTGGTGCACGCGCCCGCCTCCACCTTCCCCAGGGGGCCCGGGAGAACCGCTTTTTCTGGCTGTGTGTGTGCGTGTGTGTATGTGTGTGTGCGCGCGCGCGGCGTGCGCGCGCGCATTTGGTGTGGAAATCTTAGGTGGAAGCTGCACCGCCAGCGGGGAGTATATCCTGGAGCCCCGCAAAGGACTGGAAAGCGCTAGAGCTAAAAGAAAGAAAAAGCGGAAAAAAAGCCAGGCGAGGAGAGGCGCTGAGGGCAGCCGCAGCTCTCCGACGCCCCTCCCTCTGGCCCGAGCCTCCAGTCCCGGGCAGCACCGGAGCGTAGCAGGCTCGGGATCCGCTGGCTGCGTCCGTCCGCTGCTTCCACTAAGCCCCGGAAAGGATTTGGTCAATTATTTCCCCCCCCCTTTGGGGAGGAGGAGAAGCAGTGGGAGGGGAGGGCAAGGGAGGAGATTGCAGAAGGGAGTTACACCTGGTTTACGAGCCGGAAAAAAGGAGAACTTTGGGGGTAAGTAGCGTTCTAGCGCTGAACTGCAAAGGGGAAGGGGGAAAGGGAGAGTTGGGAGAAGTAGGAGGGAGAGAGAGGGCAGGGAATAAATTATGCGAAAAAAAAAAAAGACCAAAAGAAGAAAGGGAGAGGAGAAAGAGATCCCAATATTTCAGGGGAAACGTAGTAGAGGGAGAGAACCGCAATGCAACTCCTCGGCTAAGTCCCGTCCGGGGCTCTGGCGCCACACAGACCCGCGCGAAGTTATTTTTAATGAGATTGGAAACTAAAATGACAAGGCTTGCATCGGAGCCCCGAGAGGGAGGAAGAACTGGGCAGGTGGCAGGGCCCAGAGCCCTCTGGTGAGATGCTATGCCCCTGGCAGGGGAGGAGACGAAAGCCCTAGGAAACTTCCCATTTTCATTCCAATTGGGATGCTCCCTGATTCTAACCTTAAAGCACCCCTCTAACCCCCGCCCCCCAGCTCCATCCGGGTGTTCAGTTACCTGGGACTTGGGCCCGGGAGACTGAGGCAACAGAGGTTGGGGTAAGAAAGAGAGCTTACCTACCTTAGTCGCCCCCTCCTTTTGCAAACCTCCTCCCCCCTCTCTTTCCTTCCATCTGCCCCCCTCCCCCCCAGTCCCTGGAAGCAGCAAACTCTATAGGCGAGGAAAGAACGACCCCTGCAGTTTCATTGCGGGAAAATCTCAGCGACTACGGGTGATGGAGGAGAGAGGAAATTGTAGGAGCTGGAGAGCTGGGCAGAAATAAATGTGTAAACGAAAGAAAGCAAGGGAAATAAATAGATAAAGAAATAAGGAGTGCGTCGCTCGGGCGCCACGGCCCCATATCCCCCAGTAAGGATCTTGAGCCAAGGCCGCGCGCACTTTGCTCTCCCTAAGGATTCTTCGCCCAAGGTGCTAGGGGCTCCGTCTTTCTAGGAGGGTAGTCTGGGCCCTGGGGAGAGGCAGAGAAAGGGAGAAGGAGAGGAAGAGAGGAAGAGGGAGAGAAAAGGCTTTTCCTGGAGTAACCCTGGGGCTCGACTGAGGTTGCAAGCTGCCAGAGATTTATGACAAGTCACATTCAAATCTCTCTCTCTCTCTCTCTCTCTCTCTCTCTCTCTCTCTCTCTCTCTCTCTTCTCTCTCTCTCTCTCTCCCCTCCCTCCCCATCCTCCTTTTCCTGTATGGTGTACCCGCCTCACTCGGGGTAGCAGGAGAGGAACCCCGAAGAAAAGCTAACCATGCCCTGGTAAGGTGGGCGGACTTCGAGGGCAACTTGTAGCTGACCGCCTGGGCACCGAGAGAGCTAGAGCAGGGGAAGGCATTCGACCACGCGGCCCAGCGGGGGGCTGTCGTCTATGTCTTGTTGGGGGGCCTGGTGGATTGGGATTTCGCTTTCTGGAGCAAGAGTCCGGCGCTGGTGGCCTCAGGTGGCGGCGGCTGCTGCTGCTGCTGCTGCTGCTGCTTCTGCTGCCGCTGCTTTCGAGAGCCCAGGAAAGAGAGGAGAGAGACCGTCGGGGCAGCGAAACCTTGGACATGTGTCAGCACATCTGCGGAATAGATCCTACGAGCTCGAGGGGAGATTTGCTGGAACAATTCAAACTGAGATATTGATCTTGGGGGTGGTAGTCACTGGCCGGCTTTGGGGTGGGAGTGTGTGTGCGCGCGCGTAAGAGAGTGTGTGTATGTGTGTGAGTGTGTGTGTGTGTGTGTGTGTGAGTGTGTGTGTGTGCGTGTGTGGTGGCGGGCTCCCCCCTTCCCTTCCTTTTTTTTTTTTCCGTCGAGTGATGCACTTGGAATGAGAATCGGAGGATGGAAATAGTCTGGGAGGTGCTTTTTCTCCTTCAAGCCAATTTCATCGTCTGCATATCAGGTATGGAACAAATCTGATTCGAAAGGTTGTCTTGTGTATTGTAAAAAAAAAATATGGATTTTGTCTTGGGTAAACACCCGTGGAGGGGGAAGGGGAGGGCACCCAGCCGCTTGAGGGTAGGGAGCTATGCGGGCTTCCCCACCTGCAAAACTATGAGCGCCTCTTCCTTTCTGTTCCCAAGAGCGCTGGATGAGAGTACTAGGGGGATTCAGTTATGTCAGAAGGATTGAGGTCGAAGGAAAAGGTTGAAGCAGATGAGGTGGAAGGTGGGTCTTGATTCTCCACTGATTACCAGGTAGAGAAATCCAGTGTCTAAATACAGCCCTCAGAACCCCACCCCCAACCCCTACCGGATCCCAGTCTCCCGGGCTTCAAAGTTCCCAAACTCAGCGCCTTGAAGCTAGCAAAATGGACGCAGTGCCCTGCCCCTCTATCCCTCCCTGTAGTCACTTTGGAGAGACTGCGGAGATTGCGGGGATTAGATCATGCCGGGAGAAAACTGTTGGGAGGGGAATAAGGGTGCATGTGCTCTGTGTGTGTGTGTGTGTGTGTGTGTGTGTGTGTGTGTGTGTGTGTTTCTCTCAGATATAGAGAGAGCAGGCAGGAACTAGCGTGTTTCTGTCTGAGGATCTTACCTAAACCTCCACCTCTCTTTGCCCACAAATTAAACACCGTGGCTTTTCAGGATTCCCAATAACTGCTGTCCTGTAGCTCCAGTTGTCTTGACCTTATCTCTCAAATCTCAGGCAAGTGGAGTTGTCCGGAGCTGTGGTAATAGAAGGGAATAGGTAGCCTATAAGGAAAATAGGGGTATTCTGGGTGGAGGGATGGTAGGGTAAAGGATTATCCATCAGTGACCTGGTTAATGAAATGTTGCTCAGTTGGCTAAGGGAGGAAGAAGCCTGCCTCTGAAATACCGTAGAACTTCATGGTACACGGCACCCCCCCCCCTTACCCAACCCGCTGCTGCTGCTGCTTCTTTCTACCAATTGCCCACCTAGTTATGTGTTGGTAGTTTTCGTTTACAATTGTGTCTTTGGTCACCGTTCCCATGCAAGAATGGGAATATAGCCAACTTCCCAGTGGCCTGAGGAGAAATAACCCGTGGCCCCTCTAACCAGGCACATCTGGAAGCTTGGATAATACCGCTCCTCCCACCTAATCCTGTCCTAGGGAGCTGGAGCTCATGCTAGACCTGATAAATAAAACATTAACTCTCAAACCCTGTTCTTTCGTCTCCTCTTCCTGCTCATATGAAAAGGGTAGGGGAAGGAAGTCACCTGCCCACCCCATTCACTCCCTCCTATTTTCCACTGACAATCTGACCAAGGAGTTTGCTTTTGTTGAATTAAGATAATTTTTGTTGTTGTTGTTTTTTACCCATATTCTTTCACTTCCCTATAACACCCTCTGTATTTTCTCTTGCTGCATCTGGGTGGATAGTAAGGGAACAAGAGCTTGTTCTATAAGTCAGTCTCTCCAGGAATGATCACATATGCATATATGTATATAATATGTATATGTATACATACATATATATATAGATATATATATATGTCTATATATATATATATATATATATATATCACTTAGCTAATCTTTTTATATTTCTGCCCAAATTTTCCTCTTCAACTCTCCCCTTTCCAAAATATTTCACTGAAGTCACTATGTCTAAGACCACCACAAACCCTCTACCTTCCCCCGCCCCCACCCCTTTCTCATAAATGATTTTCAGGTTCTGGCAAGTACAAAATCTAATTCCTGTTAAGACTTTTGATGAGGTAACATTCATTCAGATCTTTGGTACCTCATCTTGTTAGCAAGTTACCCCTTTGAATTCCCCCATAAATACACATGTAACATGCATTTCTTATGTGATCATGCATAATGCCCTGCTGGAAAAAAAGAATCTCCTTCTGTGTATGTTCACATATGTCCCCCTGAAAGAGTTTGGAAACAGTATATAGTATTAACAATATATGGTTAAAGCTATATTGTGCTAGGTATGCCAATAGCTAAAGCATTGACATAGAAGGGTAAACAGCATTTTCAAGTAAGAAATGGAAATATTGAGCACATGGCCTTTCACACGTATTCACTAAATAGTCATCATTGATGTATTATGAGGGAATAAAAGTGTAAGCAAAATTGCTAGCTATTAGCTTAATATGGAAAACTAGGTTATGGTTCCAAATGCCTAGTTAGGTCCTGAATTAATTTGCCCTTTATGAAGCTGTTTAGACAGAGATGTAGCATTATGCCTTGCACATTTATGTATTATACACACCTACTTTAAACACCCATTATTTTTAAATGGCTAAGGCATTTGCCTCTCCTGCCTCTTTGCCTCAGCCTAGCTGCTTATCCAATTACATCCTTTCATGTCAGCATTCAGGAGGGCATTGTAATTGTGATTCACAATTGCCACACTTTGGGGTGTTCTGGCTCCTCCCTTTCCTTCCCATGTGACAGCTTTGGGATATTGCTGGGGAAGTTGGGAAAGGAGGGGCAAGGCAGAAGTAGTACATGGGGACTAAGTCTGAAGAAATGTGACTCAGAGGGGGACTGGTGGGTCTTTCCCATTTTGGGTTTTACATGATTTGCAGTTTTAATTTACTTAGCATAGATAGGAATTCACTAAAGGGAACACAGTATCACCCCGGGGGCCAAGTAAATCTTGCTGATTTTCCCTCCTTATTTCTCTCCTTTCCTTCTTTCTCATTGTTAGTGAGTCACCAGGCAAGTGGTAAATCTAATGTGCTGTGTTGGTTTATTGGGTCACTGTGCATCAATAATTGATGCATTGGCATGGTTTGCTGTATTATCAAGAAACACCAGACCAGGGAAAGGAAGCACAATTCAGCAGTGTAAACATGCTAAAAAAGAAAACCTTAGTTGGAGATTTAGGCCGGGGGTGAAGGATCATTGATTTAGTTTAAGGGGGGTAATCTGTGTTTTTAGTTAAGTCAGCAAGCATTTATTAAGCACTTACTGTGTGTCAGGCACTGTGCTAAGTGCCGGGGGATACAAAGAAAGGCAAAAACCAGGACTACCCTGTTTCCTTTGGCAAGTTAGTTTGGGTTTTTGTTTTCTTAATCTCAGGAAATAAGGCATAGAATGCTTCCCCCCCCCCCCCATGGAGCCCTTTGAAGTTACTGCTCAAGACAGAGATCCTGGGTTTGTGTGTTCCAGGGATGTGCAATAATCTGCTTGTGATAAAAAATAAAAGAAAACGTTAGCTAAGGGGACCAAAAGCCCCGGTTGGTTTTATCTAGTAGCTTGTAAGTAGCATTTGGGCCTATGATCTAGATGTCATCAGTTTCAGTCACTTAATGACTCCCCAGCAGAGCATGAAGAGGGAGGGCTATGGAATGGGAGTGCTTCTGAATCCACAATGAAATAAAAGTGCATTCAGCTGCAAATGCAAGACAGACAGGATCTGCCTGGGGAAAGAAAGAAGCAGAGGGTTTTTCCTCTGTGTTGTCTGGAGTTCCATTCCTTTCCCTGAAACAGCAGCTCAGATGAGGTAGCATTTAGGATGCTCCTGCTGTGGGAAAAGGCCTTCTGGTTGTACAATAGTTGCCACATTTAACTCAGATGAAACCACTTGTCCATTATATGGCATACCCTCACTATATAAGATGAAAATTCAACCTCACTTGAAAGAGATTCCAAAAAATTTTAATTATGATTAGTGGGAAATAACATCAGCATTGTACTCAGAATACTTCATTTCAAGTTCTGTTTCTGACCCTTACTACCTATGTGATTTTAGGCAAATCATTTAACCTCCCTGGGTTTTAGTGTTTGTTATTATCCTTCAGTCCAATCCTATTCTTGATGATCCCTTTTGGGGTTCTCTTAGTAAAGATACTGGTTTGCCATTTCCTTCTTCCTCATTTTACAGATGAGGAAACCGAGACAAACAGGTTTCAGTGACTTGCCCAGGGTCACACAGCTTGTAAATGTCTGAGGTCAGATTTGGACTCAGGTCTTTCCGAGGCACTCTATCCACTGTACCACCTAACTGCTCCAGCTTAGTGTACTCATCTATAAAATGAGGGATTGAACAAGAAGGCTTTCGAAGACTCTCCCAGCTCTACATTTATAGTTCTACGATTATTATCATTGGTTCAAACATATAATATCCATATAGAACTTTTAGTTTTAGAAAGTGCTAAAAAATGTTTTTGTTATTATGAGTTTGGCACCAGTGAATATGAATATTTACAGAAAGAAGAGAAAAAGATAAAAGTATATGAAACTCTGAATTTATATTAAGAAACAATTTTTAAAAAGGATATAATAAATTCAACAAGGTTCCAAAGTTGTCCTTCGTGGCTCTTTCCGATCTCCTTTCAATTCTCTTCTATACTTTTTTTCAGTGTTACATTGATACTCTTTTCTTTCTTTCATTTTTTGGGCATATCACTATCATTAGTATCTCTTTAATTCTACTCCCCTAATTAATAAACAACAATGAAAAATAATTCAAACCTTTTTGTAAATAATAAGAAAAGCCAAACAAAACAGAATCACGGAATGGCCATAGCTGAAAACCTCTGGTCTTTCTGAGCCTTTAGTCCATCACTTCTCAGTTAGGAGGTGGGTATCATGCCCCATTTTCTGTCTTCTGGAGTGATGATTGGTCATTGCATTTATCAGAATTCTTAAGTCTTTCCAAATTGCTTTTCTTTGGAATGTTGTAGTCATTGTATAAACTTCCCCTTCCTGCTTCTACTTACTTTACTACATCATTTCATACAAATCTTCACAGTTTTCCCTGAATCTATACCTATCGTATCATTCAATTATATTCATATACCATAATTTAATCAGCTGTTCCCCAATTGATAGGCACCACCTTTGTTTCCAGTTCTTTGCTATGCTAAAAAAATACTACAATGAATATTTTTGTACATATAGATCCTTTTACTATTTCTTCTATTTCTCTCAGACATACTACTAGTAATAGTATTGACTGAATCAAAGGATATTCATAGTTTAATGACTTTTTGAGCATAGTTCCAAATTCCTTTCTAGAATAGCCCAACTAATCCACAGCTCAAACATTCATGTGCCTGTCCTCCCATATCACCTACAACAATTGTCCTTTTCTTTTCTTTTTGTCATATTTGCCAATCTGATAGGCCTGAGGTGAAATCAGAGAGTTGTTTTAACTTACATTTCTCTTAGTAGTAATTTGGGTCATTTTTTCATATGGTTGTCAATAGCTGGCTTTTCTTCTTCTCACAACTATTTGTTTTCTTATCATTTATCTATTGGGGTATAGCTCTTATTCTTACATATTTGAATTAGTTCCCTTTATGTCTTGTATATCAGACCTTGGCCAAAGAAACTTGGTGCAGAGATTTATTCCCTTAGTTAATCATTTCCCTTCTAAATCTAACTACATTGGTTTTGTTTATACAAAAAAGCATTTCAAGTTTATGTAATCAAAGTTGTTCATTTTATTTTCTGTGCTAATCTCTGCCCCTTATTTGGTTAACGCTTCTGTTATCTAAGTGTGACCTCCTTCCATTGTTTCTCTATTTTTTTATCTGATCCTTCATATCTAAGTCATATATCTATGTGGAGTTTGTTGTAGTAAACAGTGTAAGCTGTTAATATGTTGATATAAGCTTAACTTATGACTGACTGATTGCTAGTTTTCCCAGTATTTTTTAAATCAAGTAATCATTGCCATAGTAGGTGGGATCTTTGGATTTATCAAACACTGTATTACTACATTTGTTCACTTCTTGAACTTGTGTACATTACCTATTCTAGTGGTCAACTTTTCTATTTCTAACTTTTCTATTTTTATAAGGAATACCAAATGGTTTTGATCATTGCTAGATACTTATTATCCAATATTTCTAGGTTCTCATTCTTCCGCTTTTTTTCATTATTTCCCTTGAGATTTTGATTTGTTGTTCCTCCTGATGAATTTTGTTGTACAGTTTTTGTAAGCTCTACAAAAGTGACCCTTTGGTAGCTTGAATGGTAGACACTGTGAAGTAAATTAATTGAGGTAGTATTGATGTGATCATATTGGTATAACCCAATCATGAGCAATTAATATCACTCCACTTATTTGTGTTTATTTCATAAAGGGTATTTTATAGCTATATTCATGTAACTACTATGTGTATGTTTTAGTTTAGTCCCAAATATTTTAATTATTCTATAGGTAATTTGAATGCAATTTTGCTTTCTTTTCCTGCTGTATTTTCTTAGTAACATACAGAAAGGCTGATGATTACTGTAGGTCTATTTTAAATCCTGCTATTTTGCTGGAGTCATTGAATTAATTAATTTCTTAAGTAGATAAATGTATCACCTGCAAAACTAACCATTTTCCCCTTTGTATCTGCTTTTTCCCCCTCAATTTATTCTTCTTTTCTTATTGCTATAGCTAGCATTTTCAGAAGTATAACAAAATAGTAACGGTGATAAAGTACATACTTGCTTTACCCCTGTTCTTATTGGAAAGATTTCTAGCATTTAACTATCACAGATAATTCTAGCTCTTGCTTTTAAATAGATACTATTTACCATATTACGGTGTGCTTATGTGTGTGTGCATGTGTGTGAATGTGTGTATATACACACAAATATGCATTATATTTTGTCAAAAACTTTTTCTGCATGTATTGTTGTAGTCATATGATTGTAATTATTAACCTGTCATCCTGTATCCATAATATCCCTAATAATGAAAAAATTCTGCATGTTCAGTATAAATCCAACATGATCATATTGCATAATTTTAAAATATATTGCTGTAGCCTATTTACTAATAATTTATTCAAATTTTGTGCCCAAAATCATTAAGGATATTGATCAATAGTTTTTTCTTCTCTGCTTTGAGAAAATTTTTTTGCCAGTTTAGGTATCAAGACCACATATGTGTTGCAGGAGGAATCTGAAAGCAACCTTTCTTTTTGTGCTTTTATAACAGTACTGAAATTAATTTTTTCTTTAAATGTTTGGTAGAATTTACTGGTAAATCCTTCTAGTGCTGACCTCCCCCCACTTTGAAAATTCATTTGTGAATTATTTAATTTATCTTTTCTGAAATTAGGTTATTTAAACTCTCTACTTATTTTTCTGTTATCTTGAATATTTTGTATTCTTTTTAATATTCATCCATTCCATTTAAGTTATCAACTTTGTTGGCATATAACCAAGCAAAATAATTTTCAAAAATCCACTTATTTATTCATCTTTATTTCATTAATTCTTTTCATTTTTAATATTGGCAATTTCATTTTCTCTCTTTTGAATCAAATTAGCTAATGGTTTATCTATTCTAATGAGTTTTTAAAATATCTAATTTTATTTGTTAATTCAAATTCAGTAGAGCTTTTTATTTTGACTTTGTTAGTCTCTTCTTTGATTTTCACAATTTCTAATTTTGTGTTTAATTAGGATATTATAATTAGCTGTTTTTTTCCAATTTTCTTTAGTTGCATGCCCAATTCATTGATCTGTTCTTTTCTCTTTTGTCTTTGAAAGTGTTTAGAGATATAAAAATTTTTCCCCAAGGATTTCACTACCTATAAATTTTGTTATGTTTTCTTACTGCCACTTTCTTGGATGGATTAGTGTACTCTTTCCATGATTTTGTTTTTTGATCAATTAATTCCTTAGTGTTCTTTGATCAACAAATTTAGTATTCAATTATTTAGTCTTTCAAATTTTAAAAGTTTGAATTCTTTCTTTAAAGGCCCTTTCCTTCTTATACTTGTATTTGCTAAGGAATATGTTTAATATTTCAGGGGGGTTTTTTTACATTTCTTTGAGGCTTTTATGTCCTAATTTAGTTTTTGTAACAGTTTCATGCACAACCCAGAAATATGTGTATTCCTTTTTATTCTTATCACCACATAGCTATTATATCTAGTTTTTCTAAAATTCTATTCAAGTCCTTAATATTTTTCTTGCTTATGTTTTTGTTTGAGGATAATACAAACCCCATTTATTATAGTTTTGCTAGCTATTTATCACTCACAATTGAATAAAATTTCTTTTAAGTACTCAGATACTATGCTAATAGTGCATGTATGTTAAGTATTGATATTTCATTTTCCTTGGTGACTTTAAGCATAATGTAGTTTCCTGGTTTATCTCTTTTAATTATGCCTCTTTTTAAACCATTGTTATTCCTGCCTGAAGCATAATAAATTATTTTATCCTGCCCACCCCATGTGAATTTTGTTTCAAGTTATTTTATAAACAACATATTGTTAGATGATTCTTTCTGTTCCATTCTCATTAATGTTTATGATTATGATTGCTAATTTTATGTTTTTCTTCATCATGTCCTCAAGTTTTTTTTCCCTCTTCACTGACTCTTTACAAAGAAAATAGTCGTAAAAGAGTGTACATATAGAAGTAATCTGTAATTGATGTAATTTTCCACTTCAATTTACTTGCTCCCTTCTCCCAGACCCTGATTACTGGTTCTTACTTTTTCTTTCCCTTAGATTCTCACATTTATGAGCCACCATCTGAAGTAGAAACTTCTTTGGCTTGTTCCTCCCCAACTCTACCCTCTTCCTTAAGCATCTTTCTCTTCCCTCTGTACCTCCCTTTTACTCTTGTAGGTTTAATGTATTTCTACCCTAAACCAAAGTCTTTGTTTATGTCTTTGTGAGTGTGTGTGTGTGTGTGTGTGTGTGTATGCGTCTGTGTATGTGCTTATTTTTCTAATCAATCCTCTTTTATCCTGTTCAGCTAAGAGTGAACTTCCTGTAATGCCTGCTTCCCATTACCCTTCTTCATTTTTTATGTACTCTTCTTGTTACTCAACCTAATTATGAAAAATAGTAAGTTTTCATCCCCCTTTTCCTTATTTCTTCCTTAGAGTGTTCCTTTTTTCCTTCCTTTACTTTCTGCTCAAAACAAAAAAAAAGAACAACAAAACAAAGAAACAAAAAACCAGAACAACAACAAAAATCTCTGAGTCTTTTATTTGTCATATTTAACTCCATCTGTGACTTTCGAAGATGTTAGGGTGCTAGAGAAGCATATCTCTTCTTCCACTATTAGAATTAAGTGATTTTAAAAAATCATTTAGTCTCTTTCCAACTGCTCAAATGTATTTTCCTTTCTGTTTCTCTTGACTCTGTGTTTGCATTTCAAAGTTTCTGCTTAGCACTAATATTTTCATCAGGAACGCTCGAAAGTCCTTTATTTCATTCAAGGTTCAAGTGCTGTCTCTGACACATGTAACTGGGAAAATCACTTATGGGCTCAGTGGGTAACTCCCTAAGATGAGAAGCTGCAGAAAATGTGCTGACCTGCCTTGGTACAGGGAATTATCTCACCATTAGCTTCTAATGCCAATGAAATCACAGGTCTAGCATATATCCTTATCCACCTTATGCCCCTATAGAATTTTATCACTCATAAATTATTCTTGGTTATAACCTCTTTTTTCTGAATATCATATTCCAAAATGTTCTCTACTCTGAAATATTTGCTGCCTAGTCTTCTGTAATCCTGACTGTAGTTCCTTGGTGCTTGAACTTTTTCTGATTGCTTGTACATTTTTTTCCTTTGATCTGGAGCCTTTGGAATTTGACTGACAATTTTTGGAGTTTTATTTTGGAGTTTCTTTCAGTAGATGTCTAATGGGTTCCTATTTTTTGTCTTACCTTCCTGCTTTAATAGATATGGTAATTTTTTTTTCTTTCTGATTTCTTGAGATAAGTTATTTGTTTAGGGTAGGGGAGTCATGGCTTTCAAGGAATTCAATGATAATTGAATTCTCTCTCCTGGACCTGTTTTCTAGGTCAGTTGTTTTTCATAGTGAATTAATCTGACATTTTCCTCTATTATATATGTGTGTGTATGTGCATATATATATACATACACACACATATATATGCATATATATATATGTATATGATATAATATCTTATTTTCCCAAGTTACACATAAAGACAATTTTAAATATTGATTTTAAACCATTTTTTCAGTTCCAAATTTTCTCTCCTTCACCCTCACCTCCCCCCTCATTGAGACAGTAAGCAATTTGATATAATTCATACATGTTCAATAATATAAAATATATTACCATATTATTCATGTTCTGAAAGAAGACACAGACCCAAAAGGGGGAAAAACAAGAAAAAAAATACAGAAAACGAAAAATAGCATGCTTTGATCTGCATTTAATCTCCCATCAGTTCTTTCTCTGGAGGTAGATAGCATTTTTCATCCTGAGCCTTTTGGAATTGTTGTGGATCATTCTATTGCTGAGAATAGCTAACTTATTCATAGCTGATCATTACACAAGATTGCTGTTACTGTGTACAATATTCTCTTGGTTCTGCTCACTTTACTTTGTGTCAGTTCATATGACTCTTTTCAGTTTTTTTCTGACATCTGCCTGCTTGTCATTTCTTATAGCACAGTAATATTCCATTATAATCATATACCACAACTTGTTCAGCCATCCCCCTTCCCTCAATTTCCAATTCTTTGCCACCACAAAAAGAGCTGCTATAAATATTTTTGTGCAAATAAGTTCCCTCCTCTTTATTTAATTTCTTTGGGTTACAGACCTGGGAGTCAAAGGGTTTTATAGTCCTTTGGGCACAGTTCCAAATTGCTCTGCAGAATGGTTGGATCAGTTCACAACTCCATCAACAATGCTTTAGTGTCCCAATTTTTACACATCCCCTCCAATGTTTATTTTCTTTTTCTGACCTATTAGCCAATCTGATGGATTGTAAAGTGGTACCTCAGGGTTATTTTAATTTGCATTTCTGTCATTAATAGTGATTTCGAGCATTTTTTCATATGACCATAGATAGCTTTGATTTCTTCATCTGAATACTGCCTCATTTTCCTCTATTTAAAAAAAATTGATTTTGTTTCTTTTCATCTCATAGATTCATTGAGTGCTATTTGATCCACTCTAATTATTAGGGTAAAAATTTCTGCTTGCTTTTTTAAATAGTTTTTTCTCCTTCTAGTTCTTTCCCTCAGAGCTCTTATTTTCCTTATTTCATTTCTTTTTTAAATATCCACATCATATCTTTAAGGTATTGTTGAAGTCCTGTGGTAAAATCTTTTTTTTTAATCTCAGATGCTCTGCTTTTAGCTGGGTCTGCATCTTGGGCTTTTCTTGACCATTAATGTTTTTGTAGTATCCTGCATCCTTTAGTTTACTTTTATCTTTGACCTCAGTTCATAATTTGAGACTTTGTCCCAGGACAAGACTTTGTCTCCTCTCACATTCTTGAATTGGGTGGTAAGCCCTAGTTGGCTTTGACCACAATTTCCTAAGCTTTTCCTGCTAACTTTGACCTCTGTGGAAGTCAGTCTGTATTCACAGTGCTGGCACATTTGTGGCCATCAGGATTATCTTTGGTCAGAGTATTCAGGTCCCTCTGGAGCATTGTAGGTCAGAGCACTATGATCTACGGGTCACCTGGATTGTCTCTGGTCAGAATGCCACCATATTCAGGGCCACATGGAGTATCTCAAATCAGAGTACCGGCTCCCATCCCTATCAGGGGATCCTGACATAATTCTTCTGGTTGCTAGTGCTGAATCAGTCATCAGAGTGCTGCAGATTTCCAATCCCTCCCTTTACCTACTCCCCATCATCTGAGTATCCTGCCCCCCCCCCCAAGAACAAAGTGATGGAGGCTTCAGGTGCCACAGGAGCAAATCTGGTTAAGGCATTGACAGGTATCCCATTTCTTTACCTGGACTTGCATTGGAATCCCTAGTATGGCCACTTTCTCAAATGACATCTATTATGGATGTCTTTTTCTGTAGTTCTGGAGTGGTTGAAGACACATATTAATATTCTTTTTTAGGTTTCTTAATCGTTATACTATCTGGTACCCTTTAGTGATCTTTGATGGATAATATGTTGGTGAGCTGGGATCCTCTGTAACACTTCAGGTTCCTATATTGACTAGATATTCCCCAAAATACTTCTCTAAAAGAGTGGTAGCACAAACATTATTATCTATATTTTTTAGATAAGGAAACTGACACTTCAGAGGTTAAAGAATCTGTCCAAGGTCATACAGCTTGGACTGAGAATCAGTCTGAGAGTCACTCTAGGAAGTTTTTCCATTGCATACAAATAAAGTATGTTCATTTACATATCTTTGATGTATGTGAATGTGGATTTGAAGGTAGGAGATGTTTTTGTTTTTTATTAAAATATAAGTTTTACTCAGTATTCAGGGCTTAATTAAATAGCACCTTATACTAATAAAGCGCTTTCCTCAAAACAGTCTTGTGAGGAAAGTGGTCTACTACTACAGTTATCTCTTCCACATCAAGACTTTCCCCATCATGGTTTCACCGTATCTTGGGTTGGCATAAGAAATTGAATGGGAATTTTGGGAGTTTTGTGGAAGCCACAGATAACACACAAAGGCTAGCAGATGACACAGAAAAAGTATAGAAACCAAGAAATGCATAAAATATATGAATGATATTGTATGATATAGCCTATGAACAAATACTTAACCCAAATTTTACTATAAGGTACTATAAATACCCCATAAAAGAAAAAAAAAATTGAGACTTATCTGGTATGAAGGGAGGACCAAAAACTTTTATGCAGATTTTTCCAGCTTGTGAGGTTGCCATACCCCTAACCCAGCTGCTATTACTACTACCACTAGTACTACTACTTTACAATTCAGAGTGATTTACTCACAATCATACAGCTAGGGAGTGGCAGAGCCAGATTAACTGCCAGGCTTTATTATTCTAAAGTCAGTATTCCTTTCTACTATATAGCAATGTTAATGGAGTCTCTTTCCTCATTCAGAAGGAATGGCGATATAAAGTGGATACCATTGTACTGTTATCTACAATTCTGAATCTTAAGCTTTCTGGTGTTCTGTAGTAGGAACTGAGCTCAACCATACCACGTTGTTGTTGTTGTTGTTGTTGTTGTTGTTGAGTCATTTCACTTGTGTTCTACTCTTCATGATCCCATTTGAGGTTCTCATGGCAAAGTTACTGGAGTGCTTTGCCATTTCCTTCTCCATTTTACAGATGAGGAAACTGAGCCAAACAGGGTTAAGTGACTTGCCCAGAGGCACAGAGCTAGTAAGTTTCTGAGGCCAGATTTGAACTCAGGAAGATGAGTCTTTCTGACTCCAGGCCTGACACTCTATCCAATGTATCATGTAGCTGTCCCATACCAGTAGGCTGTATTAGAAAGAGAAGCATGGGAGACAGCATGGTGGGGTAGAGAGAATATTGAAATTAGAGTTAGAGGATCAGGGTTAGAATCTTGGCTTCTCTACTTATAACATGGATGACTTTAGACAAGTCATCTTGTTTCCCTGGGACTCACTTTCTTCATCTGTAAAATGAGGAGGTTGGAGTAGATAACCTCTGAGATCTCTTTTAGCTCTAAACCCAAAGATACTTTCATGATACCATAATTTAATCAGCAATGGTGGAATATTTTGCACTGTTAAACACAAATACTGATTAACCCCCCCCCCCAAGGTCTAAGTTAATCCACTTAGTCAAGCTAGATCAATTTTTCTCTTAATAGAACCAGGTGGCATATGGGTCTAGTGAGTGTTTGTGAGCATTACTAGTCAGTGGCATTATTGTTGTGTCTAGGTGATTGATGCCAAACATCTGGATAGGAAATTCAATCAATCATCTGAATATCATGGAGAAAAGAATCATTCAGGTGATGGAATGTATCTATCACTCTTTAGCTATTAGTACTATTAGTATTCTAATAAAGTGCCTCAAATATGACATAATATAAATAGGATCACAGATGTGTCTCTGAAAGGTAACTCATAGGCCATTTGATCAAACTGCCTCATTTTACAGGTGAGGAAACTACAGCAGAAAGGTTCCCTGATTTGCCCAAAGTCACACACAGAAAAAAAATTAAATTTAGGTCCATAATTTCAGTCGATGATCCTTTCTTCATCTGTAAAGTGGGGATATTAATAGCACCTGTGGGTTCTTGGGAGAATCAAATTAGATCAAATGTAAAGCACTTTACAAATCTTAGAGTGTTATATCAATGCTAGCTGCTGTTGCGGTGGTGGTGGTGGGTCTTCAGTCCTTCAGTTGAGTTTCACCATTGTGGGTATGATTTGACATCAATGAAGCAATTGTTCTTCATTGATGCAAAATGTCAATGAAAAAGAAAAAAAGATAAATATGTTAATGTGAAGAAGGATCCCAATTCTGAGTGATTAGCAATTTAGTCATTGTAGGTTTGCATTGATAACGTCAGTGAACTGGATGCCATCATTTTGTGTAATCTGTTGATTAAGAATATACTCAGTGCCTAATACTATGGAGAATATAAAAGAAGTGGGAAGCATTGTCTCTGTTCTTGGAGACTTTACAGACTAGTTGGGGATGGGAGTGGGTTCAAGGGACAAAATATATATGCATAAAATACTGTAGAACTAGATAAGACAGAATACCTAATGCTATTGAACAGGTGTTCTTAACCTATTTGTACCATCAACTCTTTTGGCAGTCTAGTGAAGCCTATGAATCCCTTCTTAGAATTATCTTTTTAAAAATAATTTAAGGACAAGCTAAATTTTATTTAGAGGTTAGTGAAAATGAAAATGTGATTGTTGTTTTTTTTTCTAACCCAAGTTCACAGATCTTCTGAAATCTATTCATTGACCTTCTTAGGGGTCTGTGGACCTGCAAGTTAAGAATACCCATTATAGATCAGAGAAGGGATTGATCAAAGTAAAATGGTGCAATCAATAACTTTATGAAGAAGGGATCTGAGCTAGGACTGAAGGATAATAATAGTAGACATTTACATACTGCATCATGTCCTAAGTGATTCTTTAAGACATTAAGTTTCACAGAAGGTGTCTAACTGCATTAGTAGAGTGAGTTTCCTCACCTGGGAGTTCCCCACTCCAATGAAATCACAGGTCTAGTCTCTATCATATCATATTGTCAGAAGTGAAAGAGAGAAGAAATGGGAGAAAGATTTCCCAGAGCAGTCTCAGCAGAGGCACAGAGGTACATATAAGAAGATATAGATGTAGCTGTTGTGAATAGAGAGGAAAAGGAGATAAGGTGTGTGCATGATGTGGAAATTGGCCTGATGGTAATAGAAATTCAAATCCAGAAATAGTGGGATGGTCAACTTAGGTAGAATAACATGGAATGACATAGTGTGTACAATCCTTAGACAAATTAAAAAAATTATTTTGGATCTTTAAATGTATTTGGAAAAATTACTTTAGTTAAAGCACAAAATTCTGGCTAAAATTTTAAAAGCACCGTTGGTGGAATTTTAAATTCATGCTAGGTATTTTGAACTATAGTTTTCTTTTGCATATATAACAAGGGTTACACATATATGTAGAAATTTAATGGAGGCACACAGGAAGAGATAATGCCTGATTTACTGCAATCTGTGTGTGTGTGTGTGTGTGTGTGTGTGTGTGTGTGACAGAGAGAGAGAGAGAATGAGAAAGTAATAAAAAAAGGAAATTTGTATCTCTTTTTATAAACATGTTGATGATCACTTAATGGAGAAATTCTGCTGATTCTTTTTTGTTATTTAAACAGTTAAGTTAAGCTCTGTTGATCTTCACCTTGGAAAGTTTATTCTTATTAAGAGGAAGCATGAGTAGTAGAAGGAAGACTTGCATTCAAAAATGAGAGTTCAGGTCTAAGTATTGACATTTACTAGCTGTGTAACCATGATACTCTGATCAACCAGACAGTCAATCAACAAACGTTTGCTAAATGCCTTACTATGTGCCAAATGCCTGGGACAGAAAGGCAAAACTAAAAACAGCCCCTGCCTTCAAGAGGCTTAGTTTGCTCTCTGGTAAAATGGAGAATATAATGTTTTCACTCAAAACAATACTCTGAGGAAAGTGCTTTTTATAGTAAACTGCAAATTATTTTGGGAATGTGAGCTCTCAGTAAGGCCACTGAAAGAAAAAAAAAATTAAACATTTTGAAATATTCTGAGCCCTAGTTTAAAGACAATGACAATCCAGATCATGTCAGGAGTGGTCATCATTTACCATAATCTTTAAGACAGTTTCCATGTGAAGGAAATACAATACCTTCAGTTTTACACTTGAGATGATAATCTCTTTAACATTGCTTGAAGGCTGGGAGAAGTGAGTCATCCATATATGCTTTTATGATGTGAAGATTAATTGTGTACCAAAGAAAAGATACACTGTATGACATGAAACAGCTGCTTGAAATATTACAAAATATTCCAAAGCAGTGTTACCACAATGTAGTCTATATGATTTCTCTTTGAATTAGCTTAAATGTTCAGGTAGGGAAAGCAAGAGTGTAAGTAACTAATCTATGGGTTTATCTGGTCTACTCTCTTGGTATACTAGCTACGAGCTTAATTCAATCTCAGCAAATACTAAGATTAGAAATATGTTCTAGTTCATTGTGGAAAAAATAACAGCTTCAGTATTACATTATTTTTCATAATACATTCAATTCAATAATACATTACTTTTGTGCAGCCTACTTTTTCTTTTACGTTTTCGTAGAATCTCAGGGTTGGAAGAGATCTCAGAGGCCATCTGAGAGTCCAATCTGTAGCTGACCAAAAATCTCCAACAAATCCCCAACAAATGGTCATCTCCCCTTGACATGAAGATCTACTGTGAAGAGCAACCTTCCTCAGGCAGCCATCCTACTTTGAGACTGCTCCACTTGTTAGAGAGTTGTTCCTAACATCAATCTTAAATTTGACTCTTTACAACACCTGCTGCCCCATTACTCCTAGTTTGGACTTAGGGGACAAGAACAGCTATTGAACCAGTTCTATGTAACGGTACTTCAAATACTTGGAGGTACGTATCCAGCATTTAGAAGTGCTTACTATGTGCTAAGCACCATGCTAAGAGCTGGGGATAAAATGATAAAAGCGAAATAGCCCTAACTTCCAGAAGCTTACATTGTAATGGGGGAGACCACACACAAACACACAATACAAGGCAATTTTGGGCGAGTGCATTAGCAATTGTGGGGAATCAGGAAAAGTTTCATGGGGGGTCCATGAACTTGAGTATTGAAAGAAAACAGGGATCATCAGGCAGAAATGAGGAGGCTGTAAATCTTAGGAATAGGGGACAGCCAGTGAAAAAATGTGGAGATGGGAAGTGGAATGTGTGAGGAAGATTAAGGAGAGAATAGAAAGAAAAGTACAGGCTACCCAACACTGAGTAGTGGAGGTGAAGTATATTCACAGCTTGTAATAATAACAACAATGATAACAACTGGTATTTGTATAGCTCTTTAATTTGCAAAGCACTTTAATGTATATTAGTGCATTTGTTTCTTACAGTAAATGTTGAGGTAAATACTATTATTATCTCATAGATAAGGAAACTGAGATTGAGAGAGTTCAAGTGACTTGCCTAAGGCCACGCAGCTAATAAGTGTTTGAGGTAGGATTTGAATTTAGATTTTCCTGACTCCAGGTCCAGTGCTATATCACTGTACCACCTAGCTGTCTCTAGGCAGTTAGTTAGTGAGCTTGACTGAAATGATGAATCAGCAAAGGAGGCTGAGAAGGAGTGGTCAAATCATGTATCCACCAAGTTTCCTCTTCTCCAGGATACATATCCCTAGTTCCTTCAACTGATTCCCTTTTGACATCATCTCAAATCCTTCTACTATCCTGGTTCATATTCTTTTTTCACTCTCCATTTTACCAGCGTTTGCCCTAAATTGTGTTGCCTAGAACTAAATTCACAGTCCTCCAGAGGCAATTTAACTATGGCAGTGTACATTGAGATGATGTTCCAACTAAAAGTTTGGGATGTCACGCCTTTCTTAATGAGCTTAAAATTGATTTTTTTACTGCCATATCAAAATATTGACCTTTCAGGCCACTAAAATCCCTTGATTTTTTTTTCAGGTGAACTTGCATTAAAAAAAAAAAAGAGCACCAGTCCTGAAGTCAGGAGGACCTGACTTCAAATCTGAGTTCAAATGGCCGCAGACACAACACTTACCAGCTATGTGACCTTGGGCAAGTCACTTAACCCCATTGCATAGCAAAAACAAACAGATGAACTTGCAATTATCTATGCTTACCCATCTTGTACTTGTAAAGTTGATTCTTTGACCCCAAGTAAATCTCTTTATTCCTATTAAATGTCATCTTCTTAGATTTAGCTCAGTACTCCAGCCTTTCAATGTCTTTTTGGATCCTGACTCTGTTATCAAAAATATTTATTATTCCTCACAGCTTTGTGTCTTCCACATAGTCTTCTTACATGTCTCATTTGATGCTAGCAAAAACACTGTGAGAAATAATAATAAATAATAATAATGTACACACTTTAAGCTTTACAAAGTAATTTCCTTGCAATAGCCTGGAAAGATCTGTTTCCCCTAATTTTGCAGATGGAGAAACCAAGACTTACAAAGAGCTTAAATGACCTGCTCATTTAAGTGAGTTGGTGAAAGGGTTAGAACTAGAACTCAGAGCTCCTAAAGCCTGCTATGTTGTTAATTCCACTATAATACCCTTCTTCCAATATGTATGGGATTCAGTGATGTTCTTTGGGAGATGATTGTATCACATGTCAAAAAACACTAGAATACGAGTCTGGTTCAAGCCACTGTCTTTAGCACAAATATACTGTCTTCATTCTGTTTCTTTTGTTACTGTTGTTTTTCATTATTAAAATTTACTTTAAATTTATGTAATAAAACATTTCCATAACATAGTACAACAAAAAAAGATGATTGCACAGGAAATTGAAAATCTACTATGTACAATTTGCTATTCCTTTTAAAAATACAACAAAATTATCACGTAAATTTATTTTCTTCCTTCCCTCCCGACTGCCCTAGAGATGACTACCATTAGACACAAATAGGTATATATATATATGTATGTGTATATATATATATGTGTGTGTGTGTGTGTGTGTGTAAAGCTATTATATACATACTTATATTCATCAGTTCTTTCTATACATGAAGATAGCATCTTCATATGTCCTTTATAGTTAATTTGGATATTTATAATAATCAAAATAACATTCACTCAAAGTCATTCTTAAAACAACATTGCTGTTAATGTATACAATGTTCTCTTGGTTCTGCTCCTTCTGCTCTTCATTATTTTATGCAAGTCTTTCAATTTTTTTTTCTAAAATCATAGAGTTCATCATTTCTTACAGCATACTGGGATTCCATTGCAATAATATACCACAATTTGTTTAGCCATTCCCCAATTGATGGGCATCATTGTAATTTCTAGTTCTTTGCCACCCCAAAGAGAGCTGCTATAAACATTTTGTAACATATAGGTTATTTTCCTTTTTTTTTCCCCTAATTATCTTCAGAAATAGACCAAGTAGTGGTATTGCTGGGTCAAAGTGTATAGGTAGTTTCATAACTAAAATGGTTGGATCAGTTCACTATTCAACCAACAATGAACTAATGTCCCAATTCTTCCACATCCCCTCCAACATTTGTCACTTTCCACTTCTATCATTTCAGCAGATCTCTTTCTACACCTAATTTAAACTGTGCTTAATTCAACTTACCTCACATCCTATCACAGCAAAGCTTCACAAAGGGGATTTTGAGTTGGCTGGCTGAAATGTTTGTGTAATGTTTAGTTTTCCTTTATGATTCCCTATATCTCCAGACTGATACTGTAGCTCCAGACCAGGTTTCCAACTGGATAAATTTATATTTTGTGATGTGAGAAAATGATTTTCTCAATCCCTGACCTGGGACCCTATTTTAGCAATAAATGCTGAAATTTTCATCTTTCCCATGTAATACTTGTTTCAAAAGTCTCTCTTCTGCAACTAGAGTTACTTTTATTGTCTTGTTAAGGAGCAGAGAAACTTGGAGCATAACAGTTTTAAATATTGTTCTATGAGAACGCTTTGTTATGGCAGTTTTTCGAGAGACTGAGAACAGTTCATGGAGATGGTTAGAGAAAAACTAGAGAGGAAAGAAAGGTGATGGAGAGACTTTTCTTGGTGGAACTTTAATTATCTCATGAAAAGGATAAAGAGAATTCTTGAGAATAGACTTTATTCTGAGTGAACTGAATGGTAGAACTGTGCTTATAGAACTAAGAACTCTTTGTAGTTGTAGTGACTGTTAGATGTAATTGTGTGTGATCTAACAGCTAAAATGTTGCAAATAATTATATCTGTGCTGTTATGGATTAGTTTTTAAATAAATTGTATAACTAGTTACTTTGATATTGATTTAATGCTAGGAAATTAAAGGTTTTGATAAGTAGAGAGGTAAGAATAACTCCTGGGGAAAGAGGCTTGCTCAATTTATTAATAGCTAACATTTATGGAGCTGTTGAAATTTTGCAAAGTTCTTTACATGTCATCTCATTTGATAATAAATGAAAAAAATCTGGGATAAGGGCTCTAGCTTAAGGGACTGATTGAAAGAGATGTTGATATTTAGTAAATTCTGAGAAAAATTCTGAAAATGCCCCTTGTTTGCCTTAGAACTCAGGATGAATGTGGTAATGTGTCAAGTAGCAGGCTAAGGGGAGGGCCAACAAATGAGAATGATTGGCTCTTTGACTCCCAAATCTTGTGACATCAATAACTTTCTAGATTTGTATAATGTAACCTTTAAGAGAGCATTTTAGGGACTTCCATCTGCTTTATATAGCAACCAATGAGGGCTCCATGTAAAGCTATTCAGGATTGATTTTATAATAATAATAGCTAACATTTATATAGCTTATTATATGCTAAGTGCTTTACAGTTATCTCATTTGATTCTCACATGTAGATGTTATTATCGCCATTTTACGGATGGTGGAGCTAGGTGACCCAGTGGATAGAATGCCAGCCCTGGAGTTAGGAGCACCTGTGTTCAAATCTAGCCTCAGATACTTACTGGCTGTGTGATCCTGGGCAAGTCACTTAAGCCTGTTTGCCTCAGTTTCCTCATCTATAAAATGAGTTGGAGAAGGAAATGGCAAACCACTCCAGTGTCTTTGCCAAGAAAATACCAAATGGGGTTCCAAAGAATCAGACACAACTGAAACATGACTGACCAGCAATTTTACCGATGAGGAAACTGAGGCAATAAATGACTTGTCCAGAGTGACACAGCTAGTGACAGAGGTCAGATTTGAACTTAGTTTTCTTTACTCTAGGCCTGACACTCTATCCACTACATAGCCTAGCTGTCATAATTGCTATTTGCAAGCAGAATTGTGGGTTGGTAATGAACATTCTGGTCCAGTGTTTACAGTTTGAGTGTGATTGCATTTGCATTATCTTACCATCAGGTATCACAAAAGCCACTGTGAGGAGATAGTTCCCAAATGTTATTTCCCTTTGATGTGGGAGAGGGATATGGGAGTCTTTGGCATGTTAAATGTACAATTTATTTTTACCTTTACCAAATACTTCATGCTGGTGGCTGAAGGTGTTGGTATCAAAGGAAAGTCACTGACTTTCAGGTGAACAATTTAGAGCCAATTCTGGCTGTCTCCACAGAAGAATTGGCAGGCATAGGGATGCCTCAGTTGGAGTAGATCCATTTGCTGAAGGATAAGAGTCAACACTCTTTCTCCCTTTAACCCAAACCTGCATGGCACACATTCTGTGTCCCTAGGAAAAACAGCTTTGTCAGATCTCTCATTAACAGTGCAGAGGCTTGCATTTGAATAATACAAGCAATAACAGAATACTTTTGCTTCCTTCTGAAGTAATCTTGATTAGAAAAGATATTTATTTAAGCCTCTTTTTCTGTCAAGAAGCCACCACATGTACAGAGCTAAAGGCACAAGGGCTGAGTTAGGGGTTTGGGGTTAATAAAGGAAAAATGCATTCAAACTTTCTTTACAATGCCTTCTGATTTCCACTTCTTAGGAGTGACATTTTTGTTGTATAGTCATTTTTCAATCATGTCTGATTCTCTGAGACCCCATTTGGGGTTTTCTCAGCAAAGATACTGAAGTAGTTTGCCATTTCCTTCTCTAGCTCATTTTACAGATAAGGAAATTGAGGCAAACAGGATTAAGTGACTTGCCCAGGATCACACAGCTAGTAAATATCTGAGGCCAGATTTGAACTCAGGAGGATGAGTCCTCCTAATTCCAGGCATGGCAGTCTATCCGTTGTGCCACCTAGCTGCCCTATGAGAGACATACTCTTCTTCTAACTGACTAGGAATTTTGCTTAAGCGAGAGCAGTCCTTCACAAAGTTAATTGTACTTCAGGTTCCATTAAATTGAAGTCCTGAGGGACAGGATTGACTGACACAGATAGACTCGGTGTTGTCTTTACAATGAACAGTACATAAATTAGTTTTGATCTTTAACTTTTTTTTTCGACTCTGTCAGAAAATACTATAGTCACTTCTGTCTTTTGTCCCAGAACTCTCATGTCTGTTGTCTAACTTACTCTTTTGGGACTTGAGGAGGGGAAATAGTTTCCAAGGAATTTAAAGAACTGGTTTAGAAGAAGCGTAAGGTCACAGAGTAACCCCTAGATTCAGAGTCAAGAGCACTTGAGTTCAAAACCTGCCATCTACTGTTTGCTACTTATATCACCTTGAATTAGTCACATCATCTTCATAGCTAGCATTTATATATTTGAAGATCTGCAAAGCACTTCACAAATATTATCTCATTTTATCCTCATAACAACCCTAGGAGGGAGGTGCTATTGTGACCTCCATTTTATAGATGAAGAAATTGAAACAGACAAGCTAGGTGACTTTCCCAAGGTCACAAAGCTACCAAATACCTGGGGCTAGATTTGAATTTTGTTCTCCTGAGTTCAATGCACTATCCATTAAACGGGGAGTTCTTAGACACTTTAGGGAGTTTTTGGATACATTTCAGCTTCTAGTGAACTTGGATTGGGAAAAAAATTACATCTTCAACTAACTGAAATTTAATATTTTCTTTAGTTGTGAATGTAGCAATAAGCCATTATTCTGAGAAGGGGTCCCTAGGTTTCACTAGTTTGCCAAAGGGGTGTAAGACAAAAAAAGGGTAAGTAACCTGGAACCAGATGTTCTGAGTTTAGAGAGTACTGCATTTGTAGTCAGAGGACTTGGGTTAAAACTCATCTCATTTTTCAGCTCTGTCCTATTGACAGCTAAATGTTGCATTGGATAGAGCACCGGATTTAGAATCAGGGAGATCTGAGTTCAAATCCAGCCTCAGATACTTAGTAGCTGTGTGAACCTACTGTCTGCCTCACTTTCCTTAACTGTAAAATGTGGATAATAATAGTATCTATGTCCTGGGATTGCTGTGAAGATAAAATGAGATAATATTTGTAAAGCTCTTAACAATGTGCTTGGCACATAGTAGAAGCGTAGTAAATGTTTTTTTTTTTCTTTATTCAGTTAAGTCAAATAACCTTTCTTCAATCTCAGTTCCTACCTTGGTAATGTTGGGGTAGGGGTATTGGACTGAATGATTTCTATGTCCCCTTTCAGCTCTAAGTCCTATGATCCTAAGATCCCATGGTGATCTCTGGGGCCCCTTTCAGCTCTCTGTCCTGTTATGCCATGATTTGTTCTTGGTTGGGGATATTGCCAAATTAGCAAATTTTGATGTGGATTCCTGTATATTCCTAATTTGTGGGAGGCATCTTTATGGCTCTGTAGAAATAGATTGTGTGTGTGTGTGTGTGTGTGTGTGTGTGTGTGTGTGTGTGTTATTTCATTCATTCATTTGTGCATTCATTTGCTTATTTATTTATTCATTTATTTGTTTGTTTGTTCAAGTACTGATACTGAGCAGTAAGATATAGGAAGAAGGATGCTGTTGCTAATCATTGCGGGAGATAACATAGTTGACCAGGAAAAGGAGAGTAGTACAAGGGGGTCTTCATTTATAAATTTTCTGTTGCACAGACTCAATTAGGTGCAATATTTCACTCATAGTTTATATCTCCTAATACACTATAATTAGAACAGTATTCAAGTTAGCATGATTCATGTCTCAGTATAAGGGATATAAAATAATGAAATTGCTATTTTTAAAAAAAGTCCCTAACAACTTTCATTCTAGGATTCTTCACAGTAATGAAACACTGATTTCTGTCTCCTGGTGTGTTATTTGCTTGCACTCTTGAAAAACTATGCTGGGTAAATGGAAGTAGTATGTACTTTTTGGTGAAAGCTGCTACTGACTTTTCCCCCCATATGGATACCTGCATTAGGTCAAGTTGGCTTTTTGTTTGTTTGTTTTGTTTTTTTCGTTTTTAGCCCTATGCGGAATCACAGGTCCAAAGGATCCCAAATTTTGAGCTACAGGGGGCCTTAGCAGTCAGCTACTCCTTCCTCACTTATCCTCCTCATTTTAGGGATGAGGAAAAACTGTGACTCAAGGAGATTTCAGCTTGTTGTCCAAGGGCACATAGTCAGTGAATAGCAGAGCCAGAATTTGAACCCAGTTATGACTCCAAATCTTGAGTTCTTTCTACAACATCACGCATGTCTAAAACAAAATATGATGAGCAAATTCATGAATCAGTGTTTTATTTACATGTCTTTTACCAAAAGTAATCATGTATTGATGTAAGTGAGATCCCTTGATTAAGATTGCTTGTTGGCCATGGAAAAACTTTCATTTCACAAATATGTTTGAATCCAGGAGGTATATTAAAGGGAAATAGGCTTTTGGCAATTCTTTAACAATAAGAATAATAACTGTATCTGTGATTGCATTGGCATAAGGAACTCTCAGATGAGGCAACTTTCTCTACCAATGCAACTTAGAGCCTGAGAGAATTACTTAGATCACTGAGAAATGGCTTGCCCAGGGTCATAGGGCCATTATATGTGAGAGATGAGACTAATTCAGGTCTTCCTGGCTTTGAGGCCACCTTTCTATCCACTGATCCACACATCTTAACAACAAAATCAGCAGAAAAACCTTTAACATGGTTCTTCTGCAAAGGTTATTTTTTTCCTTTTATTAATCTTTTTTAAAAATTTAAATTTATAGAATAAAACAAGCATTTCCATAACATAATATACTAAAAAAAGATTGCACCTGAAACTGCAAATCTGTTATGTACAACTTGCCGTTCTTTTAAAATATGTAATGAAGTTGTCATATAAATTAATTTTTTTCTTCCCTCCCCCCTGCCCTAGAGATGGCTATTATTAGACACAAGTGTGTGTGTGGGTATATGTGTATGTAAAATCACTCCATACATACTTCGATTTATCAGTTCTTTCTCTGAATGCAGATAGTATCTTCCTTTTTATGTCCTTTGTAGTTAATTTGGGGATGTATAATGGTTATTGCAAAGGTTATTAAAAAGAATTTGAGTCATGATTGGCTTGGGTAATGAGTCAATATATGAAAATGTTTTAGAGACAGGTAACAAAAGAGAAGAATGATGAAGATGCTTTTGTTAAAATAGAGAAGCTTAGTAGTGGGGTCCTTCAGAGATTGGTGTTGGACTGATGTTAAATAGTGTAATAAATAACTTGGGAAAGGAAAACATGATGGCAAAGTGAAAATAACACTTGGCTAGGAGTCTGGAAACATGGGTTTCAGTCCTGGCATAACTACTATGTGACCTCAGGTTGAAGTTCCAGCTTTTCTACATACTGTCTCTGTCACTTTAGGTAAGTCACTTTCCCTTCTTGCTAAGCCTTAGTTTCCTCATCTAAACATGAAAGGATTAGATTTGGTGGCATCTAAGATCCTTCTAGCCCTAGGTATAATCATTTAGTTGGTAGAGTAGGCAGAGTGCAGGACATTTAGTAAGACCTGAGTTCAAATTCTACCTCAAATATTGACTAGCTGTGTGACCCTGAGCAAGTCATTTAACATCTTTGGGACTCGTTTTCTTCATCTATAAAAATAAGAAGGTTGGTTTCTGTGGCCTCCAAGGCCCCTCTAAGATCTAAATCTGTGATCCTATTTTTTTCTAGTGAGTTTTTGGTAAAATATATAGTAATACTAGCTTTCCAGGTGAAGCACAAAACTGGTAAGGATAAATAATTGGAAGATATTGAAAGCCCTAAAATTCCACGCCAATGCAAGATGAAATATTAGGCAGCTAGGTGATGCAGTGGATAGAGTACCAGGCTTAGAGTCAGGAAGACTCATCTTCCTGAGTTCAAATCTGGCTTCAGACACTAGCTGTGAGACCCTGGGCAGTCACTTAATCATGTTTGCCTCAGTTTCCTCATCTATAAATTGAGCTGGAGAAAGAAATAGCAAACTATTCTATTATCTTTGCCAAGAAAACCTCAAATGGGGTCATGAAATTATAAAATAGAGCCTAAATTCTTTTGGGAAGAATATTAGAATAAAACTCACAACATTGTCTTGCAGAACCAGAATTATATCTATGTCTGGAAAACTGTATGTAGCCCTGTTTGTCAGATGCCTGAGACAGCTATGACAGGGCTAAGAGTCAGCTAAATTTTTTGGAGGTAGGGAGAAAAAGAGAAAGATTGCCATATTTGAGTAGCCTAAAAGATTTGGATTCTAGTCTGGAAAAACAAAGAGTGAAAGGAATCTATAACAGAATGAGTTTGGATTCTTTCTCCAAATCCCTGAATACTAGAGTAAGAGCATACCTCTTATGTATGGAAAATAAAAGAAAGTCCTACTTTTTAGATCAAATCTATTGACCCTAGAAATCTAAAGAAGGTCACAATTAATAGTTTAAATCTAAAATTTAAAATTAATAGTTCAAACTTTGAAAAACATTTTATATGTATTATCTTATTTGATCCTAATAACAGTCCTGTGAGGTGGATTCTTTTGCCATTATTGTCCCTATTATTTTAATGAGACAACTGACACTCTGAGAAGTTAAATGATTTATCTTTGCTAATAATTGTGATGGTATTTGAACTTGGGTCCCTACTGACCACAACCTTTCTCCTTCTTTCTTCCTTCGCTTCCCTGTTCCCTTCCTTTCTTTCCCTTTACCCTTCACTTTCTCCTCCTTCCCTTTCTTTTCTTATCTCTTTTCCTTCCTTCCTTCCTTCCTTCCTTCCTTCCTTCCTTCCTTCCTTCCTTCCTTCCTTCCTTCCTTCCTTCCTGCCACATTGCCTCCTTGGCAACTCAGGAATAATAACTAAGAAATCATTGATATGTTTTGGGATCATAACCCAACTTGAAAATTGATACCAGTGAAAACACAATGTCCCACAAAAAGTCCCTTGAAGACTAATTCCAGGCTGGATAGACAATAGGACTTATTCATTATGTTCTTAATTTCATACATTTTCAATCCCAAGTCAACAAGCAAGCATTAATTGAACACTTATTATGTGGCAGGCACAGTGCTAAATCCTAAGAATACAAACAGAAATAAAAATAGTCCCTCCCCTCAAGGAGCTTACATTCTATTGAGGCCCAAAGAAAATCATAATAATAGGATCATAGATTTAGAGCTATAAAAGATCGTAGAGGTCATTGAGTCCAACTCTTTCATTTTTACAGATGAGGAAAACAAGGCCTAGAGATGTTAAGTGACTTGCTCAAGGTCACACACAAAAAGACATTGAAGAATGTGTGTGTTTGTGGGAGAGGGATCCAGGCTTAAACAATACTTTCATATGTAGTCGTAATCAAAGCATGAACATAGATTTAAATTTTAAAATTATTCAAATTGACAGTAGTGCAAAGCAAATCCTAACTTATGAATTTGCTAATTGCTCTTCTATGTTAATTACAATATGTAAATGATGCGGTAAGGAAGATAAGCCCAGGGATGGAAGGGCCAGGGGATAGTTGGGTAGCTCCTTGAAAAGGGATACATGGTGATATCCTAAATAAGAGTTTGAGAGGCAAGGGAAAGAATTCAGCTATAAATGAGCTTTTAGAGAAAAAAAAGAATAGATACACTACCCAGGGGCAGGAAAAACTGGTTGAGATTGGTGGGGCCAAGGTAATTAGCCTGCTAAAAACATTAGAAAGATTATACTAGAGAAATGAAACATTATTCAAAATAAAACAGCTGAATAATGTGTCTGGAAAAGGGAAATATACATTTAATGAATTTCAGTAGACAAACAATAAGGACACAACTGAGTTCAGGTTCAGGTTATACTTTGTGCCCAGGCGAAAAGGATTCAGCTTCTTACAAAATAAACTTGAGAGGGGATAGTTCAGGGATCAACTAGAGGTTGGAGAGGATTAATGTTCACTTAGAAGAACTTGCTTACTCAAAGCTGAATGAAATGGGGTGCTAGGAAAAGAAAGATTAGTGGTTTAAACTTATAGCAACATAGCTGAATAACATGTAAGAGAAAGAAGTGAGGTATAGCAAAAGGCCACTGGATTGGGAGCCAGCAGATCTGGCCTCATTGATTTACTTCAGTGAATTACTTAACCTTTGTGAGCATTTAGTTCCTGATAAGTAAAGTAAGGATTAATACGCCTGATACATAGGGGGTATTCTGAGGAGAAATGGATGGAAAAGTGCATTTAAATGTAGTGAAGTGCTATATTAATGTAAGAAGGAAGGAAAGAAGGAAAGAAGGGAACAGGGAGGGAGGGAGAGAGGAAGGAAGAAGGAAGGAAAAGCATAAGTAGAGTGCAAAGAACATTGGGTATCAATCCTGATTCTGCAGTTTACTACCCATGTGACCTTAGACAGGTCACTTTCTTTATTGGGATTAATGCCCTTCATTTGTAAAATTGAGCTGGAATAAATAATCCCAAAGAATCTTTCTACCTCTGAAAGGTATCATCCATTTGGGTTTTAGAACACTGAGAACTAAAGACAAAATATATACTTTATACATTTTACTGGGGTAGCTTATCTCATTTCAATTTTGCTGCTTCATTTTCTTTTGGTTTACTAGTCAGGCCAAGCTCCTTAGGTGTTTGTTTATATACACAATAGAGAGAGCTGCATTTCAAAGTAATTTTCAGCAAGGCTAGGAGAATATGTTTATGCTTCAGATTCACATGAGGGAATTATTCAAAAAATATTAGTGAAAGCTGGTCTAAATATCTTCCTCTGATCTGGGACGATGACATTGACACACAGAATGAGAGATATGGCCCTAGCTTCGATATTTAACACAACAAGCAAGAACCAAGAAAGGTAATAAATACCGGATAGATATTGAATAAAACCCATATAGCACCTTATAGCAATCCACAGGTAGTACCTTAGAAGGTAGCTAGTCCAGGTTCGAGGTACTCTGTGGATTCACATCCCCCAAATCCTTAATTCACAAGCCCTTGCCAACACGTTAACCTTTAATCAGTCAGTCAACAAACATTTATTATTTACTATGTAGCAGCTACTGTGATAAGTTCAGGATATACAAAGAAAGGTAAAAAACATAGGCACTGTCTTCAGAGAGCATTCTAATGTAGGAGAAAGCATGGAAATAACTAGGTCTGTAAAAGATATATATATATATATAAAGTAGATGAAGTTAATCTGAAAGGAAAAGGCATTAGTATTTGTTGTTTAGTTGTTTCAGTTATGTCTGACTCTTTGTGACCCCATTTGGGGTTTTCTTGGCAAAGGTACCGGAGTGGTTTGCAGTTCCTTCTCCAGCTCAATTTACAGATGAGGAAACTGAGGCAAACAAGGTTAAGTGACTTGCCCAGGATCACACAGCTAACAAGGATCTGAGGCTAGATTCAAACTCAGGTGCTCCTAACTCCAAGGCTGGTGTTCCATCCACTGGGCCATCTAGCTGCCCCAAGCATTAGTAGCTGGGACACAATTTAGCCAGAGGACATGATTTGTTCAAAACAGAGGTATTTAATGAAATAGCATATTAAGAAAAGTAGCAACCAGTTATTTTTTCTATGAAACCATTGAAAATTCTCCCCCAAATACCCATAACCCCAGTGGGAAGAACCCATATAAAGAACCCACAAGGAATATATGTGGTCCATGTGTGGGTGGGTGGACACACATAGAAATCAAGTATAGTTAGGGCATAGGCATAGAGAACATACACATGTGGAGGGAGCAATTCAGGCCTCTAACACTGCAGAGCCGCGGGTGTCCTTTTGTGATGTCATCATGCTGCTCCCAGTGGGCCTGCACCCTGATAGTCTTATACTTTCTACCTTTCGGTTGCTTAGCTGGGTTCTGTTCCTCTGGATAGTACTCTGTTGAACACATACTGAGCAGAGGCTCTACTGGACACTGTTCTTGTAGATGTTGAGCTCTGGAGTTGCTCTCTTTCTCCAGATTAGATGAAGCTCTTGGCCTCTTCCTCTTCCTCTTCTCTTCCTCTCTACCTATGCCTAGAGGGAGTAGTGGGTGCTGCCATGCTCTTTTAGCTTGAAAGCTCATAGGTCATTGTTTGTTTTTGTTTTTGTTTTTCTCTTAAAGGCTCTTGTAGAAATTGTGTTGGCCCAACAACTATCTTTTTTTCTCAGATTTTTCCTGTCTTTTCCCTTTATTTTTGGTCAAGTCTTTTATCTTTATAGGCAAACCTCAGCCCAGGTTTTAAGATCTTTAAAACAAAGATCAAGGATCCTTCCAGATAGCTAATGCCATCAGGCCTAATGCTTTGTCCAAGAACTCACCCTAGTTTAGGATGAGTGTTTCATACGCCTCTCTACAATCATCTCTGAAGTCTATATTACAAACCAGGTCACGATTATTTGCCCACTAATTACCAAATAGCTTTAGGATTTAGGTTTCTCCAGATTTCTGACCTCCAACATATTCTATTTTGAAGAGGACTACGGAAGAAAAAGGCACCAAGAAAGAGCTAAGCCCAGGGGCCAAGGTCTTTGTCTCTTCTACCAGTTTTGCCAAATTCCTGGCCTTATCTTCTGCAATACAGTCAGCCAAAGTCTAATTGAGGCTTTGAAAGACACCCTTTCATTAGCAAACTGTGACAAGAGGTTATTCTCTAGGAATGTTAGAACCCTGCCTAAGAGGTTTTCTAGTCATGAGGTAAAGATATTTTTTTCCCAATCATGTTGGCTATGGCTGGCTTAAAACAGAAAATTCAGAGACTAATGGCCTGTTGTAACTAATCTACTAAACCCCTGATCTCATTTCCCTTAAATTGACTGAACTGAGAGAAAGCTAAGACAGGCAGGGTGAGTTGATATCAGATCTCAAGGAAATAAAGGGATCTCCTAACTCTAGGAGGATGCAGTCAACTATACTATGACTTATTTTACTGTGGAAGCTGGAAGTTGTTAATTTCCATCCTTATATCTGTGATTCCTTTGTGTTTTAACATAATTAGAATTTCTCTTTTTAAAAAATTCATGTAGGAAGAATTAGATAACAGTATATTGGCGAGAGCATGTTTGAAATTAATTGTAAATAAGTAGCATTTTATGACAGAGATTTAGACAGGCAGGATGATCACACTGGGTGGAGTTTAGCCAGATGCGATAGAGAGTTGTTGTTGTTCAGTCATTTCAGTTGTGTCCATCTCTTCATGACCCCATTTGAATTTTTCTTGACAAAGATACTAAAGTGGTTTGCCATTTCCTTCACCAGCTAATTTTACAGATAGGGAAACTGAGGCAAACATAGTTAAGTAACTTGCCCAGAATCACACAGCTAGTAAGTATCTAAAGCTATTTTTGAATTTCGGCCTTCCTGACTCCAGGCTTTGTACTCTGTCCACTGAGCTACCTGGCTGCCCTTCTGAGTTTGGGTATTTTATAATTTTTGAAGAAGAGAACACCAGATAGTGATTTATGTTGGTAGTGAGTGGATGAGTACAGGAAAAGGAGATGTAAAAAGGATTTAAAGACCCACCATGTGGTGCACGTACAAGTATGGAACAGATAGTACTGGAAACCAAATTCAATTTCAATTTAATAAATATTTATAGATTTAAGTACTTAATATATGCAGATCACTGTGCTAGATGAAGGAATAGATGGGGGGGGGGAGTGGTTAAGCTTGTAATTTCATGCATGTCAGAAGGAAACTTTCCCATTTAGACAGATTCAGAACTTCTTAATTTATTGTCTTAGGGAGTTTCTTGAGGCACAAACAGGCAAGTGAATTGCCCAAGGTCATAAAGCTAGTATGTTTCTGAGATGTGATGTAAACTCAGATAATTCTGATTTTTGGGCTAGCCTACTATTCAGACATTAAATATAATACAGTTCCTGCCTTCATAGAGCTTGTGGTTGATGTCAATCAACTCTCTTCTGAACTGACCTAGATATGTGAAATCCACAGATAGCCTTGTGCCATGGCCAATATAGGTTGTGCATCTCTGTCTCCTAGTTGCCCTCTAGCCTGTTCACTGCTCTCACTGGTTCTGCAGTGGTCATCTGCTGTTGGCTTTACCTTATATCTGTGATTCCTTTGTGTTTTAACATAATTAGAATTTCTCTTTTTAAAAAATTCATGTAGGAAGAATTAGATAACAGTATATTGGCGAGAGCATGTTTGAAATTAATTGTAAATAAGTAGCATTTTATGACAGAGATTTAGACAGGCAGGATGATCACACTGGGTGGAGTTTAGCCAGATGTGATAGAGAGTTGTTGTTGTTCAGTCATTTCAGTTGTGTCCATCTCTTCATGACCCCATTTGAATTTTTCTTGACAAAGATACTAAAGTGGTTTGCCATTTCCTTCACCAGCTCATTTTACAGATAGGGAAACTGAGGCAAACATAGTTAAGTAACTTGCCCAGAATCACACAGCTAGTAAGTATCTAAAGCTATTTTTGAATTTCGGCCTTCCTGACTCCAGGCTTTGTACTCTGTCCACTGAGCTACCTGGCTGCCCTTCTGAGTTTGGGTATTTTATAATTTTTGAAGAAGAGAACACCAGATAGTGATTTATGTTGGTAGTGAGTGGATGAGTACAGGAAAAGGAGATGTAAAAAGGATTTAAAGACCCACCATGTGGTGCACATACAAGTATGGAACAGATAGTACTGGAAACCAAATTCAATTTCAATTTAATAAATATTTATAGATTTAAGTACTTAATATATGCAGATCACTGTGCTAGATGAAGGAATAGATGGGGGGGAGTGGTTAAGCTTGTAATTTCATGCATGTCAGAAGGAAACTTTCCCATTTAGACAGATTCAGAACTTCTTAATTTATTGTCTTAGGGAGTTTCTTGAGGCACAAACAGGCAAGTGAATTGCCCAAGGTCATAAAGCTAGTATGTTTCTGAGATGTGATGTAAACTCAGATAATTCTGATTTTTGGGCTAGCCTACTATTCAGACATTAAATATAATACAGTTCCTGCCTTCATAGAGCTTGTGGTTGATGTCAATCAACTCTCTTCTGAACTGACCTAGATATGTGAAATCCACAGATAGCCTTGTGCCATGGCCAATATAGGTTGTGCATCTCTGTCTCCTAGTTGCCCTCTAGCCTGTTCACTGCTCTCACTGGTTCTGCAGTGGTCATCTGCTGTTGGCTTTACTAATGCTGCTGTGGCCACTGCCCTTGGGGAGGTTTTTTTACCCCCAAGTCAGCAAAAATAGTGTGGAAGTTTTTCTCCTTTCTTTCTTCCTTCTTTATTTTCCAGCTTCCTTCATCATTCTTCATCCCAGGGAGTGGTCTTTTTTTTTTCTCCCAGATAACCCTGTCTAGTGTTGATTTTGTTCAGAGGAAAGATTTGTTTGTCTCTCTCTCTCTCTCTCTCTCTCTCTCTCTCTCTCTCTCTCTCTCTCTCTCTCTCTCTCTCTCTCTTTTTTGGTGAGGCAGTTGGGGTTAAATGACTTGCCCAGGGTCACACAGCTAGCAAATGTCAAGTGTCTGAGGCCAGATTTGAACTCAGGTACTCCTGACCCCAAGGCGGGAGCTCAATCCACTGTGCTACCTGTTTGTCTCATTTTGACTTGTACTTTTGGCCTACTGGAAGCTGTAAAAATGTTTTGCCTTGTTTTGTTTTTTCTTACCAGTACTTTGCTGAATTATGACCTACCTCTTCACCCCTGTCCCTCCTGATTCCTCTGAAAAGAATTATAAGGAGGGGTGTGTGTGTGTGTGTGTGTGTGTGTGTGTGTAGGAGGGAGCTAACAACTGTTCTCATGACTGATGTGTCCCCCATAGCATCTTGTGCAGTGACTGGCACATGATAGAAGATCAACAAAAATTTCTATTATTCTTATTATTCAATCTAACAAGCATTTATCAAGTACTCATTCTGTGTGAGGCACTGTGCTGGACACTGCAAGAAATATAAAGATGTTCCCTGTCCTTATCAATCTTACAGTCGAGTGGGGGGGAGAAGGGCATTCAGATATAATTAAAATACAGTTAAATATAGTTAAATAACATCATTAACAACAACAAAAATAGCTCAATAAAAATATAGTTAAATATAGTTAAAATAGAACAGTAGAGAAACATGAGAAGGGGAAGAAGAATGCTCTGCAAAGGTCAAAGGAAGAAAGATCCAAGCTGCCATCAACCGTATTGTAGCCATTTGTGATAATTGTTCCCTCACCAAAATAGCTCAGCTGCTCACAAGCTACGGTGAAGGTTTAGCTCTCCTGATGTGTCTGGCCTCTGGTAGAAGAGGCACATTCATTTAAAGAATCTGGAAATACACAGTGTGGACTTTGTATTCCTCATTTGTGTGCATTTTATTTCCTCCCAGTAGAACATAGATTCCTTGAGGCCAGAGACTATTTTGTTTTTGTCTTCATATTTCCAGTATCTAACATGGAGCCTTGAACTCAACAGGAGTGTAGCACAAGTTTGTTGGATTAAAAGAATTGATTTTTTAAAAAAAAATATTCTGAATTTAAGAATGCCCCCAAAAGTGAGGAGTGTACTTCTTATTTTCTTCAGTAGGATTCATCTGTTAGCTGCCATTGTTTTAAGGCAAATAGGAGCTCTTGTTTTGTGGTGGATTGGATTTATTTAAAAAACAAACAAACAAACTTTGCCCTACCTCCTATTTCTCATCAGAGAAACTCAGAACTCATAAGGCAGAAGTTGATCTGACACTTCCTGGGCATTAATTCCAGAAGGAAATTGCCTTTTATTTAGGGAAGGTGGCATATTGGAGAACGGACCGATTTTCTAGGAGCATTATTATGCTGCAGACTCTTAGGAAATAGACTCTTCTTCCTTGGGGAAAGCAAAGCTTCCATCATGGTCAGAAACATGTATTTCACCAAGAGGGTTAAGTAATTTCAAGAGAGACAGAGAAAAATCAAACTTTTCTCCCTAGTGCTGGAAACATGCTAGGCACTGGGCCTGATCCAAAGTAAATTCTCTGTCCTTCAGTAGAGCAGCTCCTTCTAAAGGAAAATAAAAAGAAAACCCACAGGATCCCTACAAGGTGAGGAGGGCAGATTGTTTCCTTCTTTGGACAGATGGGGAAATTGAGGTGAAGAAGCAACTTGCCCCTGGCCACAGAAAGAGTTGGCTTGAGAGGTTTTGTTGGAATGTAAGTGATCTTGATTCCCAGGCCTGTGTTTCAACTCTGACACTGCCTTTGCACTGAGAATTCTCAAGAAGCAAATTTCGATATGTTGCCTTGACCCAGAGTCTCCTACTCTGGGTATGGGGTAATTGTAATTAAAAGTGGCAGCTTTTAAGTGTTTCTTCCAGGGTGGTATCTGGAAGGGAGGAATACAAAATATAAAGAGCCCATATGAGTTAGCTCTGAAGATGTATGCAAAGTGAAGAACTGTAAAGCGAATATGTGGGTAATCACAAGAATTCTGCAAATGCAGCAAGTTGAAGTAGAAACAGTGGGGATCTAAACAGAGGCCTTGAGGTCAAGTTCTGATCATGAAAATTTAAATGTAAGGATTTTTTAAAAGCTTTATTTTCTTCAGATTTTTTTTTAAAGTTGTGATTCCATTGAAGTGGATACTCCCTGTATCAATGCATAACACAAACCTTCCAGGCCTTAGAGATGGCCTCCTTTTTGCTTCTAACAACAACAACAACAAAATCACCACTTAGTAGCCAGCCATTTTGGTGATGAACCTCTTTAAGGTAAAATTGCCTTTTACGTTCCATGCTGTTACTGGCTTGCGAACAAAGATATCATGGTATAGTGAATAGAGTGTTGGAGCTGGGGTCAGGAATACCTGGATTCAAATACTATCCCTGATACTTGTTAGATGTGTTGTCTTGGACAAGTCACTTTCTTGCCTTCATTTTCCTCATCTATAAAATGGGGTCAATAATATCTGTAGTATCTATATCTGGGGTTGTTGTGAAGATCAAAAGAGCCCATGTATGTAAAGTTCCCTGTAAACTTTAAAGTACTATACAAACTCCAGTCATTTTTTTTATTATCTTTGATTCAGTCCTACCAGGACTTGAGCTCTGATGACATTCCGAGACTTCTTACTTAAATAAAAAAGTGGTGATGAAATGCTTTGTCAAATAGTAGGCATCCAGTGTTAGCTAACTGTTATTAATAATCATAACAAACATAGTGTGCCAGAGGCCAGGCCTTGGTCCAAGTCTTTATGACTCTCTTGACTGGCTTTCTACCCATTAGACTATACTGCCTTCCTCCCTCTCTATCTTGCTCTGTCTCAGTGCATATGTTCATGCTTATATAAGTATGTATTGTGTTACCCCATGTTCCCAGGATATGCAAGGTTTGGTCTGTTTGATGAAAATAATCAGACACACAATTGAAATTTAGACAATATATAAGGTAAAAGTACAACTATGTACATAATGTGTTTCAGTTAACTATTTCAGTTTTGATATATTAACGTCCCCCTATTTTTCTTCTATCCCAATAACTAAATACTTTAAAAGAATAGTAAAACAGTGCATACTTAGAACCTTCTCAATCTCTTGCCAAGGCGTGATTAAGACACCTACACTGGCTCATAACCTCATAACATCTTCATCAAGTTTATTGACCACCTATTATGTGCAAGGGCAGCTAGGCGGTACAGTGGATAGAGTGTTGGGCCTGGAGTCAGGAATACTCCTCTTTCTGAGTTCAAATCTGGCCTCAGAGGCTAACTAGGTATGTCACTCTGGGCAAGTCACTTAACCCTGTTTGCCTCCATTCCCTTGTCTGTAATATAAGCTGGAGAAGGAAATAGCAAACCACTCCAATATCTTTGCTAAGAAAACCCCAGATGGGTCACAAAGAGTCGGCCACAGAAATAACTGAACGATAACAAACTATGTGCAATGCATCAAATTAATCACTGGGTTTGGGGGTGGAGAATGAAACCTACACCCTCCTTGCAAGGAACTTCTAGCTAGCAGATTGCAAAGATGGGGAAGAGAGCAGAGTTGAGTCTCTCATATGCCCTGCCAAAGTATGAAAGACAGCAAAGAAACTGCCAGGCCCCTGTGTGTTTGTCCCTAAGGTTGAAATCTCTTTCTGATTCTAAGCAAGCCAGAAAGATGAAATTTCTTTGATTGTAGGGAGAGCAGGCCCTGAATACTATCCCACATAGGCAACACATTCAGTATACCACTGCTTCTTACATTCCTAGGGTTGCTGTTTCCTACATAGCCTCTCAACAGCCTTCCTGACAGATGGTCGGTGCTGTTCATTAAGCCAGAATAGACACCCCTCCAAAGACTAGAGACATGGGAAAAAGACCTGGTGTCTGTTTCTAATGCTGAATGGACTATGACTCATGAATGTAAAGATAAATATTCCACTTCATTGTGCATCTAGAAACTCAATCCTCATTGTGCTGGGCATGTTCGTTCCCAGGGCTTTGACAAAATACATTTAGAAATGTCAAGTAGAGAGCTCCTAGGCACAGCAAGCCCTTCATCCATTACTTTCTCTGGTGTCACACTATCATGTTCCTTTATTTTATTTTTTTATTTTCTGCCTTCATAGAGTATTTTATAGTAGCTTTTCTTAGTGTCCAGAACCAAAACATGACGACCAGCCTTGGGCTTCGAAGCTCAACTCCACAAGACTCCTGGGATAATCAGGTAGTGTGCTTTGATTTCTAAAATCACAGAATCTCAGACTTAACGAGGACCTCGGAGGTTACATTCGTCACCTGTAGGTTCTTATCACCGAAATCTGTACAAAAATTCCATCTACAGCAGCCCCAATAAATCATCATCTACTGTCTACTCAAATATTCTCAGTCAGGACTCCCAAGGCAGTCCATTTTATTTTAGGACTGATTTGTTAGGAAGCTTTTTTCTTCTTTTGAGCTGAAATCTGTCTTTCTGTAAATTCCACCCATGGCATCTAGTTCTGATTTCAGGTGCCAAACAGAACAAGTTGAATCCTCTTTTGAAGAACAGTCCTTAAAAATACTTGATTGTTTCTGTTTAACTTATTCTGTGCAGGTTCTTCTACCATATCCATATTCAGATGGTTGAATCAGCTACAATTCTCTCTTCTGCTCCAGGAGCAGTCTGTCTATATAACTCCTATTCTTCTGTATATATTCTGCTCCCCTTGGACCCTATGCCCTGTAGCTGTGGCCCAAGGACTTCTTAAGGAGAATAACTTCTTCATCCATATGCATGACTGTCAACCTAGTAACCCCAAAAGTATTGCTCTAGTGAAGACAGCCAGGGAATTTTTTAAAAAAATAATAAAATGCTGTCATCCTTTCCATGAATGCCTGGATGAAGAAGTAAGCAAGCCTTCCAGCTTGTTCCAGTCTCTTCTTGAGGACTCACCTTAGGCCTTTGAGAATCCACTGATGATTGTTTTAAATTACTTATGAGGTCCCTTATAGCTCTGATTCTTAGGCACTTAATAAATGTTTATTGAATGAATGATTCTAGGTTAAGTGGCTTGTCCAAGCTAGTCAGGCTTATTCTCCAAAAGGAAGGAATTTGTTAGTGTGATTAAGATTTTAGTCAATTTTCATATGGGTTAAAGATGTAAAAATGGAGAAAAAAAATAATCCACTGACGTATGAGCACATAGCTAAGACTCAAGGCCCATTTCCATTTCACTTTTACCTCTTATCTACAATCTGTCCTTCAACTCTTCTTTCCCTCTTTAATGTGTGTGTGTGTATGTGTGTGTGTGTGTGTGTGTGTGTGTGTGTGTGTGTGTGTGTGTGTGTGTGTGTGTGTATGATGGCCAAGGTATTGATGGTATACAAAAGTAGAAGATAGTTCCTTTCCTTCTTTCAATCAGTCAGTCATCTATTTAACAAATATTGGTTAAGTTTTTACGATATGTAGAGTAGGCAGCTACATGGCTCAGTGGATAGAATGCTGGGCCTGGAGTTAGGAAGATATGAAATTTAAATTTGGCCTCAGACGCTTACTAGCTGGGTGACCCTGGGCAAGTCACTTAAACTCTGTTTGCCTTAATCCACTGGAGAAGGTAATGGCAAACCACTCCAGTATCTTTACCAAGAAAACCTAATGGACAGTGTGGTTCACAGGGTCATAGAGAATCAGACACAAACCAAAGGACTGAACAACAAATGTGTAAAGTACTATGCTAAGCTCTGGGGAAGTAGATACAACATTTAAATATGAAATAGACTCTGGCCTCATGGAACTCGCAGTATAAAGATAACCATAATACACAGTATTATTCCATAGCAAAAGCTCAACAAATTGCAACACAGAATGTCATGTAAGATCTAGGAGAGCAAGATATTTTTTACCCTCAAGAAAAGAAGGTAATATGTAGTGGAGTGATGAATGGGGGTGGGGTGAGGGAGGGTGATATCCACACGGTAGCAGGTGTAACAATGGCCGATGAAGTGCCTAGGTCCCAGAAACATAAGGCAAAAGCTGCCTATCAGAACTGGGGGACCCAGAAATGAAGTTTAAGTTTCCAGTGGGAGGGAGAAGGAGAATGACAGGTAGTTAGAATTCAGCAATAAGATTTCAGATACAGGGAAAAACATGAGCAAAGGTATGAAGGAATGAGATCTCAGGGTATGTTTTCCAGGGGCAAAGAGTAGTCTGGTTTGAGCAGAATATGAAGTATATAGATGAGAGAATATGAAAAGGTAGGATGGCACTAGATTCTAGTAAGCCTTGAATTCTAGACAATGGTATTTGAGCTTTATTCAGAGGGAAATATGAAGCTGCTAAAGATACTTTGAGCAGGATAGTAATGTAACAATCAGAAATTATCCTGGTAGTAATTGAAATACAGATAGGAATGGGGAAATCAAATAGAGGAAAACCTGTTATGTGACTATTGCAGTAATCCAAGTAGGTAGTAATAAGGGCTCGTACTAGAGTGGTAGCAGTGGGAATAGAGATGAGGTTAGATGCTAGAGTTGGGGAGGTGAAATCTCCCTTGGATTTGGGACTTGGTAGCTTAACTATTCCAGTGAAATACCACGAGGATCTGTGCTTATTCTCATGCTGTTTAACAATGTAAAAAATCAATGACTTGAATAATGGCAAAAGAGGGCATGCTTATCAAATATGATGATGCCACAAAGCCAAGAAAGATGGCTAATATGCTGGATAACAGGATTAGGAAAGTTCTTGATAAGCTAGGATGGCAATGTCAAACCCAAATAGAAACAAGGGCAACTGATCTATGTATAAAGATCCCTGAAGGCTATGCATGGACTTAGTTTTAAAATGTAGTATTATCTATTTTGTTAAATATTTCCCAATTATATTTTAATCAGGTTCAAGTCAAGCTTGGGAGTGTTGTGGCCTGCATGTGACCTGGGAGCTGCATGTTTGACACCTCTGGTCTAGAAAACTGGACTAAATTTATTAAGATGTAATTTAATGGATAGGAAGAAAGGTAGAGTCTTTTTATTTTTTTGGTTAGGCAATGGGGTTAAGTGACTTGCCCAGGGTCACACAGCGACTAAGTGTTATGTGTCTGAGGACGGATTTGAACTCAGGTCCTCCTGAATCCAGGGCTGGTGCTCTATCCACTGCGCCACCTAGCTGCCCCAAGAAAGGTAAAGTCTTAAAGTTGGGTTCAGAAAGTCAATTTCCAAGGTGCAAAATAGGAGGATTATGTCAACATGATAGTTTGATAATGATCTGAGAATTTTAGTGACCTGAAAGCTCAATATTAGTCAACAGTGTGGTATGAAATGGAAAACAGGAAGTCACAGCAAGTTCTTGAATTAAGGGAATGGTGTGAAAATGGAAATTAATGGAAATAAGCTTTGAAAATTATTGGTGTAGAATACAGGCTGAAGCTGAAATAGTGGGGACAGCCTTTGAAGTCTTCTTCTTTTCCCTAGGGAGAAGCATTCTCACTGATTTTTCTTTACTGATATCAGGTGATCATTCTTCCTTTTCCACATGAAATAGGGCAGATCATGAGAGAGAATCCTAGACATGTTTCTCCATTATCCTTTGAAAGATCCTCTACCTAGTTCTGAGAACTGCTTTGTATTGGTCATACACATTGACCTCCCACTTAGAAGGTTCTAGAGAAATGTTTAATCAGCCCTATCATTAAGTTGCTGTTTGAGCTTTGGCAAGTTACAACCTCTCTGAGCCTTACTGTTCATCTTTCAAGTAGGAATAGGCAGTCCCAGTCTACCTTGTTGACATATTGTTCAGATCAAATGAGATAATGACCTGGCATATTATTTTAATTGTATAAAGCACCATACCAATATAAGATTAAGGATTTTTTTTTAACTTTTCCTGAAAACAATTACTTTATCTCATTTTCTTTTACATTTTTTTTTTTGGAAATGAACTATGCCATGTGAGCATGAGTTGAAAAAATGTGGGATGTTTAGCCTAGAGAAGAAAAGGATTGGAAAGAACCTTGGTAACTTTTTAAAAGTTCTTACAGGATTGTCATATGGAAAGAGGATTAGCCTTGTTATATTTGGCCTTAGAGGGCATAACTAGGATCAGTAGGTAGAAAGAAACATATTAGACTTGGTATGAAGTAAAACTTGTGAAGAATTAGAGCTGTCTCAAGGTAGAATGGGCTACTTTGCAAGGTCGTTGATTATTCATTGCCAAAGGACTTTAAAAACTTGAGGTTAAATGACACTTGTTGAGGATAATGTAGAAAGGATTCTTGTTCAAGTACAGGACTAAATATTTTCAAAAGTACTTTCTGTGTCAGATTCCGTGATTTCATTTGAAACTAAGGCAAACAGGGTTAAGTGACTTGCCTAGTATCACACAACTCATAAGTGTCTGAGGCAGTTTTTGAACTCAAGTCTTCTTAATTCCAGGCCTGGTGCTCTATCCACTGCACCACCTAGCTGCCTGCCTTTTATTTACTCACTTATTATTTTGCTTAAAGCTTTCTTATGAACTTTCTCTGGCATTTTCTTCCTCTCCCTACCCCCTACCATCCATGAGACCACCTCCTCCCACTGCTAACCACTTTAAAAAATAGACATTTGGGAGCCTTCTGTTGTGTAACTCCTGCTAAGTTATGGCTCTCATGCTGAGTGAATCGACACTTTCAGTCCAAAGGAAGGAGGTCCCACTGCTGAAACACGGGGGGCCCTGATCCTGTTGGAGAAGATTGTACCTTGGGGCTTGTAGAGACTGACAGGCCTGCTTTCATTTAGAAAGCTTCAACTTTGGTAGTTAATCAGCTGCCAAGTGCTTATGTTCAGCAATGAGCACAGGAGTGTAGATAGTTATAGCCAGAATAGTTCTAATTCTGATAAAGAATATGTAGCTAGGATTGTTTTGTTTTGCTTTAATTGTTGTTGTTATTGTTGTTCAGTGATTTTTTTTCAGTCCTGTCCAGCTCTCTGTGACCCCATTTAGGGTATTTTTGGCAAAGATACTATTGCCCTAATCTGTACCTTGCCACTGGATGTGGATGGCTCTGGAGGAGAGAGTGAAGCTGGTGACTTTGCACAGCCCTCCCTCACTGAAATCCAATTCACTTGCAAGTCATGGGTTCACCTTCCTGATATCATGGTCCTCTTCAAGAAAGAAGGACAAACAACAAGTGGAGTGCTTTGCCATTTTCTTCTCCAGTTCATTTTATAGATGAGGAAAATGAAGCAAACAGAGTCAGGTCACAATTATCTGAGGTCAGATTTAGACTCAAGAAGAGGAGTTTACCTGACTCTAGGCCTGGCTCTCTATGCACTGTGGTACCACCTAGCTGCTTTACCTAGGTAGGGTAGAGGCAGTGTAGTCGTGTAGAAAAGGCACTACACTGGGATTTGGGACAGTTGGGCTCGTTATCTTCAGTCCTGGAAGGACTCAAAAGACCATTTGGTGTAACTTTCCTATTTTATAGATGAGGAAATTAAGACCCAGAGAAGTTAAGTTTCTTGACAAGATTTGGGGAATAAGTGATAGAGGTAGAATTTGAATCTGGGTTTTGTAACTGTGGGTTCACTGCTTTCTCTACTCTACTGTGTTATTGAAAGTCACCTCTACCATTAACTCATTGTGTGACCTTAGACAAGTCACTGCCCTTCTTTGGACCTCATTTTCTTTATTTATTATATTAGAGAGATAAGTTAGATTATTTCTCAAAGATTCCTTCCAGCTCCAATATGCTATAAATTCCACTGTTTCTCGGCATTTAGAAAGGAAAAAATGTGTATGAAATAAACTGTTTATTGGATTAATCCCTCATTCTAAAGCCTTCACAGCTTTGGTTGTATGAGGGTGGAAGGGTAAAAAAAAAAAAGCTGAGATAAAATAGATTGGCAGCATTTTTTCTCCAGGGACTTCCTGTGGCTGAAGGCCAGCAGTGGCCTGAGATAAATTATCATTTCAGATATATTCCTCCCCTCCCTCCTCCAACTTTTTTATCCTGATGAAATCTAGTTAATGTAATCAAGAAAGATAGCCTTGCATGGGAAAAGGAGAGGCAATACCAGAAAAGGTCAACTTATATAGCTTAGGGGGTAGTATACTATAGAGAGGACAGAGTATTATGGTAGCCCAGTACTGATCATTGTCCCTCCCAAAACCTCCTCTCCCCTCCCAGTAAGTCACTCCTGAGATTTACATGTTCACTTTATATATATGAGCCATGGAGTATTTTAAAATGATTTTAATTGAAATGTTTTGTTTTGACAGAACAATCCCTTTCCCAATAAACAGTCCTGTCCAATAGCACTTTTCCTTAAAAGCAAAAACAATAGTAATAACAATCTTTCAATAATTAAAAACAATAGCAAATCTTTGCTTGCAAAACTGTTCAATAAAGAAATTGTGAGCTATGGCAATATAGCTTTCTGCTCTTAGAGCTTGCATTTTTTATTTTTTATTTTATTTTTTCAGCCAAAGACAAGGTTTATTAGAACATCTGTCATATTGGGCAGACTCTTAAGGAGTCTGAACATTAGTGAGCTATTGGCTAGATTCTAAGAATCTGAGCACCTTAATGGAGACAAGATGGACCTTATATACAAAAGACTGTGGGAGGGATCTAGGAGTGGCCAAGTAGCTTTGGGGTGACTGGAGGAGGGGTCTAAGGAGGATCTGGATGGGAGTGGCTAGTAAGCTGGGGTGAACAAAACTGGGGCCTAGACTACGTTGCCAAGGGAGAATGGAGCCTAGCTAGGATTAAGGGTGGGAAATGGTGGGGGCGCCATAGAGAGGTAAGACAATGGAGGCTAGGCTAGGTTAAGGGTAACAGAGAATTGGATGAACTACAAAGTATATCCCACGCAATGCCATGAATTGCTTTTAAGGAAACATGACTTTAGGTGAAACAGTATTCCAGGGAGCAGTTAATTCTACAGCAACAATGTCACAAATGGAAGATACTTTCATTGGCAGCCAAACTTTTTGTTAAGTATTTTAAATTGATCTTTACAGAGATCTAAGATTATATAATAGGGCTGGGCAGACCTGTTTGGATAGTCTAACAAAGGTAGATCCCATGAGAAATTAGGGGAAGGATAGCCAGTTTAAAGAAAAGAGCAAAGAATCTATCAATGGGTTGGAAAAGATATGGGGAAATGGAAAATAGAGGGGTTTTTTTCTCTCCCCAGAAATCTCAACCTCTCATTTACCATCAAGATAGAGAGGATGACTTTGAGATGAAAAGTTTCTTTTTTTTTCTTTTATAATAATGTTTTATTTTTCCCAATTTCATGTAAAATAATTTTTCATATTCATCTTTTTTAAAAAATGAGCTCCAAATTCTCTTCCTCCCCTTCCCTGTCTCTGAGATGGTAAGCAATTTGACATAGGTTATATATAAGTAATCATGCAAAACATTTCCATATTAATCATGTTGTGGAAGAGAATACACACACACACACAAATAAAGGAATTGAAAACAATATGCTTTGATCTGCATTCAGACGCTATCAAGTTCTTTCTCTGGAAGTGGATAGCATTTTTCATCATGAGTCGTTTAGAATTGCATTGCTGAGAATAGCCAAATCATTCACAGTTGATCATCATACAGTATTGCTGTTATTGAGTACAGTGCTCTCTTGGTTCTGCTTATTTCACTTTGCATCAGTTCTTTTATGTCTTTCAAGGTTTTTCTGAAATCATTCTGCTTGTCATTTCTTTTTTTTTTTCTTTTTTCTTTCTGAAGCAGTTGGGGTCAATTGACTTGCCCAGGGTCACACAGCTAGTAAGTGTCAAGTGTTTGGTCTGGGGCCGGATTTGAACTCAGGTCCTCCTGACTTCAGGGCCAGTGCTTTATCCACTGTGCCACCTAGCTGCCCCCTGCTTGTCATTTCTTATAGCACAGTAGTATTCCATCACAATCATATACCACAACTTGTTCAGCCATTTCTGAATTGATGGATATGCCCTCAATTTCCAATTCTTTGCCACCATAAAAAGAACAGCTATAAATAATTTTGTACAAATACCCCCCCAAAATTTCTTTTTTTCCCTTTTTAGGATGTAGACCTACTAATGGTATTGCTGGGTCAAAGAGTATGCACAGTTTTATAACCCTTTGGACACTGAATGAAAATTATTTCTAAACAAATCTGTTATGGGTAGCTGAAGAAGGGACAGTCCAGTTCTACCAAGGTGTAACACTTGCAAAATACTAAACCCTAGTATGTTAGGCACATGGTGTGATGGAATGGAGAGAGAGAAAGTGCTGGGTTGGAGTCAGAGGACCTGGTTTCCAATTCAGACTCTGCACTAATGACCCTCTTTATACTGAACAAAGTAGACTCTCTGGGCCTCATTTTCCTTATCTATAAAATGAAGAGCTGATTGTCCTCTAGGTCTCTTCTATCTCTAAATCTATGATCCTATGAAGGGAAAGGGTAATTGGTTAAATCTGGAGCCTAAGGGTTTGGGGAGGGAAATGAGCAAGTCCCCTAATTTTCAAGAGACTAGAAGAGTAGAGAAGGCAAGGAGATGAGAACATTGAGCTTATAGAGAAGTTGAGCTAAAAGTTAAAAAAAAAACACCTTAAGAATTTTTTTTTCCTGTTCTTTTTCATTTGTGTTCCAGAAGCAGCTTGGCGGAGCAATTTAGGTCCAGGAGGGAGCACAGAGACCATTTAGTGCAGACTCCTCATTTTACAAAGGGAAATAAATAGCAAGGCTAGAAAAGATGAGATGACCTTGCTTAAGGAGAGTTGGGATGGAAACCCAGGTCTTGTCTCTTTTTTTGTGTGTGTGAATGGGGCAGTTTCTACAAAAGCATCTCCTTTTTCAGCAGATTATTTACATAAAGTGTTAAAGTATCTGATATTAATAAACTAAGTAAAAGAAAAATACTTAGATTGGGCACCTAGAATGAGATGGGCTAGTCTTTTTGGGCCGTCTAAAAGACATCATAATAGGAAAGTAAGACTTTAAGATGAATCTTGGTAACATTTTATTAACACTATAGGGTAAGGATGTTGATTGGGGCAATGTGTGAGATATGCATCCACAGAGGCTCTTCAAAGCATCTAGCACAAATTAGAGCTATGAGATGGATGTCTTGATTTGTGTGTGGATTGTATTTAAGTGAGACAGAGCCGTGCAAAGTCACCAGCTTCACTCTCTCCTCCAGAGTCATCAAAGTCCAGTGGCAAGACACAAGTCAAGGAAACTGGCAATGCCGCCCCAGAGATACAATTAATAGAAAGACAGTCATTGCCCTCCAGGAGCTTACAATCTAAAGAAGAGACAACACACAAAAGGAGGCAAGAAATTAGGGTTGGGGTGGGGTGAGGGGTGGACAGGGCTTATCTTGTTCTGTAAAGTTGAAACCAGGCAGAACATCAGATGCAAAGTAGAGTAAGCTGAAAGTCCAGTTTCTGCCCTCCACAAAGTAAGGCACTGAGAGTAGTTTGATACTCCTTCCTCCAATCAAAGGGGAGAGGAGGCTGAGGGAGGTGGTTTCAGTTAAGGGATGAGTCACCAGAATGGTGGTGAATTTAGAAGTGATGGGCTTTTCCTGGGAGGGGTATCTTGTTCTTGGGGGGAGGGGAGAGGGAACATCTCCAGTCATCCTGATCTATATCTTGCCACTAGATGGAGACGGCTCCAGAGAAGAGAGTGGGACTGGTGACTTTGTACAGCCCTCCCTCATTTAAATCCAGTTCACTTGCAAGTCATGACATCTCCTTCCTGATGTCATGGTCCTCTTTAAGAATGAAGACAAACAATTAACAATAATATGAGAAGATAGTCCTGTGTAGTTTTACCTAATTAGTATGTAAATGCTCATTTTTCAATTTATATTTAGACTCAAAAAGTATCTTTAGGTTATAAAAAATTTGATCTGAGATCAAAGCACAGAGCTAAGTTCTTAACTTTTACTTTCTATATAGTATGTAGTTTATATATGCAACTTACCAAACTCCTATGTGAAAACTGAAATATTCAGTCAATTATTTAAAGTACAAGTATAAAGATGATTGGTGATCATTCAGGTATTGATCAATGTCAGTAAGTTAATTCTCATTAGGTGGACATAGCAACAATTCATTACCTATGATTCTATTATTATTAATAGCCTAATTTTGGATAGGACTTCATACTTTTTCTAAGTGTGTATCAGTCATTACATTTGATGTTTACAATATCTTTGCAAGATATTTATAAAATTTTAGAGCTAGAAGGGACCTCAATGGGTTTATAATTTAAACCATAACTGAAAAAGAATGAGGGGCTCAAATGAGATAATTGGTGTTAAGCACTTCATAAACCTTAAAGCTCTGTATAAATGACAGTTGTTGTTGTTGGTAGTAGTAATAGTAGTTGTTGTAATTGTAGTAGTAGTGGTGGTGGTGATGGTAGTAGTGGTGGTAGTAGTAGTAGTGGTGGTGGTGGTAGTAGTAGTAGTAGTAGTAGTAGTAGTGGTAGTAGTAGTAGCAGTAGTAGCAGTAGCAGTAGCAGCAGCTTCCAATCTGGTGATGACTTCATTCCCTGGGCCTTCTATTACATTCCTGCTGAGTTCATGCAGTGTTTATAGAGCAATATAGGGGTGACTGGTAGGCTCGCCAAGAAAAGAAAATGCAATTACAATGACTTAAAAAATATACATATGTATTTTTATTTTGTTAATTTATTTTGTAATATTTCCCTGTTAAATTTTTAAAATTTTATTTATTTTATTCTGAGCTTAAGAAATAAAACAAGCATTTCCATAACGTAGGAGAATATGAAAAAAAAAGATGATTGTACATGAAACTGCAAATCTATTATGTACAACTTGCTGTTATTTTTAAATATGTAGTAAAGTTATTGTATAACTTTCTTTCTCCTCCTCTTTTTCTTCCCTTCCCCACCCCACCCTAGAGATGGCTACCATTAGATACAATATAGACTATATCTATATGTATATGTGTGTATGTGTACATATATGTAATATATATGTACATATATATTATATATATGTATATGATATATGTATATGATATATGTATATGTAAAACCATTCTATACATACTTCTATTTGTCAGTTCTTTCTGTGGATGCAGATATCATCTTTCTTCATATGTCCTTTGTATTTAATTTGGGTATTTATAAAAGTCAGAATGACTTAGTCACTCCAAGTTGATCTTAAAACAATTATTAAATTACTGACTGTTACATTTTTTAAAAAATTAAGATTCATTTTTTAAAATTTTGAGTTCCAAATGTTCTCCTTCCCTCCTACCCTTCCTCCACCCCTTGAGAAAGCAAGGAATATAGTATCAATTATACATATGAAGTCATTCAAAGCATATTTCCAAATTAACCATGTCACAAAAGAAAACAGGCACACACAAAACAAGAAAAATAAGGTGAAAAATATTCGTCAATCTGCACTCAGAGTTCCTCAGTTCTCTCTTTGGATGTAGATAGTGTTCTTTATCATGAGTCCTTTGGAATTGCCTAGTATCATTGTCTCGATCAGAGTAGCTAAGTCTTTCACAGTTGCTAATCATTATGATATTCCTGTTACTGTCACGTACACACAGTTTTAAATTTACTGGCACTTTCTTACATCTTGTTCTTGTTCAGTTGTTTCATTCGTGTCTGACTCTATGTGACCCCATTTGCAGTTTTCTTGGGAAAGATACTGGAGTGGTTTGCCATTTTCTTCTCCAGCTCATTTTCAGATGAGGAAACGGAGGTAAACAGGATTACATGACTTGCCCAGGGCCACACAGCTAGTAAGTGTCTGAGATGACATTTGAACTCAGGTCTTCCTAACTATAGGTCTGGTACTCTATCTACTTCTACCCGTGAAAAGAATCCATTATGTGTCTAACAAATGGTCATCCAGTCTTTGCTTGAAAAATTCCAGTATGGGAGAACTTGCAAGCTACCAAGGTAGTTCTTTTGGATAGTTCTACTTGTTAGAAAGGCTCCCCCTCCCACCCCAATATCAAGCCTACATGTTGCTTTTTGCATCTTTTACTCATTGCTCCTAGTTTTGATCTCTCAAGCTAAGCAGGAGAAATTTCATCTCTCTTCCATGCAGATGATGAAACTAAGACCCAAAGAATATAGACCTCAAATGACTCGTCCAAGGTCATGTAATTAGTGGAAAGAGCCTAGATAGAACTCAAATGTCCTATTTGTTACTCTTCTTTCTTTTAGATTGTGCCAAAACCATGGTAGATAAGAGATAGGGCTGGAAGCAGTTGGAAACTAAGGGAAAGACCTAATAATAGTAATTAACATTTATATTGCTTTAATATTTACAGAGTGCTTTACAAATGTTATCTCATTTTATCCTCACAACCCTGAGAGACAGGTGCTATTATTACCCACTTTTTACAAATGAGGAAACTGCGGCAGAAAGAGATTTGAGTGATTTGCTCAAGATCACTCAGCTAGTAAGTGTCTGGGACCAGACTTGAATTCAGGTTATCTTGACTCCAGGTCCAACATTTTATCCACTGTGCCACCAGCTGCCTCTCCTGCCTCTACCTACCTATCATGAAATCAATTCCAATGTGGAATGTCCTGAAATTGTCCAATAAGATGCATCCAGAGATAAGAGCTCAACTAAGCAGATGAGTATGGAATAAGAACACATAGATAATAAGATGTCAAGGCAAGGTAATTCATCAGAAACCTGAAATGACATCAGGGTCCAGACAATACACAGGTTTCAGAGTTCATAGCAAGGTAGAAAGTCCAAAATCTGGCAGCTAAGATCCAGGGACTATATAACTACTAGATGGTAAAATTGAGACAGTGAGTCAGAAACTAGAAGTCAGGACAAAGGAAATGAGGCACCAAAGGACAAGGAAATTCTGAAATAAAGGTCCTTTCTGCCTCTACAAAATTTTCTTATGTACTTTATTCTGTGACCAGTCAGTCTCAGTAAGTGTTCCTGTCTAGCAGTATAGTAAGTAGCTAAACCTGGTTGGACTGGATCACATGGAGATAAAGCCAAGACAGAAACATATATGATGTTGAACTATATCAATGTTGTGAGTCTGGAAATTAATAATTCTCAAATTGTCATAATTCTGTTGAGCTGTTTGGGACAGCTTAAATACGTTTGTGGTGGAAACTGATAGTGCCAAGATCTTTTATTTTTAAAGGATGTATCTAGGAGTCAAAGAAACAAAATCTTTTGTGATCAGAGAGGTTTTTCTCTGTAAAACAAACAAGCAAAACCCAAGAAATCAGAAATAGGAGTGAGGTGGTACCTTTTTGTATCTATGTCCCTTTATGGAGTGAATCATGGATGTGGTGACCATGTTTTCCAACTAGCCGTTGGTTCTGTGTAATGTGGCTCTATGCATCTGGAATAGGGTGATTTCCTTAGTGAAATATGCTTGACTTCTTCACTCAATGCCCTATTACCCTTTGGTCTGTCTATTAAGCATTGCATTCTTAAATGTTTGCCCAGAGATTCATTGTCCACCAAATCCTGCCCCCTCCATGTTCCCTTAGAAAGTCATTAGCTGTGGAAGAAAATCTATCATGTGGCTGAGACGGAAGCATTAACACCTGGAGACTTTCCAATCATAGTCTCTCCAGATGAAAACCCAGTGGCATTGGAGCATAAGATTAATTTTTCAAGTGCTAAAGAATGTCTTGGGAAAAACTGGCCTCTGTTCCATGGTACTTTGTCTGGGAAACATCATACATTCTGGAAAGTAGTTATCAGGGTTTTAGGAGGCTATGTCAAAAGCCAGCCTTCTCACTTGCCTCACTGATGAGTAAGTTGAGTAATTCAGTGTATTTGCAAGCACCTGGCACGAACTTGACACTGCAGATCACTTCTTTGGCATTTGAATTGTAGGGTTCCCTTCCAGTTCCTCTTCAAACTGCGTTAATGCCATTTGGATAGTTCTGATTGGGTAATTATGTGCTTTAGGTGAGTCTGGGCTATAAAAAGGAAGTCTATAGGAAATGTATCTGCAGAAAAGTCTGCAGAAAAGTGTTGTTGTTTGTTCTCCCTGCCCTCTCCCACCCCCAGCCAATGGTGGCATAATAAGGATAATTATATTCTGCAAGAGGTACAGTCAAGTGAGGGAAGGAGGGAGGCTGGGGTCAGTAGTGCATAATGATAAGCTTCTTGCTTATAAATTGCTTTAGGCTGTTAGATGGAAAGACTGCCCACAAGCACAAAGTGGCAGGAGTATTGTTGCTTAGGATAACTGGTTTTCCTTTTGGAGTACAACTCATGCTGTGTGCTCTTGGCGGTGGATTGTTGTGATGGGTCTAATACCTTTTTAACGGTAATTGCAAGTTAATGTCCAGCATTTTGCCTTGACACCAGTTTTGTTGAGAGTGCTACCCATGCACCCAGTTCTTTTGCTTTTGTGTGATTGCTGAATGATTCCTGTTTCAAGGCTGCCATTTTATAAAGACAACTCATTTTCCTTGCTTTGACTGTCTTTTTCTTGTGTAGATTGAGGGTTAGTTTGCAAGCCACTTGGTCTTATACTTTGTAGAGTGACTTGGTTGGGCTTAGCCCTTTCATGCTACCAGGATGCATATTCACTATGTACAATTTCATTCATAAGACATTCACTGCATTTAAAAGAAAGCAGCCTGCCTAGAATTCTGGATGCCTGTGGCAAAGTAGAAAAAAAAATCTCTGAAACTGGAATCAGGAGAATTAGAATCAAATCCTGGCTCTTCTACTTTATTAATTTTTTAAAATAAAATTTATTTGTATGTTTTGTTTTAATATCACCTTCATTTTCCAATATATCCCTCCTTATCCCTCCCAGAGAAACATCTTTCACAACAAAAAATAAAAAAGGAATAAATGTCCAGCAAAACTGTCCCCCAGTATATTGGAAGAGTCTGACATTAAATGATGCAGTTTTTTACACTTATTGTGCCCCCACATATGCAAAGAAAGTGGGAGAAATGCCTTCTGATATGACTTTGGGTCTAAGCTTGGTTATTAAAATATTACATCATTCAGTTTTGACAGATTTGTTATTGTTCTTTCCATTTACATTATTGTTACTTTGTATATTGTTTCCTGTTACGCTTCCTTCTCTTCATATCAATTTATATAAGTCTTCTCATAATTCTCTGTATACATCACTTTCATTATTTCCTACAATATGGTAATATTCCATTATATTCATATACTACAGTTTACTCAACCATTCTCTAAGCAATGAGCTTCTATTTGTTTCTAGTTCTTTTCTGCCACTAAAAGAGCTGCTATAAATATTTTATTGATGATGCTTCTGTCTTTTACCCAATTGGAATGATTATGTGCCCAACACTAGCATCTTTGTATGGAAAATTTAGTTAGATCCTTAGCATAATTCCAAATTGCTTTCCAGAATTGTTGGATCAATTCATAATTCTCCAACAGTATATTCGCGTGACCAGCTTTCCATAACCACTACAAAATTAACTATCCCTATCTTTTGTCATTTTTACAAATCTGCTGTTTTGAAGTGAAACCTGAAAACATTTTGTATGGTCAACAGCAGTCTGTAATTCTTCAGTAAACTATTTTTTTTTCATATCTTTTGACTATAAATCTATTGGAGAATAGCATTTGTTCTTAAATATTTGTTAGATCTATGTGTATATTGGCTATTAGAACCTTGATATCTGATGACTAAGATTATTTCCTAGTCAATTGCTTGCTTTCTTATCCTAGTTACATTAATTTTGTTTATGTAAAGCTTCTCAATTTCATGTAATCAGAATATTCTATCTTCTCTTTTGTAATCTCTATTGTTTGACTAAGAATTCACTCCAAGTCCTAGCTGTAAAAAGGTTTCCATTCAAAAGATGCCAAGATCTTTTAGTTCTATTTTTTCCAGTGCTTTGTTCAGTTCCACATTTTCCCTTTTGCTTATCTTTCTATTATTCAGAATGTAGTTTCCTAATATTATTTTACTGTTGGTATATATTTGTAACATAATTAACTTTTCTATGATGAATTTAGATTTTATGTTGTTTGATGTATTTAAATTTAATGTTGTGTGGTTCCTTTAACATGATATAATTTCATTGTTTATCTCTATTGATATTTTGAATTTTCATTTTTTGTATGATTGCAACTGTTCCTCATGCATATTATGTTTTGCTCCATTCATTATTTTTTAAAAAACCTGTCTTTAATTTTTAGATATATTTCTTGTATATAGGAAATTGTTGGGTTTTTTCTTATCTATTGTGTCACTCTTTCACTGTATTGCTTTGTTTAGCCCATTCACAATGGTGAGTGTTAGGCTTGTGTTTTATTTTTTCTTAATTTTTTGTTTTATTGGATTGTTTTTTATCTCTTTTCTCTCTGAAGCCAGAATTTTGCCCTTGTGAGTAATTTTGTTTAAGCTGTTTTAATGTGGAGTAGTATATAGAGGTCTGGATTTAGAGTCAGGAAGACCAGGTTTCAAATCCAACTTCAGATATGTATTGTATGGGGCATATTGGGTATCCAGAAAAAAAACAGTAGCTCTCATATCAGGACTTGCTGAGCCATTTCCATGGTTGCTCATCCACCTTTAGTGTCTACCTATCACCTAACTCTCCCTTTTGGCTCCAAGAAGCTGTAGTATATCCAGTAGCCTCAGTAAAACCATCTCAGCAGATGGGCTAAACCAGGTTGAAGGTAACTGATGGACCACACACCTGTTGGTGAGTTAGGGGAATGTCTACCCCAAGTATGTGAAGACTCTACCACCACCACCACTATGGAATGGACAGATGGAAACAATTTTTCCAGTGGCTATGAAGGCTGCTGAAGCAGGCATTATGGAATGCTTAGAGACTGGTCAGGCATCAAAGATGCCCAGGTCATCCACTGCATTCCAGGCCATACCCAATCACTTTGACTTTTATCCTGCCACTGGACTTCGAGGACTCTGAAAGAGACAGTGAGGCTGACAGCTTCTGCAACTCTGCCTCACTTAAATCCAATTCATGCCTATTATTCACTATTTTACCCCAACAGTTGATGTCATCGGTCCTCCTTGAAAATGAAGGATGAAGAACAAGCTATGAGGTATTGGATAAGTCACCTAACCTTTCCATGCCCTCGTTTTCTTATGTTTAAAATGAAGAGATTGGACTTAATGGCCTCTAAGGTTCTTCCCAACTCTAAACCTACTGTCATTCCAACTCATGATCCTAATCTCTTTCCTCAGGCTCTCTCCTCCTTCCTTACTATTTCCTTTTCCTTTCTCTAGTTTTTGAGTTTTACTTAAATATTGATTTCTTTTTCTTTCTTTCATTCACTTCATTCATCTGTTGCCCTTTCTTTTGTTCCTATGTCCCCTCTCATATAAGGGATTAGTTCAAAATTTCTTCTCCCTTTCTCCCCTCTATCTTTGTATATGTTATTTTTCTTTTACTACACCTTTTTCTAAGTAACTTTCCCTGTGTCTCTGTATTAATTCTCTTCCATTCAATTCTTTTCTAAAATTTAATTCTCTGATTGGTGGGCAATTCTCCTTTTTAGCTCTTTAATCTCTCTCTATTGCTTATGGAGTTAAAGCTTCTGAAGGGCTAGGTTTGAGCTCCTGTTTCTAGCTAGTTTCTCTGTTATTATCGTTATAGATATTGTCTCATTCTTTTTTTTTTTTTTGCTGTGACTGATGAAGTATCAAGTTGTGAAGGAAGCAGTGTTGGATTGAAGCAAAACTATAAGCTAGAAATTACCCTGTGCCCCAAAAGATGTAGTCCAGTCCTACTCCCTGCCCTCAACACGATCAATATCCTTCCCAAAAGTCATGTCATTTCATCCCATGTTCTCAATCCCTCCCACCATTCCTAGCAGCTGCCCTTAAATGCTTAAACATCTCTTCTCATAGACAAGGGTACTATCCGTGTAGGCACTGTACTTTGTTAGAGAAGGTTAGAGAAGCACCAGCGCTATTAACATTAAACCCATCATGAGGTTTCCAGCTTTCATCCTATATATGTACCTCTCCTTCAAGATCACTTCATTCCACTGGGATAAGGCCTTTCTTTCAGTCCCACAGATCAAGTCTCTTTCTTCTGCCACCTTGCTTTTTCTTCTGTAGCCTCTCTTCTTGCTCTGAGACTGGAGAAATCACCATCCTCTTACTACCTACCTGTGGACACGCTAGAGGTGTATCATACATTTCCCTCTGTCCCTCATCTCTCCTCCCTTATGTATCATTTCACTTTGCTGTTCCATCCTCCCCAAATAAATTGATTTACCTGTAGGGAATCTATTCAGACTCATTTCTGCTCCTCTACTTTCACTTTTCCTATTTCTTCATGTTCCATTTGTATCTTTTAACTCCATGTAACCTTTTAAATGGCTTGGTAACCCTCTTTTTTTCTTTTTTTCCCCTTCATGGGTTAGCCCTTCTCTGTCTTCTTTTTTAAAACATATCTTCTAAACAGGGAGTAACTGATTTCATTGCTTGTTATTTCCTTGGTAGGTATACTTATTTACCTTTTTTCATGCATCTGTTGTTTAAGGGTGTTTGAAAATTGTTGAATATTCTGCTCATATGCTTTTGTTATTGGTGCTGTTATTATGTGCAGACAGAGGTTAAGTGACACACCCAGGGTCACACAATCAGTTAAGTATCAGAGGCCATATTGAACTGAACTCCAGGCCGCATGCTCTCTGCACTGTACCATCTAGCTACCTCTGATATAACAATACAAACCACCTACTGAAGATGTGAATACATTTTTGGTTCACTATTATAGCTTTCCTTTGAGAATAGAAGAATGGGAAAGGATAGGGGGAGTACTTTTTGTTTCATTTCAACATATATTTTTAAATGCTTACTATATGCAAAGTTCTATGCTAGGCACTTGTATTTTAATTAATGTTTCATACTTACAGTCATAGGATCTAAAGCCAGGATGGACCTTAGAGACATCTAGTCAAACCGCTTCATTTTGCAGATGAGATAAATGAGGCCGTAACATTAAAATGTTATTTGCTCACTCCTCCCTGTTCCTGTAGCCATTATTTTACTGTCCAATTACTTTGGCAGCTGATTTTTCACCATACTGAACTGTTATTGAAATCTTTGATTACTACAAAACTTTTTGAGTATTTATACTTTGTCTATTCTACTCCACTTTAAATTCCTATGATTGAGAATTGTCAGTGGTTAAGTATTATTCCAGTGCTTTGAACAGGGCAGTGTGCACAGAAGGTACTCAACTAATTATCATTGTTGTTTTTTGAGGCTCTTTTATTACAGCCATTAGTTTATTATTAAATATTAGCTATAGCATATAAACTACCAAATTGTTATATTTCTCTCTCTCTCTCTCTCTCTCTCTCTCTCTCTCTCTCTCTCTCTCTCTCTCTCTCTCATTACTGAAATGCAGGTCCTTGATTCTATAGAATCTTTAGTCCAAACTATATCTGGACAGGGGATCCTCCACAGCATATTTGAAAAATGTCTACTTAGACTTTAATTAAAAACCTTTTGCTTAGAGGGAACCCACCACCTCCTGTGGCAGTCAATTCTACTGCTGGGTAGCTCTGATTGTTAAGAATTTTCTCCTTATATTGAGCTAAAATCTGCCTCTCTGCAACTGCCACCCACGGGCTCCTGGTCTCCTGCCTCCTGGGACCAAATAAAACAAATCTAATCCTTCATTCACATTTCAGCCCTACAAATACTTGAAGAGAGCTATCCTTCCCCCACCCCTATAGTATTTTCCATCTTTCTGTAATTGTCAAGAAGGTGGATTATTCTATTCCCGGGGTGTGCTGATATTTTCTCCTAACTTCTAGTCATTAAAAGTGACTGAGCCATTATTTGTAAGGTGGTCTCTGGTACCTTCAGTGCAGATAATCTGAATCTGTAAACATTAATAAGCTCTCTCAGGAATTCATGTTGGTTTTAAACTGTAATCCTTAAAGTTTACAGTAACTCCTGGTATCCTAATTGATGTTTTTCTATGAGAAAATACTATTACTAGGAAACACAAAATCATTATTTTATCAGGGTTTTGTCAGATGTTTGGGAGCCTTATTTTTGTCTGTTCCTACATTATTTTGGGACCAGGAAGAAAGTCTGAAATCCAGACAGGCTTTTGATAGGCACATTCTTCTTTAAGAAAAAAGAGAAGCTATATTCAAGTGGTGTTATTGGTACTGTGGACTCAGAAAAAATATTTGTTATCATTCACCACAGATTATCTCTGACTGAAGTTTTAAGTGGAGTCAAGGGAAAGACAAACAATTAAATATAGTAGGAATATGACTATTTAATAAGACTCTTCTGGTGATAAAGAAGAGTCATTTGGGGATGGGGTTTGGTCTGGGCCTATGGTTTCATTATTGTGGGACACTCCTGGTATGGAAACTCCCTTAATGAATATAGATCAGTACCTCACCTAGTATGCACTAAGGCTAGCTGATTGTATGTTTAAGACAGGAATCAATCATCAGAGAAGATGGAGAGTAAGGGTGAGATTTCTCATGTAAATACTCAACTCAGCCCCCATTTTATACTGAGAAGACACTACCATGCCATTCTTTTGAATGGGATAAGCCACCATTGCCAGTTGTTTATGTTCACTAGTGGCTGCTTGCTGTGGCCTCCCTCTGTGTCTGTGGCTTGAAGTGGGCACAACATCAGATGAGCTGAGGTAGATCCTGGAGAGCTGTGGCAGCTGAGACACAGATGTAAAATGGAGATGGAAGCCAGGTATGAGGGATAAGAGGTTGACTGGCCATCAGACACAATGATGCAGTGAGGCTGAGCTGAACTGGCACCTTAGGAAAATCTCAAAGGAGAGTGACATGGAGAGTAGGATTACTTTCTCTTGGTCTTTTTCATCTTTTGAAGTTCTGTTATCCCTATAGGAACCCGAGGTACAACCTCTTCAATCCTCTGAACTTCAGGTACTGAAGAGGTTTGGAGATTTTTCCCAGACCCTAATTCATTTTCCTCATCCAGGGGAAGTTAGGATAGTTGGTAGAATTTGGAAGAGGTGGTTGGAGTAGTTATTAATAAGCATCTAATCATTTTTGAGTGTTTTTGTAATATATTCCTCCTCTTCCGCATACCAGAAAATATGACTTGTAACAAAGAATAAAAAAGAGGAAAAAAAGAATAGTCCAGCCACTCTAACCAGAGCATTGAAAAAATCAGACATATATAATATTCCACATTCATAGTATCCCACATCTTCAAAAATTGGGAGGGAAGGGGAATATATCTTCTCATATCTCTTCGGTACCAAGTGCAGCCATTATAATTTCACAGTATTCAGTTTCAATTGTTTTTTTTCTATTTATATTGTTTTAATAAGTTTGTGTATTATTTTCCCCTTTCTGCTTACTTTGCTTTGCATCAGTTCATTTTTCTTCTCATGCTTCTTTATATTCATTATATTCATCCTATTCATTATTAGTTATTGATTAGTAATATCTCATGATATTCATGTGCCACAACTTGTTAATTTTCTAACTACTGAGCTTTGCTGAGCCCCACCCTGCTCTCACTCCCTATCAGCCTCGGCTAGGTAAGAGTCCCTGTTTCAGTTCCTGTACAATAGTAATCTGTCCTGATTCCTCCCAGGATTCTTTCTATTCCTTTTCTTCTTGTGACTTGACAGAATTGACATCAGCTCTGGAGAACTTAGGCAGCTAGGTGACAAAGTGGTCAGAGTACTACATCTTCCTGAGTTCAAATTCAGCCTCATACACTTACTAACTGTGTGACCCTGGGCAAGTCACTTAATCCTGTTTGCCTCAGTTTCCTCATCTGTAAAATGAACTGGAGAATAAAATGGCAAACCACTCCAGTATCTGTGCCAAGAAAACTCCAGATGGGGTCATGAAGAATCAGACATGACTGAAAGCGACTGAACAATAACATTACCTGGAGGATTGAAAAGTTGAAGTGATTTGGAGAAAATGATTAATCTCCCATCTTGCTGATCACATGACTCAGAAGTCAGATATGTTGTCAAATAAAATGTGTGTGGCTACCATCTGGATTTCTTATGTAGTGATGGATTGTGAAGGTGGTGAGTTATAAGGGGAGATACTAAAGTCTTGTTTGAGAGTAGAGATATTCCTGTTTTAATAAGAGTGAAACATATTCTCTCACTATATTAGCTTGTGAGAGCCAATTCTTAAATTTTCTGTGTGAGCGTTTACACCTCAGAAACTGGCAAACATTACAAATCCAGGGCTGGTTGGTTGTTTTGTTGATTGTTTACACTTAAGAAAGTGATGGAGAAAATGTTACTATAGCTTAAACTTCAAAGTGTGTTGTATACATTTTGGAAAAGGAAGGGAGAGACTGTTAAGCATTTTCCAGCCCGCTACTAATTTGAACCCAGGTCTTTCTAACTATGTCACTGTCAGTTACATATGTGAAAAGGTAGTTTGATAATAAAAATAAGTCAACTCTTTATTGTCAATATTAGGAATATCCCTATTTTTGAATTATTCAATATAGTAATTTTAAACCCTTAGCTGTCTTTCCTTCCCAGCCAGCATACTTTTGATTTTTTTAAAACATCTCTCTTCTCATTGGTTCAGTGTATATTAATTCAGCTTTGTACTAGTGTTGTTGTTGTTCAGTCATTTCAGTCATGACCAACTCTTTGTGACTGCATTTGGGGTTTTCTTGGCAAAGATATTGGAGTGGTCTGCCACTTCTATCTCCAGTTCATTTTATAAATGAGGAAACTGAGGCAAACTGGGTTAAATGACTTGCCCAGGGTCACACAGCTAGTAGGTGTTTGAGGTTGGATTTAACTCCTGACTCTAGGCCTGGCTATCTATCCACTGAGCAACCTCGTCACCCTTTTTATTAGCTTAGGCAATTATGAATTTAATAATTTTTTTCTTTGTCAGATATGGGATTTCATTGATGTAAGGAATTCCCCAAATGGTAATTCCCTCTACTGATTGAGATCGTAATCTACCCTGCAGTTATAGTCTTGGAGAGTTACCTGGTGGCCTTGAGACATTAAGTGACTTGCCAATAATCACACAGCCAGTATGGATCCAAGTGGAACTTTGAGCCTAAGGTCTTCTTGTTTCAAAGGCTGGCTTCCCATCCAATGTCTGATGCCACTCTGCCTCTCTAAATGGAAAAAAAATATGTTGAGAAAAGGAGAGGAAACAATATGTGAATGTAAAACTGAGCAGAAATTACTTGGATTATCTACTTTTTAAATAATCTATATGTTTTCACTAGCATAGGCAATGGGAGTCTACTGCATTTCTCCTCATTTTTTTCTGCAGTTTCATGATGCTGGATACTAATGGACAACTTGTTTCTTCTCCCCTCAGATTAATTGGCTGAGGTGTTTACTTTTTTTGTAAAATAGTGCATGAGCTTTGCAATTTATTTGGGTTGAATGAAAGGAGTGTAACAATCTTTCTGGTTGAATATCTTTATCTAATGACTGTACCAAGATGAGAATTCTCTACACAAGGAGATGTGGATTAAATTTCCATACTATTTCTTGGCCCTTATGAGTCAGGTTTATATAGCTGGAATATTAATAGAAGAACTGAGATGGTACATCTAGCTAATTTGGTTCACAGAATATCTGCCAAATTCACCAAGACAGGGGCAGCTAGGTGGCGCAGTGGATAGAGCACTGGCCCTGAAGTCAGGACGACCTGAGTTCAAATCTGGCCTCAGACCAAACACTTGACACTTACTATCTGTGTGACCCTGGACAAGTCATTTAACCCCAATTGCCTAAAAAAAAAAAAAAGAAAGAAAAAAAGAAAAAAAAAACAAATTCATCAAGACAGCTCATGGTACAGTGGATAGAATGCTAAGTCTGGGCATAGGAAGATCTGGGTTTAAAATCTGGCCTCAGACACGAGCTTTGTGATACTGGACAAGTCACAGTCTCTGTCTGCCTCAGTTTCCTCATCTGTAAAATGGAAATAATAACAGCACCTACATTGCAGAGTTGTTGTGAAGATCCAATGTAATAATATTTGTTAAAAAAAAGGCATTTGGTATAGCGCACATAGTAGGCACTAATATGTAAAAGCTTATTCCTTTCTTCCCCCACGAAATGATTTCTGAGCTCTCATTTATTTCCCTTGGTCTTCAGTGAGTGATTTATGTAAGTCTCTTGCACACCACTAGTGTGAGTATGCCAATTTCTTTGTTGGTTTTTATTTCTAAATTTCCCCTGGATCCAGTGAGGCTGTTTCTACCTGACTCTGATTTGGCCACCCCAAAGAGAAAAAGAGAAAGGAAGGAAGGTGATTGCTTAATGGTATTCCCATTCTTAGCTGCCAGATCCCAGGTGAGAACTTGAATCTGGAAGGCTTTGATGCAGCCTGGAGGAGAGTTACTTTCAGGTAATGATGGGGCTGAGATGGAGGAAGCTACTTTATTTTACATGGAGCTAGCTAGAGAGGAAGGAAATTCCTTTTAACATAATCTTGCTAATGACAAGTTCAACCTACTCCCCTCCCTTTGGTGCCAGCAGATTTGTCCTAATGATGTTTCAGAGTATTGTGCTGCTGATACAATCTGATCTGAGCAGGTACTGAGACCTAGGCACATTACTTATTCATGAAATGGCTGATGGAGATGGAAACCCAAGCATGACATCAGTGTATTTGGAAGGCAGGGCCTCTAAATCTTCCATCTCTTTTAATCTGGGCCCCTGTGTGTGAGGCAGAAGAGAAAACACATCAGTTAAATGTGCATCTGTCATTTACATGCTTGGAAACATGTCACAGTGAGTGGTGAAACATAAGTAATTCTTTTGCCTTCGAAGAATAATTAATTCATGCACTTACAAGTATAATCTGCATCACAATGAAATATTTGGATGTAAGCGTAGGTGTAATTAACACCAGAAAAATCTCTGAAACAACAGAAGCAAAGGAAACTGGTTGTTAAGCCGGCTTCTGATGCAGCCTTTGTATCAAGGAATTAAGGAACACAATGAAACACGAGGTGGCCTTGAGAATTTTGAGGGCCAAGAGAGTGAAGAAAGGAGGAGAGCTGTTTCACTAGCTAGTGAATCTGTGGATGAGATTTCAGCTCTTGGTGATGGTTTTTCAAGCCTTCCATGTGGATCTTTCTTACAGATTAATTAGTTACATTTACAAAGAAGTCTAGTTTGGTGTGCTTTGTAACTTGCACTTGAGGGGAGTCCTTTTTGTGGGGTGAAGTACAGCAGGGGAGGGGATGCATTTTGTCTAGGTAGGTCTATTTGTCTATCTGCATGTTGCGTAAACATTCTTTAAAGTCCTAACTAAAATGGTACCTCCTGCAAGGAGATTTCCCTCATTCCTCAGTAAGTAATGGCCTTGCTACTTAGACATCATAGGAGATCTTGTGATGAACTTCCCTGAAGCATTTAGTTATGTAATGTTGCATACTATAGCTATCTACACATGTATAAAATATGTATAATGCTCCCCTTCTAGAATATAAGCTCCAATATGGCTCTGGGCATATCTTATTAAACCTTCTATTGCCCCTAGAGCCCAGCACAGTACGCTGCAAAGAGCAGATAATTAAAGATTGTTTTGTTGTTGTTGTTATAATAGACACATGAGGTATTCAGTCTTAAGGGTTACTATACATATCTGCAATAGACAAATGATTATTTATGAAGTAGTTAATATTGGTAATTAGATAGATACAGCCTTTATTGTTGACCATAAGATCTTTGACTCATTTCTGCAGTCATTACTTATTCACGTATTACAAATATATAAAGTATATCCAAGTTAGAGTGATGGAGTATTTGATTTCCATGTGGAAAATTGTTTTCTATTTAAAATATGCCATTAACATCATAATGTCAAGAACAATTCATGTAAAGCATGGTATTTTTCAGGGACAGTTTCAGTTTTATTATGTTCTCACATAGCATTAAATCCATTATCAACTCTTTTAAATAACCTAAATATGGTTTCCAAATTAAAGAATTCAATACAAAATATGAGATTAATCACTATTGAATTGGTTGCTGGCTGGCCCTATCACAAAGAAAATCTTGTATTAATAATATTATCTTGAAGTACAGTTCAGTAAGTGGTACTCTTTCATGTTTTGTTACCACAAGATGTTAAGATGTTGTTGTTCAGTTGTTTCAGTCATGTCTGACTCTTCATGACCCCATTTGGGGTTTTCTCGCCAAAGTACTGGAGTGGTTTGTCATTTCTTTCTGCAAATGAGGAAACTGAGGCAAACAGGGTTAAGAGACTTGCCCAGTGTCATATGACTAGTGTCTGAGGCCAGATTTGAACTCAGGTCTTCTTGACTCCCAGCCCAGCACTCTATCCACTGTGCTACTTAGCTACTCAAGATAGTAAGATAGATGGGAATGAATCAGAGACACCAATATATCATCTGATAAAAACAATCCAGATGAATTAAAATGAGCAAGCCATGAGTGTGCAGGAAATTGACTAAAGATATGATTTTTTATTATGTGCCAATATTATATCATAACAAAATTGGAAACAGATAATTTAATAGTCAAGGGTTTCATGTTCCTTCTTTCACTGGTACCTACAGCCTCAAGATATACAACATATTGCATGCTAATGCAATTCAGAAACAACTTTGTGCCTAAGCCTAAATAGATGAAATGAAAACCAAAACTGAAGAGCTACTAAAATCTGGTGAAGAAAAAGTTGAATAACCTGAAGTCATTAAAAGTATTTAACTCAAACTCCAGAAATTTTACATAAAAATAAACAGGGCAATAGAAACAAAATTGATGTCTCAAATTATTTTGAAGAGAAAAGGGGCATACTTAAACAGGAATTTTGAAAGCCTTTTTAGAGTCTGATGGCATGAACCAAATGACCAGATCAACTCTTCAAAAACACAGCAATTCACAAAAGCTGGGTTTCATTAAAAGTACTATGAATCAACACTTTCTCCCACAACATTTGACAAAAACTACAAAAATATTTGTGGACTTACACACAACAGTATATATGGCAGTTGTTGTCACAGTAAGGATCATAGGAAGAATACTCTTAAAGATAGGCATCAATCAAATATCACCATCACACATGTGACTACAGAAAACTATTGAATTCCAATAGAAAAGCATTGAAAGATTATGAAAATATCTAGCTGGTAAGTACAGTTTAAAAAAAAACAGCCTTAATGCAATACTTTCCAATTTAAGTCTACAATAAAAGGAACATACAGAAAGGAATCAAGAATAGAAAAGTACATTGGAAATTCTTGATTTTTTTAATCAGTAGTTAAAAGAAAATTATCAATAGATTTAAGGTGATACAAGGAGTCAAAGCAGCACAAAGGACACAATAAATTCAAACATTAATCAAAAACTTTACAACAGAAGCTTAAGAAACAGTCAGAAGAGAAAGAGAGACCCCAAAGATGGTAGATGTGGAACATTTCTGGTCACCTAGAAGGTTGTCAAGAAGATCCAACCCAATGGAAGTATAATTTGGTTCAAATGTGAAACAGAAAATTTGTAACCATTACTAATATGGATGACAGAACAATTATGTGAAGGGAGGTGATAGGAACTGTCTTTTTGCAACATGGGAAAGTAGCAGGGCCATAAATAACCCATGATTATTTGCTCAAACACTTTGCCATAACACCTGAATTACTACTAGCAAAGTACTTAACCAACTTCTTCTCAAATACAAACTTGATAACATGTTTACTACCAAAAGATGAGAATGCCAATGATCTCTCAAAATACAAGCCAAGTATTTGTTTATGTACTTTATACAAAATGTTCACAACTTATATTACTCAAAAAAGTAAAAAATAAAAAAACCCCGAACACTTCAAAGAAAATGATACATTGCCTGAGGAACAAGCAGAATATATCAAGAGGTCCAGGGGGTGGGAAGGCCACAAAGAATATAACATAAAAAGTGTTGACTTGGTGTTTATTGATCAAGCACTTCAAAATTGTCATAACATTTACACTGCCTTTATTGATTATTGCAAAGCCTTTGACTCAGTTCTACACTGACTTATTCATGTAATGCAAATATGTTTTTAAAAAATTTCCTAGTGAGAATGCTAGAGTGTTTGATGTCCATATGGGAAATTGAATTATATTTAAAACATGCCATCAACACAGTAATATCAAGAATCCTACCTACCTCCTAACAGAGGAGTAACATAATAAATATGAAGAATGAGGTACACATTCTTGGATGTGAACGATGTGGGAATTAATTTTGCTCAACTATATATATTTGTTGCAAGAATTTTCTTTCTCTCTTTTTAGTGGAGTGAATAGAGGTGGGAGGGAGAAAAAACACATTTGTTAATTTTTTTTATTAATTTATTTTGATTTATCAGCAATCACTTCCGTAAGTTTTTGAGTTTTAAATTTTTCTACTCCTCCCTCCCCACCTTCCTCCCCAAGGTGGTGAGCAATCTGATATAGGCTATATATGTACATTCCTATTAAACATATATTCACATTAGTGATGTTGTAAGTAAGAATTAGAACTAATAGGAGGAAGCACCAGAAAGAGGAAACAAAACACAACAGAAGAAAAAAAATAGTAAATAGTATGCTTTGATCTGCATTCAAACTCCATAGTTCTTTCTTTGGATGTGGATAGCATTTTCCATCATGAGGCTTTTGGAGATGTCTTAGATCCTTGTATTGCTGAGAAGGGTTAAGTCTATCAATATTAGTCATCCCACAATGTGGCAATTACTGTGTGCGACATTCTCCTGGTTCTGCTCACTTCACTCAGCATCAAACCATACAAGTCTTTCCAGGTTTTTCTGAAGTCTGCCTGTTCATCATTTCTTATAGCACAATAGTATTCCATTACATTCATATATCACATTCAGAGTTTTGATTACTATCTGTGTCTTTCTCTCCATCCTTTTCCTCCCCTGTTTATGCTTTTCTTTCTCCTTTTCCCTCCTCACTGATGTTTTCCTTTTGACCACTCCCTCCCTCAGTCCCACCTCCCTTCAATTAGTCCACTCCCTTTTCTTCCCCTTTACCCTTACTACTTCTTTCCTCCCTTTTATCCTCCCTCCCTTTTCCCTCCTACTGCCTATAAGGCATGTTAGATTTCTATACTTAACTGATTATGTTATTCCCTTCTTGAGCCAAATCTGATGAGAGTAAGGTTCAAACAATGTTCATCTCCCTCCCTTCTTTCCCTCTGCTGTAATAGGTTTTTATGCCTTTTCCTGTGATATAATTTACCCTTGTCTGTCTCCTCCTTTCCTTTTCTCTCAGTACATTTTCTTAGATCAGATTAATCCACTTATTTGGATCCATTTAACCCATCACTACATCAAAGTCAATTTATACCCACCCCCTTTAAGTATACCCCTTTAACATGGTGTAATAACAATACAGTTCTCAAGAGTTACAAGTGTCATCTTCCCTTGTAGGGATGTAAACAGTTTGCCCTTATTAATAACATGTTGTTTCTTTCTGTCCCGTTTAACTTTTTATGTTTCTCTTGAGTCTTGTATTTGAAGATCAAATTTTCTGTTGAGCTCTGGTCTTTTTATCAGGAAGGTATGGAAGTCCCTTATTTCATTGAATATCCTTCTCCTCTTTGAAAGATTATGCTCATTTTCACTGGGTATTTGATCCTTGGCTGTAATACAAGTTTCTTTGCCTTACCAAATATCATATTCCATACCCTACGGTCTTTTAATATAGAAGCTGCAAGGTCCTGTATAATCCTGATTGTGGTTCCATGTTATTTAAATTGTTTCTTTCCGACTACTTACAGTATTTTCTCTTTGATCTGGTAATTTTGGCATTTGGCTATTATATTCACTGGTGTTTTCAATTTGGGATCTCTTTCAGGAGGTGATAGGTGATATTCTTTCTATGACTATTTTACTTTCTGGTTCTATGACCTCAGGGCAGTTTTCCTTGATGGTTTCCTGAAAGATACTGTCTAGGCTCTTTTTTTCATTGTAATTTTCAGGTAGACCAATAATTTTTAAGTTGTCTCTCCTGGATCAGTTTTCCAGGTCAGTTGTTTTACCAATGATGTATTTTACATTTTCATGTATTTTTTCATTCTTTTTTTTCTGTTTGATTGATTCTTGCTCTTTCATAGAGTCTTTAGCTTCCATTTGCCTAATTCTAATTTTTTAACAAATTGTTTTCTTCTATTAGATTTTGTACCTCCTTCCCATTTGGCCAATTGTATTTTTTAGGGATTTGTTTTCTTCAGTGTACTTTTTTTTTTCCAGTTGGCCAATTGTAATTTTTAAGGACTTGTTTTCTACATTTAATTTTTGCCTTTCCTTTTTCCAAGCTATTGACTCTGTCTTGCATACCTTTCATTTCTTTTCCCATTTTTTCTTCTACCTCTCTCATTTGACTTTTAAAGTCCTTGAGCTCTTCTAAGAAGGCTTTTGGGGCTTCAGATCAGTTCGTATTCCCTTTTGAGATTCCAGATGTGGGTTTGTTGACACTGTTGTCCTCTTCAGAATTTCTGCCTCGATTTTCACTCTTCCCCTAATAAGAATCTATTATACGTTTCTTTTTGCTCATGGTGTTTGCTTATTTCCTGGCCTTTAAAGAGACTGAGCTCTCCTGCTAGGGAGCAGAGAGCACTGACCCAAGCTTTTTGTGTTGGGAGCCTAGGGCCTGGTCACTGGCTTTGTGTGCTGGGGCCTCTTGTGCTGGCAGTTGGAGGCTGTAGGGTTCTGGCAGCTTACCTGGTGTTGGGCTGAAATCAGCAATACTGGAACTCTAGGGGTAGGATTGGGTAGTGTGGCTCCTGGACATTTCTGCTCAGCCAGGCCTTTCCTTCTTTTGCTTTCTTCAGCTCCTTTCAGATGGATGTTGTAGGGTGTTTATCTGCCTGGGGCACCTTGGAGTGCTGCTTCCCTTAGTTTTGCTGAGGCGCTGGGAGAGCCAGTTGTTGTAGAATGCTAAGGCACCTGGTGGTTTTCCAAGCTGGTTTTCACCAGTTCCCGCCCTCAATGAGGCACTTGGAGTCCAGGTGTTGGTGTTTGCCTGCTCCACCCCCTGGGCTTCAGGATCTCCTCCTGGTATGCTGAGGTGGGGCTTTCCATCAGCTTGCTGGGATACCTCCAGTTCTGTTCTGCTCCCCTTCCCGTAGGGCAAGAGGGGCCTTTCCTGTTAGTCCTTCAAGCTACCAAGGCTACTGGGCTGCTGCACCTCATCTTTCTTCCTGTTCAACTGTTCCAAGGTTTTTCCTGGGGTGATATTTTCTGGGCTTTCAGGGGTTAATAAGGGAGGGTAAGAGAGACTCACCTTTTACTCCACCATCTTGGCTTCTGGAAGCAGAAGCTCCACACTTGTTAATTGAAAAAAAATATTTAAACATTTAAAAATGTTATTTTAACAAAAAAGAACAATTGATACAACATGTCTTTCAGGAAGACAATGTAAGCCCTTTTTGGTTCTAGCTTTAAATCCTTTTTGTCTCATAAATAACACTGAGTATGGCTTTCAAGTTAAAGACAAAGTTGTATCAAAACATCATAATAGTCACTTGATATACATGATAACATCAAGATATATCTATTCACACATACACACAAAAATGCACATTAAATAACTTTGTCATTTTATGGAATCTTTATTTGGATTCAAGAGATATAAACTTCTTAATGTACATTAAGGAAAAGCAGAGAGGTAAGGTGACGCTTTTAGTCTGAATCCAAAAATCAAACTCAACCAATGGAGGAAGCCAGTATTTACCAATAGGTCAATCTTCCCCAAACAAGACCTATCAAGTAAAATGATATTAAAGAGAAAGCTGTGACTGTATATAATAAGAGACTTACTGTTATTCTGAAATCAAGGCTCAATGGGAGAGGCACATTTAAAGTAATAGATACTTATGGAATAACAAACAAACAGACTTGCTTTTCTCTCTTGCCCAGGCTGAAAGTATAGTAGTCTTTTGCTGGTTGCTTGCAATGTTTTTTTTTTTCCCTTTGACCTGGGTACTATGGATTTTGGCTATAGTGTTCCTAGGAGTTTTCACTTTGGGGCTTCTTTTAGGAAGTGGCTGGTGGTTCCATTTCCATCTTGCTCTTTGATTCTCAGAGATCTGGGCAGTTTTCTATTATAATTCATGAAATATGGTATCTGAGCTCTGTTTCTTGTCTTTTAGGTAGTAGAATGATTCTTAAATTTTCTCTCCTTAATCTGTTATCCAGGTCATTTGTTTTGCTAAGGGTTGTCTTATATTTTCTTCTTTTTTTTAGTCTTTTGACTGTTTTAATATTTCTTGTTGTCTTATGGAGTCATTAGCTTATATCTGGTCTATTCTAATTTTCAGATTTTCTATGACAGATTCTTTTTTTCCCCCGACTCATTCTTTCAGTCTACTTTTTGACATTGGACTTTGTGTTAAGGCCAGGATCTCTGCATTTCTGAAAGGAAGGTCTGGGCTTGTCCTACTGTTATATTCTTAGGGGTAATATATATTGTTTTATTCCAGGCTTTCAGGGACTGCTCAAACTATGGACTTGCAAGCTTTCAGTATTCACAAAGTGAACTGATTTAGGGCAAAATCCAGTCACTGCCCTCCTGGTCTGAGCTTTGCAATTTCCTGATTTGAGTGTGGGTCTGAGCAACAGTAGATTACTGCTGGACTCTGCCACCACCAGCTAGCTCTGCTGATTCAGAGGTGATAGAACTGGATATTTCCCTTTGTTATGGGATTCCTGCCTTGGTTATTCCTTTTTTTGGCTTCAGTTTGGACTAGAGGCTGGGACTGGGACCATACTCCACTCCTGTGGTCCACTCTGTGCTGCTGCTGCTTGCTTCTAAACTCACTCCTTGCTTGTCACATTGCCCACTACCCAGTGCTACTACTTCTCTGCCTGAACTGCCACCTTTAAGTGCAGGTCTCCTCCTTGGTCTCTGCTTAATCTGTAGGAACTAGGTGTGCATAACAGAGCTGCCAGTTCACACCTATTTCTACACCCTAGATGAATTTAGATCCCATTTTCCTGGATCTGGGACTTCCTTGTTATCCTAGTGCACAACTTCTCCCTGGGCACAGGTGTGCTGTGCCTAGCAAAAGACTCTGTCCCCCTCTATGTCCATAGACCTCCCTGTCTGTCTTCCTCTCCTGACCTGGGATAGGTAAAATGACTCTCTGGGACTTTGTTTTGTATTCCTCAATCATATTTTGGTCTGGTGCATTTCTTAGATCTGTTTGGAGGTGGAAAGTGCTTTTTTGTTTTGGTTTGCTGGGGGAAGAACTTGGCTGTATTCCTTCCTGTTACTCTGCCATCTTGCTTCTACCTTTGAGAGTTCTATTTTGTTTTATTTTTGTTTTGTTTTGTTTTGTTCTTTTGGATGGCAGAGACTTGGGAATGTTTGTAGGCAGCAGGGAAAGAATCATTACATGGGGAAAGTCTAAAAATTAGAGAAAAGGAATTATAGTAGAGGCCATGTGCTACAGAAGGCAGGAATAAGATGGGATCAATGGAATGTGTAGAGGATTTGGTCTTGGTGAGGAAAAGGCCACCTCTTCAGCAGAGATTGGAATGAAAGAGGACATTGTATGTGTTGATGTCAAGGGATTGTCAGTTGGAGAAGAAGGGAGAAGAAGGAAGTCTTGATGGAAATGTCTTCAGATTTTTTAAAAGTATGAAGTGAGACCTTCAGCTGAAATTGTAGACATGTTATTCTTAAGGAGTTCAGAGCTTTTGATCAATGTAGATTGAAATGACAGACACTGTGTAACATCACTGAATACTGTAAAAATTGGCCCACTGAATACCTAGCAAGAAATGATTTGGAGGCTAGAATTATACATCAGAAGCTCCCCATCATTCATAAAATCTTAGAGGACAAATACCCATGCTACAAATACAGACTTCAAAATGTCCTTGAGAATTTGACCAATAAACTCAACTAGACCATCATCATATAACAAATCTTTGCCCATATTCATCTGAATATAATATTTATCCAGAAAAATTTAAGAATAGTTTCTGACTTTATATTCATAATCTCCAAACTACCTGAAATGAAAAACATTAAAAATAGAGAGGAAGAGAAGAAGAAATTGAAATCATGTAGGAAAAGAATGAGATACATATCATCCCCATTTCCCTGTTCATTACTGGGATTTCATGGAAGGTACCTTCACTGTGCCTAGAGAAGATGCGCTTATATCATCACACATCTGGCAGTTATCATTTACTGCCTGGACTCATGAGTTAGCTTCTTCTGCTTTTATAACTCATCTCCCCAATTTGCTTGTGAGGACGTGAAAGCAGGGCCTGAGTCTTACAAGTCCTACCCCACCCTCCCTCAGACTTTAACACAGTGTCATGTTTATAGTAAGTGCTAATTAAAAAATTTTTTTGTTTGTTTTTTGTTTTTTGTTTTTTTGTTAGGAGACTTGCTTATTAGAAACTAGCTGAAGTTCATGCCCATTTCTTTTCCTCCTTGTTATTTTGTTTTCTGTTTCCCTTGATTATGCAGAGTTTCTATATGTGAATTCACACTGTCTCCTGGAAAAGGTGTTACATTTAAGGATAGGGATAGGGTTTTGACTTGTGATTTCATTGGTATAGGAAATCCTCTAGCAATGCAAGCTGGCACCTTTTCTACAATTTATTATCTTAAAGAGCTAATGAGAGCACTTACAGGTTAGATGACTGGCCCAGGGTCACACAGCCAGACTGCATCAGAGGTGAGACCAGAACTCTGGTCTTTCTGGTTTTACAGGTCAACTTTTTACATTGTGCAGCAAAGTTGCACAGTGGAGAGAGCACTGAACCTGGAATCAGAAAGAGATGACTCAGGCCTTAGACATCTATTAGCTATGTGACCCTGGGCAAGTCACTTCACATCTATCTGCCTCAGTTTTCTCAACTGTAAAATGAAGATAATAATAGTACTTACCTCCCAGGGTTGTTGGTGAGGATTAAATGATATGAATTTGTAAAGCACCTGGAACATAAATGCCTTTTACCTTCCCGTTCCCTTCCTATGCTGCCTCTCACTGCATTTAAGTTGAATATAAATAAGAGCAGGCAATAGAGACAGCATGGCATGATGGGAAGACCATTTGTCTCAGTGTCAGGAAGAACTGAGGTAAAGGCCAGTCTTTGAGACTGTCACAGTGAGAGTAACACAGTCTGTGTGACCCTGGACAAGTCCCTTAACCTCTCTGAGCTCCAACTAAGTCTATAAAATCATGAGTGGTGGAGCAAGTGTCAGTCTGAATTGGTAGTGTGTTTGTTTGCTAGAGAGTTCCTTTATAGCAATGAAATTACATGTCTAGATCAATATAAAGTAACCAAGCAACTCTGGATATCTTTAATATAGACCAGCAAAGTCAAGACCCTTGGAGTGACTTCTAAGTGTGCTTCTGATGTGCCAGGATGCATTTGAAAGTGATGAGCCGTCCTGCTGGTGTATTTTGGCCCCAGGCTGATTGACAGGGCTTGTTTTTTGCTTTTCCTCATGGAGGAAGAGTATGGAGCATTCTGAGCTGAGACTGGGTTCCTCTGGCTTCCTCAAAGCACCTCAGCTCTTTTCAAGCATCATATTCTGCTGACACCTAGCTGAGCAGCTGTGGGCTATTGAGTTAATGTCTCCTTTGAACTGTGACTGTTCAGCCGCCATGTACCAAGTCCTACAAAAACTGATGAAGGAGAAGAATTGCTGCTCAGGTCGGGGGTCTGCTTCCTAGAGCAAAATAGCTCAGTATTTTATTCCCCCCTCCCCCTCTTAAATACTCAGTAGCAGCTGCTCAGTCTCTGATTGGATGGGCCAAAAAATTTTATTTTTTTAAGTAATAAGAAGTCATGCCAACTCTGAAATTAGATACTATTGGCTTTCTTCATCTCCTTCCTCACCTTTTCCCCATCTCAATTTAAATGACAAATTTAAACTGCTCATGCTGAGTTCTTTGATAACATCATTTCAGTTACAAAGTCATTTGGCTACTAAGTGGTTGACAAAACAGTACCTTGGAAGTGGAGTTAGGACTGGTTAGAGCATTGCTTAGAAAAAGTAGAACTGGGGGCTAGTCATAGAAGTGAAATGAAATAGAATTCTCAAACTCACATGCCCCAAACAGAACTCATTATCTCACTCTGTCTCCCCTCCCCTTGCAAATTTTCCTATTACATACATGGACACGACCATCTTCTGAGTCACCTAGGTTTACAGCCTTGGTATCCTCCTTGACTTCTCATTCTCACTCACCCCACATGTCCAATCCATTGTGAAGTTCTGTTATTTCCTTTTCTTCACTCACATTGCTGTTGCAAGCTCTCATCACTTCACCCCTGGACTATTTCAATAGCCTTCTGGTTAGTTTCCCTGCTTCAAGTCTCTCCCACCTCTACCCTCTGCTCGGCTGTCAGTGGTTTTCCTAAAGTATGGGTCTAGCCATATCACTCCATTACTTGATAAACTCTAATGTCTTCTTATCACTTGGAAAATCAAATAAAAATCTTCTGTTTGGCGTGTAAAATCCTTCATAACCCAACCCTTCCTATCTTTCTAGTCTTTTTTTAAAAATCATTTTACTACCCTCTACATACTCTGTCATTAAGCCATACAAACTTTCTTGCCATTCCCCAAACATATCACTTTTTCATCTCACTGTACATTTTCACTTTACCTTCTGGCTTTCCTGGCTTCCTTCAATGCTCAGTTTTATTCTTACCTTCTGCAGGAGGCTTCTTCTGGTTTCTCCCACTGCTAGTGCCTTCCCTCTAAGATTACCTTCTATTTTCTCTGTATATATCCTGTACATGCTTAGTTATTTTGCGTGTTATATTTCCCATTAGAATGTGATCTCCTTGAAGGCAGGGACCATGATGTGTCTTTTTTTTCTTTTTGTATCTCTAGCCTTCAGCAAGTGACTAGCATATTTCTGTTGTTGAGTCCTTTCAGTCTTGTTTGACTCCTCATAACCCCCTTTGGAGTTTTCGTGGCAGAAATACTGGAGTGCTTTGCCATTTCCTCTCCCAGGTCATTTTATAGATGAAGAAACTGAGGTAAACAGGCACTCCATTCCACTTCACACCAAGCTGTACTGACTAACATACAGTAAGTGCCTCATAAATCTGTGTTGACTGGCAGTTTAGGCATGCCTGGGCATAGAAGCTTTTAAAAGGCTAAACTTGTTAAGGTTCTTTCTCTGAAAATCTTTCGGTTTTGTTTAGGTTTGGAGAGATGGAACATGTTTAGTGAGAAGGATCATAGATCCAGAGCTGGAAGGGACCCAAGAGGTCATCTAGTTCAACTCTCTTGTTTTACAGATGAGGAAACGGAGGCTCAGAGAAGTTAAACTACTTGTCTGAAACTCTACAAAAGTGACAAGCAGGATTTGAACCTTGGTTTCCTACCTCCAAGTGCAATGTTCTTTCCTCTAGTCCGTGCTGCCCTCCCTAAGATTATGATTTGTATTGTATTTTACAATTGCAAAGTGTTTTCATAAACATTATTTCACTGGGCCCTCACATTATGTATTTATGGTCAGAATTTCCCTCTCTCTTTAAGCCTGTGGTGGTTGAAAAGCTGACCAGGGTTTGCTAAAATGCACTGTGGTTTTAGTAGAACCCTGGTCAAAAACAAGTATGTAGTCTAGGCTCTCTCCAGGAGAGGGAGCAAGTGTTAATGTAATCTCTTCAGTGGCACCTGCTGCTTCTCTCCCAATGCATGAGTATGAATAAATAAATAAAACAAAGGATCAAGTTAGCTAAAATGGTGTAAAACAAATCCCCCAATCAATATCTCCTAAACAGAGATAAAGAAAGCCGTTTGATTCACATGTGTAGTTATTTACCAAGGAGTCGCCAGAAGGCTCCAAAAATGTCTTTTAAAAAGCAATTTTAAAAACAATTATTCATTACTTAAACCACAAAAATACAGGCATATGATAATTTTGGCACTGTCCCTGCAGGGTTAGCTCTGTGATGAGAGATGGAGGAGGGGTATGGAAGAGAGGGAGAGGGAGAAGGAAAAGGAGAGACTTATTATGTACAGAAAGTTGGTTCTGTTTTTGTTTATAGGATTTGTGGAATTTTCATTTCTTTCAAAAAATACCCTCTTCTTCTAGAGTGAAAGGGCCCCATATGGAGTCAGATGGGAATGTACCTTTTAATTCATTCCTCAGCCCTCTCTCTCCCTCCCTATTCAATTTGTAAGACTCAGAAATAAACAGACCTCTGGCAAAGGATTTCATCTCCCCCGTTCCTTCCTCAGGCAACATAAATCAGTTTGACTTCTTCCTTTAACCAAAGCATACCATATAACAACAACAATACAAATAATAGCAGCATGAGTAATATCAATGTGCTACATTTCAATACTGGCCTCCTCACACAGCCCCTTGAGAGGTAGGTAGAGCAAGAATTACCCCCATTTTATATGTGAGGAAACTGAGGGTCAGAGAAATTCTGATTTGGCCAGGGTCATAGAGCCAGGAAATATCACTCTTAAGATTCAATTCTGACCCCAAGTGCCCCGAATTTTTAATGTGGAAGCACATAAACATGGCTGAACATCAGCCTGAACATGGCCAGAGCAAAATCTGAACTCTCAAACATTTATGGTGCTCCTGTTCTATAAGCAATACCCTGAGCTGGGCGCTTATGACATTTCTATAGTTCAGGGACTCCACGATTTCTTCATTGTGCAGGTGCTAGACTGTGGTGGCCCCAAGTGTCAGGAGAAGAAAGCTTGCTTTTGAAGGAAAGGAGAGAATTTAGTAAATAGTAGCAAAACCTATATGTGCTCCAGCAACATCAGTGAGAGAACCAATCATCTTGGTTTGTGGGAGTATATGTCTCTCCAGCACATTTATAAGGGTCTTTGAAACTCAAGACAATTGTCTTTGTTATTAGTGACTGAGTTGTACTCCCTAGAATGTAAGCTCTCTGAGGGAAGGGCCTCTCACTTTTGGAGTTGCCTTCATAATGCCTGGAACAATGCAGGTGGTTAATAAATGCTTATCTATTTATCGATTGGCAGGTTTTGCCCTATAACTCACATGTACGCAGAAGTTTCGCCTTTGAAGAGATGTTTATTTCTTAAACATTCAAATTTCTTGGGGGTAGCTAGATGGCGCAGTGAATAGAGCACCAGCCCTGGAGTCAGGAGGACCTGAGTTAAAATGTGAACTCAGACACATAACACTTATTAGCTGTGTGACTCTGGGCAAGTCACTTAACCCCAATTGCCTCACCAAAAAAAAGAAGATAGTTTAGGGGGCAGCTGGGTGGTGCTGTGGCTAGAACACTGGCCCTGAAGTCAGGAGGACCAGTTCAAATCTGGCCTCAGACCACATGACACTTACTAGCTGTGTGACCCTGGGCAAGTCACTTAACCCAAATTGCCCAAAAATAATGATAAAAAATTCAAATTTTTTGTATCTCTTGCCGTGGTGGTATTTTGACTCTAAATTTCTTTGTGCTTAGTCCTGGGCATCTCTCTGGCTTTTAAACTCATGGGAGGTACCAGAAAAAACCCTGATATGCTCCCTGAGTACTTAGCTGGGACTGACTTTTTACTTTAGTCTAGTCAAACCAAGCTGTTGTTCAGTTGTTTGGTCATGCCTGACTCTTTGTGACCCCATGGACCATATCACACCAATACTGTCTGTGAAGTTTTCTTGGCAAAAATGCTGGAGCGGTTTTCCATTTCCTTCTCCAGCTCATTTTACAGATGAGGAAACTGAGGCAAACAGGGTTAGTGAATTGTCTAGGGTCACAAGTGTCTGAGAGTGGATCTGAACTCTAGTCTTCTTGACTCCAAACCCTGTGTCACCCAGGTGCCCATAAGAGCAGATAAGAGGTGCTTAATAATGGTTGTTACAAAATGAATGTATGAATAAACATTAATTCTCATTTGCTAAATATCTAATGGCTATATAGAGGATTCTCTCTTCATAGTCTTCAGGCTTAAGTAGGAGTTTATTTTCTTCCATAGTAAAAAAAAACAGTTTGTTTTTGTTTTGTTTTGTTTTTGTTTTTGGAGAAGGATTCTCTTCCCGTATTCTCCCTGTGCAGGTAGGTAGAGGAGAATTTAATGTTTCCTATATAAGACATTCCATATTCTATCGTGCTTCACATAGGCAGTGTTCCCTGCCTGAAATGCCTTCTTCTTTCATCTACAATTATTGGATCCTGGCTCCCTTCAAAAATCAGCTGTAGTGTCACCTCCTATAAGAAGTCTTTCCTGATTTCCTCATTTTAAATATTTCCTCTGTATGCCATACTTCTGCACCAAAATTACTTGGATTTATTCTGTATATATTTTGCATTTACTTCTCTGCATATGTGCAGACACTTACTAGCTATGTGATTCCGGGCAACTCACTTAACCCTGTTTGCCTCAGTTCCTCATCTATAAAATAAGCTAGAGAAGGAAAGGGCAAACCCCTCTAGTATTTTTGCCAAGAAAACCCCACCCAGATGGGGTAATGCAGAGTCAGACACAACTGAAATGACCAAATGCTGTCCTTCCAGTAGAATGTAATTTGAAGGTGTGGACAGTTCTACTTATGTCTCTTTATCTACAGCATTTGACACAGTGACTAGCATATAGTAGTCACTTCCTCAATGCCTGTTGAATCTAGTTGATCGGAACTGAACTGAACAGGATAGTAGTTGTAGAAAGTGTAGACCAAGCGCTATAAACTGAAAAAAAGAGCTTTCTTAAAATAAATTCCCCAATCATTCCCTTTCTACTCATGGAAATAAGTAGAATTTAGGGAAGAAGGATTTCCCCATCATCCTCTCTGATAGGTTTCACAGTGCCATTTGGGAGTTTGTGCTGTGTTTCAGGAGCAAGAAGTTCTGAAGACAAGACCAGACCACAACCCATATGCCACAGTGATTTTCACTCAAGTGCTTCTTGTCATTTGCATCTCATTTAGAGTCTTGGTTATTCTGAGGCTTCACCAGTTCATTAGCTGTGTCTATAGATGAGTATGAATGTGTGTATACCACTGTGTGACAGATATCCTTTAGAAAGAGGCACATTTCATAGGGATGCTCTTTAAGTTCAGGGATAGTATATGAAATTTCTTGTTATGCTGAGTGCTAAGACAGGAAATGATAAGCCCTGCAGTGCTGTCCATCATTTATAGTAGGAAAGTCTAATTGAATCCTGTGTTTCTCTAATTCTAAATTTGATGCGAGATGCCTGAGTCTCTTCCTTCATATTCATTCACCTGTTTTCTTATACATGACTCCCATACATGAGTGACCATCAAAGATTGTTGGGGAAGGGGGGAAGAAGAAATAAGGGTCTGATTAACCAGCTCTATACCAACCAACACATGGAATCTGAAGTGATTTTCAGGAAGGAGAGTTATCCATTGTGCTTTATTCTATGTCCATCCTTATAGCTGAATATTAATTATTGATATTAGGCTTGAGAAAGAGAAAGAGAGAGAGAGAGTTAGTTGAGGGGTCCTCCTTGAGATCTGAGTCACTAATCCCAGGATGCTTTGCACACAGGGTACAATTATTCATTGAGAATGCCCTTTTAAGAGCTAAGCAAAATAAAAGTCTGAATTGTTGGAAATGAGTTGCCACTCAAAAGATGGGTGGTTGAAGAAAACTGCTTATAAGCCCTCTTTCCCCCCTGGATTCAGGGTATATTTGATGCTTTTTGATTAATGTTAGGTACAATTCATATGAATTACTGGATGAGTCAATTGTCAGCATGCACTACAGGACCAATTTGCTCTATATATTAACTGAAAACTCACAAGCATATTCAGGACCTACCTTATTCTTTGTTCCACCCTATCTTCTTTGTTCCAGTTAGTCTGTAGCCAGATTTGTTCATACCTACAAGGGTAATTTTAGGACCGAATTCCCTTGCAAAAGCAGAGTTTCTGCACAGTCGTTGCATAAAGTTTATAGATATGATATATTTCAGTGTCATGTTTAGGTCCACTTAAGATTAAATTTCCTTGGAAACATGAAGTTCTCCTCCAGCCGAGGCAGTAAAGTTAGGTGGAAAGAGTACTGAATTTGGAGTCAGAGAACTGGCTCCAAATCTGACCTCTTCCAGTTACTAGATGTATGATCTTAGATGAGTCATATCATATCTTGAGGCCTCATTTCCATCATCTGTAAAATAATGGGGTTGGACTCATGAATTCCAATATCCCTTCCAACTTTAGGTCCATGATCTTATAATGCATTTAGTATTAAGTATTTATCTATTGGCTTTATTAATTATATTTCCCACTGAAAATTCCTTTATACCCACTGGGGCTCATGTGTCTTATAAGGTCCTATCTCCAAAACCCTCCTCTTATATTTCTTGGATTGGCAAAGCTAACTTTGACCAAAAGAAATGGGCTAGTTATTCTGATCCTTGAGAGCAGAACTATCTGGTTCAGAAATACTGTGTTGTGTCTTTTTATGCCTCATTGAACAAAACAGAGTTTATACTTTCAGCATTCCCTCTACTTGCTAGAGTCCTCCATATGAAGAAAAGTTACTTTTTGCCAGGAAAATTTGGTCCATGGTTCAGGATGACCAAATAATACATCTTCAGCCATTGCAATGAATGCTTTCTATGAATAACAGGGCTCAGAGAATAACTCCCTAAGTAACAGGGTTTCTTCAGTCACCAACCTAACTCATAGATCATTCCTCAGACTGTTACTTGACTCACTGCCTCTATTTAATCTGATCATCCTGTGTTCAATGGTAATCCAGGGGTTTTTTTTTGGATATTTGCTCATTAATTATTAAAATTTGAACATCTTTTAATTAATTGGTTAATCTCAGGGTCACTGTCCCTTTTCATCAAATTTGTATTTAATAGATTGAAGAAATCTCCTTTCTCAGGTTATTCTTATCTCTCTTTACATTAAAAAATATTTGAGGATATTTGAGGATAAATTATGTATCAAAGTAACTGAATATACAATGTATTAACTATAAAATCAATAATGGAGGCAATAATTATTTACAGTGGTTTAGCTGTAAGAAATATCACAGCCAGTCACCTCAAACCATCCTTATAATTATAGATGACCACTTCTAAAAGCACAGCCCTATATAATTCAGTTTATCCAAAGTAACAAATAAAGTCTCTCACCAAAAATCTTCCTCTTCCTCTTTAAAATATAAAGGTTACAGTAGTTTTATAAAGAAAGGTTGTCCCTACATCTTCTTTCTCTGTTTTCTTTAGCTTATCTCCATCCAGGATAGGAAAACAATCCCTTCAACATCTTTCAAGCCCTTACTTTTATCAGTCTTCAAATTCTCATCTCAGAAATTCACTTTATAAGATTTTTTTTCTAAAATGACATTTATATAAGTTCTCCCTCAAAAGCTATTTTCCTTATTCTCTTTCTCTGAGTTTTCTCCACAAACTCCTCATATAGCCTCATAGATCAGAGTTAAACTCACAGTTTCCCTGACTCCACAGGGAATGAGTTTTAACAAAAAAATCTATTACTCTCCAAACTTCCCAACTCATTAAAGAGATGATAACAGTTTCTATAGCATCTGTAAGAAGGGCCTTTGGGGGGGGGGGAGTGATATAGTAACAAAAAACATGTGTGTTCAAGTGTATTCATTCATTCATTCATTCATTCATTCATTCATTCATTTCTTTATTGAAGAGAGGGAGTGGCCTATTCCCTGAAGAACATTCCTAATATTCTTTGGTACTCAGAGCTTTCTCACTTAATAATTAGCCAGGAATGTAATAAATTGCAATGGATTTCATTCCCTCTTCTGTCTCATGTAGTAAGAATGAAACATTTAGACTCTTCCATTAGAGCCATCTTGTGACTCAAGCTGCCCCACCATCAGAATTCACAACCACAGTGATCCTGAATGTACAGAAAAAAGAGGATTTGTGGAATTGCACGGTATTAACATAATAATGAAAGAGCACTTGCTTGTTTCCAGTGCTAAATATGGTCCAGGGAAATCTGGCCAGGATGATGAAAACATTTTATTGACTGAGCTCTTTATAATCCTGTGGTATGTTTTCCTTTTCTCTAGCCTGGTGATTTGCTCAGAAAAACAGAGCCAATGTTGTAGCTACCAAGAGTGGCATAACCTTGTCTGGGTTATAAAATCTATTTGCTTGTAAGAGATTATTTCTGTATCTCTATTGTGTTCATATATTTGTATATGAAGTTTTATAGTAAGAATGGAGTGTTCTCAGTCTCTATCCTTAAAGGCCATTGAGTCCAGTGCTCACCAGTGAAGAAACTAAGACTGAGAAAGGGTAAGTGACTTGCTGAGTATCATACAGCTAATAAGTATCTGAGGCAGAATTCAAACTCAGATCTTTCTGGCACCAAATCTGACACTCTATCAATTGTGCCACAAAACTGTAGATCTCTCTTACATAGACTACAGATATAGAGACTGTTGCTGTCTTGTTAACAAGCAGGGAAGTTTGAAGTATGACACATTTTTTTCTCACATTGGGCTCTAGGGGCCAGTAGTTTTTTTATTTGAAAAAAATTACATTTTATTGACATATTTCAATTTTCAAATTGCCTACACTTCCTCTCCTATTCTTCTTTCTCCTCGTCTCAGATTCAGCTGTTATAATATATATTTTGAAAGGTGAAAAGATAAAAATTCAGCAAAACAAATCAACACAGTAAAAAAAAAGTTATGTAAAAAGAAATTTAACTTCTTATCCTGTCCTATTTTCATTCTGTTTTCCTCAGTGAAGTACTCAACCTTATCCAAGGCCCATTTCTCCATGTATAATTGACTTAAAAATCCCTATTTTTGATGGTAGGAAACTCTGAACTTATTAAATGAAAAAATATAGATTCATGGAGACTGTCAGTACTAGAGGGATGCTGAAAAGTGATTTCATACAAACTCTTCAATTTATAGAGAATGAAAATGAGACACCAAGAGTCTAAGTGACTTACCCATCATCAGAACTATAAATCAGGCCACTCCTGTTATGTGTATATGTGTGTGTGTATGTGTGTGTACACACACGTACATACATATGTACACACACATTAAAAGGAGAGCTCTGGAATAAAGAGTAGCCTGCTAACAACAGGGGGAGGTTTCAAAAGGCAGAATGGAAAGGAAGACTAGAGAACAGGGACTGAGGAGTCCTAAGATTAAAGTTGTAAAGCAATGTGGGTTTGAGAAAAGAGACCATGGAAAAGAGATTTCCCACCTACCCAGAAGATTGGGAGTCACAGAGATTAGAGGAGCAGGAGGTAGGAATTTGTTTGCTGTAGTGCGCAGGGATGCCAAGTATAAACACATAAATTAGTTATGAGTTCCTAATTAGAATATTTGCAAGTTTATCTAAAGTTTGATGAACACAAAGATCCAAGCTTTTGGGACAAGAACTCAGTACTTGACAAAAATTGCTGGGAAAACTGGAGAGCAGTTTGGCAGAAACTAGGTATAGAAGAACATCTCACATTATACCAAGAGAAAGTTAAAATGGGATGTAAAATGGATAATTTTTATTACATTCAATTGAAAAAAAAATGTTTTGCACAAATAAAACCAATTCAGCCAAGAGTAGAAGGAAAGCAGAAAACTGGGGAAAATTTTATAGCACATGTCTCTAATAAAAGCCTCATTTCTTAAATATACAGAAAACTGGCACAAATTTATGAGAATATTAGTCATTCCCCAATTGATAAATGGTTGAAGTATATGAACAGACAGGCTTTTTTGGTTTTATTTTGTTTTTTGGTTAGGCAATTGGGGTTAAGTGACTTGCCCAGGGTCACACAGCTAGTAAGTGTCAAGTGTCTGAGGCCGAATTTGAATTCAGGTCCTCCTGACTCCAAGGCCAGTACTCTATCCACTGCACCACCTAGCTGTCCCCAGACAGTTTTCAGAAGAAGAAATCAAAGCTACATATAGTGATATGAAGAAACGCACAAATTGCTATTGATTAGAGAAATGCAAATTAAAACAACTCTGAAGTATCATCTCACACCTATCAGGTTGGCTAATATAACAGAAAATGAAAATGATATGTATTGGAGGGGATGTGAAAAAATTGAGACACTAATACAGTTAGTAGATTTGTGAAATGATCCAACTATTCTGGAGATACACCTTAGAACTATGCCCAAAGGAGTATAAAACTGCATACCCTTTGATCCAGTAATTCTACTATGCCTGAAATCCAAAGAAATCAAAGAAAAAGAATCTGTATGTGCAAAAATATTTACATCAGTTATTTTTTGTAGTGGCAAAGAATTGGAAATGAAGGGGATGCCCATCAATTAGGGAATGGCTGAAAAAGTTGTGCATATGACTGATGAATATTATTGTTCTATAATAAATGATGAGCAGGATGGGTTCAGAAAAAGCCTGATATATGAACTGATGCACAGTGAAGTGATTAGAACTAGGGGAACAATATACATAGTAACAGCGATATTTTGTGATAATCAACTATGAATGACTTAGCTGTTCTCAGCAATACAATGATCCAAGATAATTCCAAAGGACTTATAATGAAAAATACTATCCACCTCCAGAGAAAGAACTAATGGAGTTTGAATGTAGATTGAAGCATACTTTTTTTGAACTTTACCTTTTGGTGGGTGGAGGTTCTGTGTTTTCTTTTTTAACATGGAAAATATGGAAATGTATTTTGCATGAATATGTATGTATAATCTATATCCAATTGCCTGTCTTTTCAAGGTGGGGTGGGAAAGAGAAGGGAGTAAGGGGAAAAAAAAATTGAACTCAAAATTTAAAAAAAATTTTTAAAATTGTTTTTCTATTTATTTGAGAAAAATAAATTTAAAAACAGAATATGTGCAAGTATCTCACTGGATCCTCACTCTGGGCTGGAGCCCCTTTACAATTAAGGATGTAGGTAGGAGACATTTTTGTTTGCTTGTACACCTATCAACTGTTATAATACTGGACTAACATTTATTGAGTGATTGATTACTTATAGGGCACTATGTTTAGGATGAAAGAGATCAAGAATATGAGACACAGACCTTGCTCTCAAATGGTTTATAGATAGTGGTGAGGTTGGTGAATGCCATCGTATACTGCCTATATCATTGGTCCTTGAATTAATTCTGTGTTGATCCTGAGAACACCACATGATGAGGGATGTCAGACTAGGTGGCATGGTGGTGGAATTCCTCACTTATGGATAGGCAATCTTTGGAGAGGTTTGTGACAGCCGTGGAATCTTGTGAGGTGGCAGGCAGTCCTTTGTCAGGAATAAGAGTGGGACATTTTTGGGGGACACTTAGTGTTCCACTAAGAAGGAGAAATACGTGTTTCTTCTGACAAAGCAAATTGAGGACAAACCCTAGTTGTTTTGTGCTGATTCTAGTGCCATCCGTTACACAGTGAGTTAGTGGCAGAGCTTGGACTTAAATCCCAGTTTCTTGATTTTTCCAATGTTCTTAAATCTGAATCATAATATTTTAGGGAAATTAGATGTTCTGGGTAATTGGATATTAACCTTTATTGTACCAACTTTTGTTACTGAAAATATTTCTAACATTGAAGTAATGTGGTAAAAACGGAAAGACCATTGGGCCAGGAAGGGAAGATCCTCAGGGCTGCTGGCCAAAAGAGAAACTACTTACATTCACTCTGAGCCATGAGAGCTCAAAAAATAGCCATTAAGTGGTACTTGGGCAGGGCAAGGACCTACTGTTGTCCAATCAATGAGATCCAGAGTGAATTGGGTTTAAGGCTTAGTCTCTGAGAAAGAAAGGTATCCAGTAAACCCCAAGTTAACTAGGTAAGTTTTAGCCCAAAAAGTACCTTTCTTTGGGCAGAACACCCTCAGGTAGGCTTATTCACTGAATGAGCATTGGCTCACTCAGAGAGAGAACTTGAAAAGACCTTAGTTTAAAAAGGCCGAGGTCTCCCACTGCATCCTGAGCCATCTCCAGTCATCCTGATCAATATCTGGCCCTGTACTCAGATGGCTTAGAAGGAGAAAGTGAGGCTGGTGACTTTGCACAGCCCTCCCTCACTCAAATCAAATTCAATTGCAAGTCATGTCATCATCTCCCTGATGTCATGATCCTCTTCTAGAATGAAGGACAAACCACAGCTGGGCTAGGAGGTAGACTTGAGTTTCTAGTCCTGGCTTTGCCACAAACTTGTTATGTGATCTTAGACATGTTATTACTATTTTTATTCCAGTCACACACACACACACACACACACACACACACACACACACACACACACACACCCCTTAGACAGGCAATGTGGAAATAGAGTCAGGAAGATTCAACTTCTCTCAGATTTAGGTAATTTTCCCGGGCTATAACTTGTAGTTTTCCATGGTAGAAAGAGTTCTCACATGGATGAAATCAGATTTTTGATGTCCATTAACATATGTACGTTTCTCATCCCCGGTGTTATATTTTAATTTCTTTAAGGGTTGAAACTGTCTCAGTGATCTTTGAAAGTTGTGTGTAGTATATTGTATGTAGCAGGCACCCAGTAAATATTTATTGAATGGATGAAAATCCCTGGACTCTGATTTTCTAGACCTTTCAGTGATAAACACTTAAGCTAGCACACTGCTAAGTTCCTCAGATCTGCCAATAACAGGTTATTCTGCATTATCCAATCTTCTCCAAGCCTCTTCTAACAGCAAAACACAGCAGATAGCAAAACAGATGTGAAGCCTATCTTTCCTCCTATGTTTCTTCTTTCTCAAACCAGAAAGAGCAGTAGAGGATAATATAGACATCCCTTTCTCAGGATGTAGATGGCACTATAGAGCAATATGGATCAGAGTAAAACAAAACATTAACACTAAATAATTAAAGATATCAGAAGTTGAATGGACTTCCTTGGTATGGAATAGGATCCCTAACACATAAAGTATTAAAATGAAGGCTGGGCATACTTGTTGGGGATAATGTAAAGTAAATTCTTTTTCAGATACTGGTTGGACTTAAAGACCTCTGATAGCTTTTTCAAATCTTAGATCCCATGGTGATTCTCTGATTGAGAAACACTAATGCTAAAAGTGCAAGTAGTAGAATAGAAACAGGGATCATTCACACAGATCCTGCAATTCACTGGCCAGATCAAACTAAATAAGGGATTGTTCTTTATTTAATAAGTATATTTTGAAGACTTACAAAGGAACATGCTGAATATTCTGAAGGAACATGTTGGTTTGGTCATAGGGAAAGTCTAGGAAACTGGAGGTGAGCAAAAGCTGAGTATTTAAGAAATTAAGTTCAACTTACGTGGAATAACCTTAATTCATACTTTTCAGTGGAGTCTAAGCTAAATATAAACTAACAATATTCCATGGAAGCCAGCAAAACTAAGGGAAATGCAGACTTAAATGAGAAACATAGTGTCTTGAACATGGGAATTGATAGTTCTGCTGTATACTCATAGTAAGCATCTGGAATATTTTGTTCATTTCTGGTTACCATATTTTAGGAAGGGCATTGACAAGCTAGAGCACATTCAGAAGAAATCAACACAGATGGTAAGAGGCATTGGAGCTCATTCTTTATAAGGATCAGGATGTCAGGGAACTAAGGATGTTTTAAGGTGGTCAAGAGAAGATTTAGGGGGGAAATGATAATTCTCTTCATGTATATATTACATTTTTGAATTGATATTAATGATATTGGACTATAATTTTCCTTCCATGTTTTATCTTTCCTTCATTTAGGTATTAAGACTATTTATTTCATAAAAAGCTTCTGGTAGGGTTCCTATAACAATAATTATTTTATGACATATAATATTATATAATATACTAATATATAAATTATATTAAAATTTAATTTAATTTAATTTAAAATTAATTAATTCATAGAATTCATACAAATCCAGCAGGACTAGGAATTCCCCCTTACCCCACTTTAGTAATTACTTTACAGATAGTTCTATGTACTTCCCTGAGGTTGGATTATTTAATATCTATATTTGGTCTTCTCTCAGTTTGAATAGTTTATATTTTTGAAGGCATTCTTCTTTTATGTTCTCCATTTTGTTAGCATATAACTGTGTATAATGGTCCTGATTATTCTTTTTATTTCTTCTGGCTTTGTTGTGACTTCTCATTGTTCATTTTCTATCTTGTTGATTTCATTTTCTGTCATATTCTTTTTAATCAGAGTAGCTAAAGATTTATAAACTGTATTAGTCTTTTCAAAGACCCAGCTTTTAGCTTTATTTTTCCATTTTATAGAGTTTAAAATTTCTAGTTTACCTATTTCTCCTCTAAGTTTTCATGTCTCCTCTTTTGTGCTTATTTTAGGTTTGGTTGTTTGTTGACTTTCTAATTTTTAAAATATGTGGTCAGGCTTTTTGTATTCATTTCTTTCTATTTTGTTAATGTATGTTTATAAGAATATGACTTTTCCCTTGATGACTACTCTAGCTGTATTCTAAAACTGTTGACATGTTATTTCATCATTATCATTTTCGTTCACAAAATCATTATTTGCTTCTATGATTTCTACTCTGATGCACTCATTATTTAGCATTTCATTGTTCAAATTCCATTTGGGTCTTTTGTTTGTTGTTTTGGAACTGATTTCTAATTTTATTGTGTTATGGCTTATAAAGGATGTATTTAAAGGATGGCTTTTTACATTTGTTTGCAATATCTCTCTGCCCTGATATGACATGATGAATTTTTGTAAAAGTTCTCTGTGGAGCTGAAAAATGTGTATATTCTTTAGTCCCATTTAGAAAATATCATGTGTTTTATTTCTTGTTTCTCTAACATTTTGCTCATTTCTGTATTTTTCTTTTTGTTTATCTTTCTGTTAGTTATCCAAAACTAAGGGAAACTGTCACTATTGTGTTATTTCCTATGTCTTCTTGTGGCTGAGTTAGTATTTTCTTACTGAATTGAAATTGGTTGGTGGTCTGTGGTTATTTTCAGCATAATGTTGTTTGTTTTTTTTTAAAGCCCTTTTTAATGTTTTGAATGTTTGTTTCTGTTTTATCCAACGGCATGATTGTAATTCCTGTATTCTTTTTTGTGTTTACTTGATGCAGTTAATTTTTCCAGTTCATTTTTTTCCCTGTATATATATCTTTGTTTTTAAAATGTGTTTCTTGTAAGTGACAGTTTGTGGAATTTTGTTTTCTTATTCCATCTGGGCACTTTTCATTTTATTCAGTTGTTTAATCCATTCTTATTTAAAATTTTGATAGGTTTATATTTTCCTCTATTAGTCTCTATTTTTTTTTCAAATTAAGATTTTCCCCTTTTCTTCTGTAAATACAGTAAAATTTTCTTCATTATGTTAGCTGATTCTATTTTAAGGTAATCCTCTTTCTACTCTCAAGCCCCACTCCCTCCCTCCCTTTGTTATCTCTTTTCCTAATTTTGACATTTTGCTTACTATTAATTTTTCTTTTTTGCTTATATCTAATTATTTAATTCCTCCCCTCTCTTTTTGCTCTCAGTTAAGTAATCAAATAGAACCGCCTTTCATTTCCTCACCTTGAATTTGTTTTGTTTGTTAGTTTAAAAACATTTCTGCATCCTTTTCTAAAAAGGGTTTCTTTACATCATTCTCTTCATTATTTGTTTCTGTATGTTCTAGATTATTATTCTTTGATTCACGGCCCTCATACTTGTTTAATTCATTTCTAATTCTCTGTATTCCTCATGATCTTAAAACATTTAAGGTGCCTATTTTGAGTTCCCTCTTGTAAAGAGTTTATATCTTGCCCCGGCCCCTTTCTTTTTCTTCACTCTTAGAAATACCAATTCTTGAAGGTTATAGGGACAATATTGTCCTGTTGTAGGTATCTTCCTATATTCCTGCTTGTGCAATTTATTATTGACCTTTTGCTTCCCTTTGGTCATTGTTTTCCCATTTGCCTCAAAATCTCTTCTCTGAATCCACATGTTTCATTCTTTGGGGTGTCACTTGCCCCTTGGTCACTTACAGTTATTTCAGGACCTTTGAGTCCCCCTCTCCTGTGGCAAAATGAATAGTTTCTCTAAGCACCAAATCTCTGCAGATAATAGCCACTGTAGATGGGTATCTCCCTTTATAGAATCTCTCTCTTTTTTTTTTCCATAGGAGCATTCATTGGTGGTTCCCTCTCCCACTACTAAAACTAATTCTCCCCCTTTGTTTCCTTCCTCTTCAATCTCTCCACTTACCTCCTTGCCCATTTTCCTATAGGTTCTCTTCTTCTTGAGAGACTACAAGAATTAGTTTCTCTTCATTGTTAGTCTCTGATTAGATTAAGGTACATCACAACTTTCCCTCTGTTTTTTTTACTTCCCTTGCCCATTTTATGTGCCCTCCTATTCTACAATTTTATTAAACACATTGATTCACCTGTAGATGGGGTACTATGAGGTTTGGTCCACAATGTTTCAGTACTTTTTCTCCACCATCATTTCTATCCACTTTTACTTTGGCATCCACATATACATCTAGAACAAAATGTCTTAATGGTCTATTTGTTGTGTTGCTGGTGGTGTTTCATTGTAATGGTCATTGTTGTTGTCATTGTTCTTGGTTGCTGTGTTTGTTTACCCTTCTTGTATTTCTGTGGTCTGGGGTGTTAGAGAAGCAAACAATTCCTTCTGGTCTGGTTTTCTTTCTAGGAATGTTTTGGATGCTTCTTTTTTATTGAATGTCCAAATATTTTCATTTATGGTTAAGCTCTGATTTGCAGAGGATGTCACCTTGGGCTGCATGTTAAGCTTTTTTGCTTTGTGGAACGCATTATACTATTCCCTCTTGTGTTTTATGGTGGGAAAAGAATGGTCTTGTGTTATTTGAATTTCTTTCCTTCATATTTGAAACCTTTTTCACGATCACTTGCAAAATTTGCTGTGTTAGTGGAATTATTGAATTTAACCACTATTTGTTTTGGAATTTGAAGCATTTGTTTCTGACTTTTTCTTTTTTCTTTTTTTTTTCTTTCAGAAGGTGATCTGTGAATTATTTTGATCAGCACTTTGTCTTCTGTGTTCAGAAGTTCTGGGCAGTTTTTTGGTATTATTTCTTGCATGGTAGTGTTCAGTTGTTTTTTTTTTTTTGATGTGTCATGTTCTCTGGTAGCCCTGTAATCCTCAAGTTGTCCCTATACATCCTGTTTTAAGTATTATTATGTTTTGCTTTTATGAAGATTATGCTTTTCTAAAACATGCTATTGCATTTTGCTTCTCTTCTCCCAAATCATCCTTCACTTCCATATATTTGCATTCCCAATCAAGTATCCTCTGTGCTGATTCTTTGGTGAAACTTGTCATTGTGAGTTCAAATATTTCTATTATATCAATTAGTTTTGTTATGAAGGTCATAAATTATGGTATCACAATGAATATTTCTCTCTTAAGCCATTCAGTAACATCCTGCTATGGTTCCATGCTCTCTTGGGAATCCACAGGGTTCTCTGTCTCATCAGATATTGATTCATTTTCCTTTGTCTTGAAGTACTTATTCATAGTTACCTGAACTCTTTTCTCTGATATGGAGGCCATTTTCCTTTCTGTTAGTAATGTCTTCCCTGATGATTCATCTGCTTATACTAAAAATCTTTCATTGAATTTTCTTCCTGCTGAGCTCTTTCATAATTTCAATCTTGTTTTTTCTTTATTTTTCCCTGTTACTCACTTTCTGACTCCCTTTTCTTTGATGGCAGTTTCTTTGGGGGTTAGATCTCAAAGCTATTTTAGCTTATTCCCATGCTGAGCAATTCATGGGTCACCAACCTCTCTGTTTCTTCTTCAAGTGACTTCTGGGGAGACAGAACTGGCCCCAGATGAATACAGAATTCTTTGTTTCAGGCTTAGTGGAGTGCCACACACCCACAGACATGAATGACCTGCTCCAGATGCTTCTTTTCCTCAGGTCTGTGGCCAAGCTCTGTTGTAACCCAGAGCTCTATTGCTCCTTGCTTCTGAGCTCTCCTCACTGCTCTCACAGCCTGAGAAAACTTCTGCTATTTTGATCTCCCACAGTCATGGAAAGGGTGTGAGATTGGGGAATAGAGTTGAGGGAGGTTGTAAGTTCTTAGGTCAGCTTAAGCAGCCCTTCCAAGAGAATGGTAAGGGAGGGGAGATGTGGAGTGACTGAGTTAGGGGGTAGGCATTATCTTTCTATGCCATTAATTTATTGAGTTTTTAACCTTCTTTTTCCATAACTATGGAAATGGCTGAAATTGCTTCTTCTTTGGAGCATAATTCCTATTTTGGAGAGGTCTGAGAGATCATGAGGATCAGAGAAAATATCTAGTAATCCTTCATCATATTGGTCAGGGATCTAGAAGTCTTTCTCTTCATGTATTTAAAGAGCTGTCATGTGGAAAGAAGATTAGACTTGCTCTGTTTGGTCTTGGTAGGCAGAACCAGGACCAATGGGTGAAAGTTTCAGAGACACCTAGCCTTAATGTGAAGAAGGAAAAAAAAAACCTTCCTAACAAATTATTTGTGAAATTGAGTTGAATAATTAGAGATGTCCCAAATTAGAATGAGCTATGTTGGTCTTGGTACGTGCCAGCAAATTCTCCTTCACTGGACATTTTCCGGTAGAGTTGAGTATATTTGTATTGTATGTTGTAGAGGAACCTCCTATTCAGGTATGGGTTGTCTAGATGATGTCTCAATCTTACCCATCCCTCCTGCCCCACTCAGAGATTCTATGGTTCTGTTGTTACTTTCCATCTCAATTATTTAGTAAATGAATGAATGAATGAATGAATGACTTCTGCATCTTTCTATATTCAGGTGCAATGGGATATATCTTTGTCTGACCAGATTCATACACAGTCACTATAACCCAGATAATTAAAGTTTTTTAAACCATATTCTGGCTTTAGTTATCCAAGTCTCTGAGAAAAAGTTTCTCTTAATGTTTAAATTATTTGTTTGGCACATTTAACCAACTCAGATTTTCTGATTATTTCCCAGCCCTCCCCAGTTGTTCTGTGAAAAGGAGGCGAGCAAAGACATATAGTGGGAAACCTCACTGAGCTTCTGGCCTAGGAGAAAATACATAAGCACACGGCTTCTGCCCTAGCCTTTTCCTGGGAAGCTGTGATGCCTTAGGCATTTGTGTGTCTTACCATTGCCCCATTTAACATTGACGGGCCCTTTTGACTGGCAATTTCTCTGAAACTATATTAGGTGCTGGCAAAGATGAGCAGTCTGAATTTTTACAGGAAAGAGTAAATAGGTTTTCTCATATGTGGCCTGGTGAGTCATAGGTTTCCTTCTGTTGCTCTCTGTCTTTTTCAGGCTCAGTATGTGTACACTTCAGCCAGTCCACCTTGTATTCAGCTATTCATTGGGGCTCCTTTTTCTTAACCTGTGCCAGGCAGGGTTGACCTTTTGTCTACTGAAGGTTGACTCAGCCAGGAGAGTTGAAGGAGCAAGCATCTTTGACCCTTTCATATCTTTAAAATTCCAGTCATATCCAAGTGAAATTATGCCATTTCCTCAGTTACCTTTCCAAGTAGGAAATGGGATCAAAGGATTTATGACTGGAAAAAGACTTTAGAGATAACACAGACCAATCTCATTTTATTGAGCTACAGACCAACCAAGAAAGATCAAGTTACTTGTTGACCTTAAGCTTTGCGTTTTATCTGCTAATCACTAGCAAACTCACACTGCCTGTAGTTCTTCCTTTCCTTAGTTACTGGCTGCTTACACTATCCCCTGCCCTCAGGTACCATCAATCTCAACCTTACCCCACCCATGTCTTACTTCAACTTGGCCTATTTCTTCCACTTTACCTTCTTTAATTCCCATTCCATAAGAAAGGAAAAGAAAATGTTGTCATTCTGGACCTCTTTCTTTATACATCTTCTATCTTTATAGTCTCAGTGAGTACTGATTCATCTGGACACAACTTCTGGGAGGTGAGACACTCCAGTGTTGTTGTCATTTAGTCATGTCCAACTCTTCATGACCCCATTTAGGTTTTGTTTTTTGGTTTTTTTAAGGCAGTTGGGGTTAAGTGACTTGCCCAAGGTCACACTAGTAAGTGTCAGGTATTTGGTCTGAGACTGAATTTGAACTCAGATCCTCCTGATTTCAGGGCCGGTGCTTTATCCACTGCGCCACCTAGCTGCATGATCCCCCCACACACTTTTAGGTTTTCTTGGCAAAGATACTGGAGTGGTTTGCCATTTCCTTCTCCAGCTCATTTTACAGATGAGGAAACTGAGGCAAAGAAAGTTAAGCGACTTCCCAGGGTCACACAGCTAATAAGTGTCTGAGGTCAGATTTGAACTCAACTGCAGTAATCAGGGGCACAATGACAAAGTTATTATTTCAAAAGTCCATTCTAGCATCAGTCAGAGGTCCTTCCTCTATTCCCCTGTCCCTGGGTAGTGTACAGTTATGAGGTTGAATGTTGGGTACAGCACTGGCAGCAATGAGGATAGACCTTAGAAGTTCCAGATTTAGTAAGAAAAATGCTACAAGGAGACTGCTTGTTCTGCTGACTGTGCTGCTGCCTATATTACTTCCTATATCACTGCTTGCTCTGTTGCCTCATCTTGCTGGCCATTTTGCTGGTGCCCAGTGCTGCTGGTACCTGTGGCACTCCTCACACTCCAGGGACTGCTCTACTGTCACTGTACACTGCTAGTGCCTGTTGTTCTGGAGCCATTGCTTACCACACTGTTATATGAGCCACCCTCATTGTGACATCCCTTGGTACTTTCTGGGGCTTTTACCCCTGCTTTGACTTAATTTTCTACCCTTCCTTATCTAGGCTCTTTACTTTATTCCGTTCTTCTATTCAAGAATCCCTTGCCCCCTTGTCCTGTCACTGCTCCCCCATTACCAAATGATTGCTCCTGCCATCTCCATTCTCCATTTCTATTGACATGATGCTGAACAGAGCTGGAAGATGTCACATGTGCTAACAAGATACACTATACATTTATATCATCCAATTTCACCTGGGTCTTTACTTCAGCAAGGTAATCTTTTTATTCCTTCCTAGCTAATTCCCTGTGATGTTTCTCGTAGAAGATCTTCCAGACCTTCTATTCTTCCCCCAAGCCCCCCAAAACTCCTTGTGCTATCACCTTCTTATCTGAGAACCTTCCTTCCTTACTTTACTGAGAAAATCAAACCCATTTTCTGTGAGACCCCATTTAACCTCTTTTTTCATCAAAAAACCTCTTGACATCATTTTCTATTCTCTCCTCCAGACCCTGATAATGAGATGGTCCTTCTCCTTGTCAAGGCCAATTGCTTTACAGGTGAACTTAATCTCATCCACTGGCATCTTCTCAAGAAGATTGTCCACTCAGCCAACCCTTTCTCTGCAGTGTTTAACCTCTTCATATCTACTTGTTCCTTCCCTACTACTTTCAAATATCCCCACACAAGTATAGACTTGTTTTGGATAACAACATGGATGAACACCCTCTGTCCCTTCCTTATTCTATCCCCAGCACAAAGTAACTTGGCTGTTGAAGTTCTTGACCGCTCAGAGCGTTTGATAAACAATGGTGAAATAATTCCATTCCCCTTCCGTTCAAAAACTTCCTTTCCTCCTTTCCTCCTTCCTTCTTTTCATTCAATTTCTATTCCAAAAAGAAGTCAATAGGTGGCATTATTGGGAGGTACCTTGCCTAATATAAAGGAGGCATAAAAAAGCTGTTGTCTAATCACATATTCTTTATCTTGCACCTATACAGTTGACAGTTATATAAGAGCTTATTTAACTGTGATAAAGGTCTATCTATTTGAAGCAAAGGGATCTTGCTGGTAAAATACAAGTCTGAGGTTGAAGATGAGGGAGAGTCCTTACTTGGCCATTATGGAAGAAGAGGAAAAATACCTCTGCAGAGGCATCTAAAGAATCAGGGTGGTTTTTTGTTTGTGTGTTTGTTTTATCATTTCCATTATGGGGTTTCCAGGGAAGAGGAGGTTTTGGCAGGTGAGCCAGTGAACACTAAGTGAGTGGCAGTACCAGAAGAACCTCAGTATTAACTCAGATCCTTGAATATGTTGCAGTTAAGAGGATTATGCTCTCTTAATTACATTACTACAGATCACCCCAACCTGTGATGAAGAACTGGTGACAGTGCTAAAACTGTTATCATCTATGCTATGACCTTGATATTCCATCACCACTGCCTTATATCACTAACAAACTAAATTACATTCAGAGGGCAACCAGTATGGTTAGAAGATTGGAGAATATTGCAGAGAATGATGAGCTAATAAAATTGGAATTATTTAACATTGAGAAGAAAAGATTTCTATAAACTTCAGTGATTCGGCAGCATGTTCCACGTGGATGAGATTATATAGGTCAAAGACTCATTCCTTCTAAAGTGAGGAAGGGGAAACTAGGATTTATAGCCTTTGTTCTCCTCCACATTTTTGGTCAGTTCTTCAGAAGGTTATCACCTTCTGTCATCACCACCGTCATCATCATCATCATCCTCTTCCTCCTCCTTCTCCTCCTCCTCCTCCTCCTCCTCATCATCATCATCATAGATTTAGAGCTGGAAGACATCTTAGAGATATTTTAATTCCAGGATCACAGATAAAGAACTAAAAAGGATCTTAGAGTCCATGTAGTCCAGCTTTATCATCTTACAGGTGAGGCTTACAGAGGTTAAGTGATTCATCCAAGGTCTCATATATAAAGTAAGAAGTGAAGGTGTATGTAGGGTGAAAATGGAGGTTCTTTGGTTCCAAAAGATTTCATCAGAGGTGATAAATTTCAATACTGACTAATGTTAACTGTGGCATTTTGCTTCCCAAAGTCAACTGTACAGGTGGAAGATAAAGAATATGGGATTAGACAATAGTTTGGGCTAAAAAGACATGGGATTTTTAGTGGACTACCAGTTTCATAGAAGTCCACTGTGTGACATGGCAACACACACACACACAACCCCCCCCAAAACCTCCCTATTTTAATCTTAGATTGCATTGATAGAATTATGCTGTCCACAGTGATGGTTCCACTATATTCTACCATAGCTAGACTTTACAACCTGAAATAATGTGTTGTTTTGGACACTGCAGCTTAGAAATTTCATCAGTGATCTGAATCACACCCTGAGGGCAATCAGCATGGTTAGAGGATTGGAGAATATTCCAGAGGATGATATGTTGATGAAATTGGAAATATTTATCATAGAGAAGAAAAGATTTTGCTGTCCTTAAGTATTTTAAGGGCTTTTGTGAGAAAGGTTATTGGGCTTTTTCTGCTTAGCTCTGGAAGGCAGAAGTAGGAGAAAAGAATAGAAGTTAAGGAGAGGCAGATTCAAGCTCAACTTGAAGAAAACCTTCATTAACAATTAGAGTCCTATGAAGGTTAAGGGAGTTGCCATGGTAAGTAAGTAATGCATTGCCCATCATTGGTGATTTATAAGCAGAGATCTTTAAGATATTGTAGAGAGGATTTCTTTCAAGTATAGGAATGTCAGGTAGGAGTTGAGCTGCCTTTTGAGATCCCTTCCAACTCTAAGATTCTGTGAAATCCAATGCTCCACACTGCCTCATTTCTTCCTTAATCTTTTCCTAGAGCCCTTTCCTGTTCCACAGGGTCCAAAGCAACCTACTCTATCCCTTTTCTTTTTCTTTTGGATTCATTTCTTCATTTAAAATTAATAAGAGAGGGGTCAGCAGGGTGGCATAGTGGATAGAGCACAGGCTCTGGATTCAGGAGGACCTGAGTTCAAATGTGGCCTCAGACACATGCCACTTACTAGCTGTGTGACCCTGGGAAAGTCACTTAACCCCAATTACCTAAAAATTACATATTGTAAAATTAACAAGAATGCTATGACATATTATATTAGTCTGATTAAAAGCCTTTTGTTGTGGTTATGAGTTTCATGTACAAAAATAAGAATCATTTAGTTAGTTATATTATTGATCTTAAGGTTTATCCATATTTTCTTATGGTTGAAACTCACTCTTTTTTGATACAGTAGCTATTTTCTATGTGCCATGCATTCATGTTTATTGCTATTACTTGTGGCTCACTGCATATCCTGGAGCAAATCACTTAACTTTTCTGAGTCTATATTTTTCAATTTCTCTGTTTAGGAAATAAATTTAGTAATCTTAGATGAATATATCATTTAAAAGCATGTGTGTGTGTGTGTGTGTGTGTGTGTGTGTGTGTGAGTTGCAATACTGAATGCTATCCAAACTGATAAATGACAGCATACATTTAAAACATCAATTTCCTTGCTTTGGCAGTAGTTGGCTCTCCATTGATGTGAGAAAAAAATAGGCATATCCATCAGCCCTTAAGGATTCTGTAGACCACAGCCACAATTGCAGGGCTTTATTGGTTGGTTGCCTGTTCATGAGAAATTGAAACTATTTTCAGATGAATTAAAGGGTTTTTTTCCTCTCTCCATTCATCCTGTGTAAGCTCCTCTCAAGCATTCTCCTTTAAAGAAAAGATATATGAGAAGTTTAAAGGGCCTTATTCTTGTGCTATTTCCTATTTGACATCAGGAATAAGGAAGATCCTAGAAACATGAGCATTAGCATATGCAACATTTTTGACAAGGATATAGTCTTTGTTTGAAGTTCCACAGTAAAGAGGAGCCCACTATCTCATGAGATCATTTTACTTCTGAATAGCTCAAAAATGGATGTGTTTATATCTGTATGTATGTATGTATGTAAGAGTAAGCTATTGTGATAAGCATATATAGCACATATGTAATATATTCAGAAGAATATACTGGGTATATGCATATATAAATATAAGTAAACACACAATAAAAATAATGTAACAGTTAAATACAAGGAGAGAGGCACTAGTGATTAGGGGGTGATGCAGAAAGGCATAATGTTAAAGGTGGGACTTGTGCCGTGCTATGGGAAAAAATTAAGGATTCTAAGAGAAGCGAGAAAGGAGTACATTCCAGGCTTAGGGGTGTCAAGTGCAAGGGAAAAGAGGTAAGAGCTGGAGTGCTGTGTTTGAGAAACAGAGAGGACCAGGTTGCCTGGGCCAAAGAGTGCAAGAAGAGGAGTAATATACAATGATGCTAGAATGATAAGTTGGGGCCAGGTTGTGAAGGACATCAAAAGTCAAATCAAGGAGTTTATGTGTTTATCTTATAGGCAATAGGGAACCAGCAGAGTTTATTGATTAAGGAATGACATGGTCAGCACTGTGCTGAAGAGAAAAATGCCTTGACAATTAAATGAAGAATGCATTGCAATGGGGAGAGACTTTAGACAGGCAGATCAATTAAAAGGCCATGGGTAAAAATCTATATTGTGGACCAGAACTAAAATGGTGGCCATGTGTATAGAGAAAGGGAATGGAAATGAAAAGTGTTAGGTAGAAATAGCAAGATTTGGCAACTAATTAGATATGTGGGGTGAGGGAGGGTGAGGAGTTCAGGATGATACTGAGGTTATGAACCTGGGAAACTGGATCAATAGTGAGGTCATTCATAGAAGTAGGAAGAATGGAAAAGTGGTGTTTGATGGGTGTGGGAAGGAAGATAATGAGTTCTATTTTGGGCATGTTGCATTTGAGATGTCAACAGTACGTATAATTTGAAATAGTGAATATGCAGTTAGTGATGCGGGAGGGGGGAAAAATATATTTCTGTCAGTCATTTGCTTAAAGATGATAATTGAACCCGTATGAGCTAATGAAATTGCCAAAGGAGGGAACATAGAAAGTCTGAAGAGAAGAGGACTCAGGATTGAGGCCTGAAAAACACTTGTAGTTAGGATACATGTCATGGAGAATGAGCCAGCAAAGGAGACTGAGAAGTAATGGTCAGAGAGGTAGTTAGGGAACTGAGAGGGCATGATGTCATAAAAACCCTTTCGGGTTTTTGGAAGGGGAGAGTATCTAAGAGTAGATGGGGTGGGGTGGCAACAGTATTAAGTGGACAAGAGAGGTTCAGAAGGATGAAGACTGAGAAAAGACCAGTCAGTGTATCTATTTGATATTTAATCAACTTTACAATCAAAATTATTACATAGCATAGAAGCAGCACGGGCAGCTAGCTGATCAGTAACATTCCAGTTCCTCTTCTGATTTTTATGATTGCACATTCATATATGTTGATGAGTTAAATCTGCTAAGTGATTCAGTGGATAGAGCACTGGACCTAGAGTTAGAAAGACCTGAGTTTAAATCTGGCTTCAGACACTTATTAGCTATATAAGCCAGGGCAAGTCACTTAACCTCAGTTTGCTGCAGTTTCATCATCTGTAAAATGGGGATAATAACAATACCTACCTCCCAGGGTTGTTATGAGGTTCAGATGAGATAATATTTATAAAGCACTTAGCAGACTGTCTAACACTATATAAATGTTTATTATTATTACTATTATTGTTATTATTATTACTATTACTATTATTGTTATTAAGCTAGGTAGTACAGTGGATAGAGTGCCAGGCCTGGAGTTAGGAAGACTCATCTTCCTGAATTCAAATCTGACCTCAGACACTTACTAGCTGTGTGACCCTGGGCAAGTCACTTAACCCTGTTTGCCTCTGTTTCCTCATCTAAAATGAGCTGGAGAAGGAAATAGCAAACCACTCCAGTATCTTTGCCAAGAAAACTCCAGATGGGATCACAAAAAATTGGACATGACTGAATATGACCATGCAACAAATTATTATTATTAGGAAAGGATTTTGAAGTTCATCTAGTCTAACTCATACCTGACCTGCAATCCTCTGATCATCTTCCCCACGATGATGGAGGTGTCTCATCCCCTGAGGCAGCTCATTCTAATTCTGTAGAGTTGACAGGCAGTTTTCTTTTGCATCTGCTTCTCTGCAGCTTTCCCTCATTGCTCCTAAAAGTGGCAGAACAAATCTCATTCCGATTTCCTCTGACAATCCTTCAAATACTTGAAAATAGTTATCATGCTTCCCTCCTCTTCTTTCCACTATGCTAAATATCACCCAGAAATAATGCATGCGTCTGTATTTTTAATGTTGATCTTAGTCCTATGTTCAAAGTCTTTCTAATTTTTTTATTTACCTTGCATTAATTCATGTGAACTTTTCAGTATTTCTGTATATTATTTGTATTTGTCATTCTCAAGGACATTGGTGCCCTTGTGTTTAACTCTTCCCCAAAGACTAAGTGTTTTAGTTGTTTCTATTTTTCTCCACATTTTGCATAGTTCTTAATACCATTTTATTGATAGTTCTTTTTAGTGTTTCCAATTATTTCCTTTTGCAACCTGCCCTGATAGAGGAAATATTCACATGGATGAATCTATTGCAGTATTAAGTTATTTCCTTGGTATATTTTCCTTGCCCTGGAATACTAGTTTAGAACCTGAGTCAGGTTATGACTCCTATTATATATTGTTAGATTGTCTTGCAAATTATTACAGTCATCACTGAGATTAATTGCCTTTTAGCCTGACCACATTGGATTTTACATTTGAAAAACATATATTTTTATTCAACGGATGGATTTGAGATTGTTTAACTTTAGTGTGACTGAATGTTCTACAAGTGTCCAATAAATATTTGAATATCTAGTATATGTGGGTTACTGGGTTAGGAGTACCTATTATGTGCATAACAATACCATGTCCCCAACTGAGTGTCTTGTCTCCTCCAACTCAAATATTCTCAGTTCCTTTAACCGATCCTCATATAATATGGACTCAAGGCCATTCATCATTCTGGTTTTCCTGCTCTGGACATCATCAGTATTCTTCCTTCATTGCTCAATCCAGAACTGAGCATTGCACTCCGGAGTAGGTCTGACAGAAAACAGTGGTGCTATCACCTGACTATTCCTGGAAGCCATGCCTCTCTTCATACAGCTCAAATTGCATTAGCTTTTTTGACAACCACTTGCTGATGATTCGAGGCAGCTAGGTGTCTCAGTGGATAGAGCACTGGACCTGGAGTCAGGAAGCCCTAAGTTCAAATCTGGCCTCAGATTTGTGAGACCCTGGGCAAGTCACCTAACCCTACTTGCCTCAGTTTGTTCATCTGTAAAATGAGCTGGAGAAGGAAATGGCTGACCACTCCAGTATCTTTGCCAAGTAAACCTCAAGTAGGGTCATGAAGAGTCGGAAAATGAATGAACAACAAAAACAACAGCATTGATGATTCATATTGATCTTGAAGTCCTTTGTCCCTCCCAGATCTTTTTCCATATTACAGCTGTCTGACTAGGTCTCTCTGTGTGTATTTGTGCTGGTGACTTTTTATACCCAAGTATAAGACTTTACATTTGTCCATATTAAATTTCATTTTGTTCAACCCAACCTAGTTCTGTGACCAGTCGAGTTCCTTTTGGGTCCCGATTCTGTCATCTAGCATGTTTGATGCAAATTTGTTATCAGCTCCAAATTTAATGAACTTATCATCTATACTTTCTTCTAAGTCATTGATAAAAAGTGTTAACCAGCAGAAATACCTATAGTATTTCACTGGAGACCTACTACTTCATAAAGTAATGTTGAGCTTGAAGTCTATTTATACCCTCAGATCTTTTTCAGAACAACTGCTGTCTAACTGTGCTTCCCATACCTATACCTATGATATTGATTTGTACTTTTGTACCTATCATATTGCTATTTTGTAATCAAAAGTAAGATTTTATGCTTATCCCTATTGTATTTTATCTTAATCAATTCGGCTCCACTTGAGATCCTCTCGAGCCATGGATTCAGACAGTTGCTGTCAGACAATATTATCTTGGGCCACAGCAGCACCCACAGTATCAGCAGTTGCCTATTCCCTCTATCTAGCATTTCAGACAGAAAATCTCCCTCCAGGGCAAAGGAGAAAAATAGAGAGCTCTAGAAACCTATGTGCTTACTTACACTCAGGTCTTGTCACTTCCCAGGGTCTCACCTACCTATTTCTCTTTGTCAGAACTTCAGGGTACCTCCCTCAGCTTCTGACAGGAACCATATAGGGTGATGCACCATGTTCTTTTCCTCGGCCAAAAAATCTTTAATCCCCATCAAATTCTTCAAGGCACACATTTACAAATATGCATACTAAGCAAAATAGTGATGGCAACATCCAAACCATCTAGGACAATTAACCCAGCATCATAGGTAAGCCTCCCATGGTACCATTGATATGCACATTAACATTACATGTAATAAATATAGCATAATGCAAGGTATCATTTGTCAGGCTGCTTCAAGGATGCTATGTCAAAAATTACATGCAGGAAGTTACATGTTTGTGACCAGAAACCAAATGTGTCTTGTAAAACTCCAGCCTGCAAAACTCCCCAGTGCAGCCTCACCCTATTTAAAATGTAGTTGGGAAGTGTTTAACAAAATGAACTAAAAATACAATAACAATTGATAATCAACACCAGTGATCTAGCCCAACTCTCTTATCTTGAGGGATATGAAGCCCAGGCAAGCTAATTAACTTGTCTAATGTCAAAAGGTAGTAAGTGGGGACAGCTAGGTGGCGCAGTGGATAGAGCACCGGCCCTGAAGTCAGGAGGACCTGAGTTCAAATCCGGCCTCAGACCAAGCACTTGACACGTACTAGCTGTGTGACCTTGGGCAAGTCACTTAACCCCATTGCCTCACTAAAAAAAAATAAATTAAAATTAAAATAAAAGGTAGTAAGGGGCCAAAGCAGAAGATGAACCTGGTTCTCTGACTCCAAATATAGTGCTTTTCATTTGCACCATGATCTTACTGTCCTAGGGTGGAGATCATTGTTTGCAATCATTGTGGATTTTCCTTGTACTCTATGGAATGCCACAGATGAATCACTGGACAGGAAAAAGAATTGCCTCTCAAATCAGTCCTGTCCCAGCTAGCTCCAATCTGATCTGAGGTCCTTCTCAGTCTGAGGCACAGTCAGTGGGTTACAGTGTCTTCTTTATTTGAATAATTACTTTTACTACTTTCTGAGTTCTTTTCTGGATCAATCTGCCAGCAGCCAGTAAGCAGGCTCTTCTCAGAACCTGCTTAGCTAACTTTCTATCCCTTCTTTCCCTCCTGCTCACTAGGGTGTCCCACTAACTCTCCAACAGGCAATATGTGGAAGCTATGAATTGCCTTTGTAGGACCTCCATCACAGTCTGGAACTATTTTTAAAGTGACCAGTCTCTCAAGTATTTGATGCAGAATGGTTTTCAATCAGTCTGTGTGTTCCCTAAACATCAAGGCTTTTCAGGAAGATTCTGAACCTTGCCAGAGTTCTTGATAAAACACTCAAGGCAACTTGTCAGCGGCTATATTGCTGTTGAAGCTCTTCTGAACTGAAAACATTGCTAGATGACTAGATTTTTTTACCTAGTCTCTTGGTCGCCTTCTATATTGGCCATGTGTCTTTGCATCTTTTCCATCTTCTTAGACCCTAAAACACAAGTGAATAGGTGAGTGTGGTTCTTGCCCAGATATCAGTTAAGTGTGGTATAAAGCCTGTTGTATTCCTGGAAGAATTGTATACATTCACTATAAATTCTACATACTGACTCCACTAAATTTTTGACCAGGCTTTGGTGCTCCAAGCATGTTCATCAATGTGCAGTGAAAATACTAGAGGCATGGGCCTCCCTGGGGGATGGTGAGATCTAGTTCTAGGCTTCTTGATTCCTGTCAAAGCCAGTATTCTTTGAGTAGTTTCCTCTCTAAATCTCTATTTTGGTCAGAGTAGATTCTAGCAGGGAATCAACATATAGAGAAAGACTTCTCCCACAACACTTTAGCAACTGTCAAAGCTTTCTGGTTATAGATTGAGTATACCTATGCATGTCTATTATAATTCAGTTACCGCTAAGACACGACATATTCTTCAAGAGATAAAAGATCCCAAACAATTGTCACTTTCAAACACTTGCTGGCATGTGTACCCACCATATATACAAGACAAGTTTGTGGTACTTTTTCTTGATCATGTCCATGTCTCAAAGACAAGTCTCACACATCTCCATGATATCTGCTGTTGTTTTGGGCCAATAAAAATAATTTCGTGCTAGCTTAAGGTTTTCTCTTGACCTATGTACTCAAGGTTCAAGACCCATTTGAGACTACTGCTCCAGACCTTCATGGCCAATTAGGTATCAGAAGCTGCTACAATATATGAAATCAGCAATAGATACAGTACTGCATTGCACAGTTGCCATTTCTAATTTTTTTCAAAGGCAAAGACTCTTCTATGTCCAGTAAAGCTAATGCCGACGCATGTGTGATATGTTTGACCAAGTCTTTAAAAATGTGTTCACATTGTTATTACTATGATTTCCACATAACTTCAGAATAGCCTTTCTTATCTTTTTGTTTCTGATCCTCTTCATTCATATAGCTATGAGTTTTATCATTCAACAGTTTTATAATAGTAGTATAATTTGTTATAAATTTCTGTTCACAGTCGACAGATCCTGGAAAAGTCCTTAACTCTTAGAGATTCTTTGGACATAGCCAATGGAAAAATGCTTCTATCTTTTCCTGGTCAATGCTCATATGTTTATGAGATAGTGTTATTTTCACATACTTAACAGGAGCAAAACTGGCACTTGTCAGTTGACAGCTTCAGATTAGCTCCTTTAGTTAATCCAACACTTTCATCAATTATTTCTCATGCTCTTCCAGTATTTTTTCAAAAACAAAGAGGACATCTATATATACCAATACTTCTAAGTTATTCATATCTCTACCTCCTTTCTCTTTCAGCTATTGAAGAGTAGCAAATGCCCCCAAAAAGTTTTAGAGCATATACTGAAACTTCTAAAATTCATTCTGGACAGAAGAAAACTATCTACTTTTTTTTTTCTTCTTCTGCCATAATCATCTTTTATAGACATTTTATTGTGAGTTTGATAACACATAAGCATATCAACATACAAAGAACAAAAAGATTAGTTATGAAATAATGAACTTTTCTTATATACAAGTTGGTTTTAAAAGTATAAATAAAATTCATTATGGTCATGATAAAAATTACATTTTGTAGCCTCCTGAATTTTGTTTTGCTTTCTTCTATTTATTTTTATATTTCATTGATCTTTATTTTTTGTTTCTTTCCTTTCTATCACTTCCCACTAACTCCACCCCCTCTGAAATTAGAAGTATTATCTTTTCACATGTAAGTATAGTTAAATAAAATAAATTTAGATATTAGTCATGTCTAAAACACATATACGTATGTGTGTATATATGTATACATATATATACACATACACATACATATATATACACATACATATACACATACACGTATATGTACATGTATTTCTGCACCTCTTCCAATAGGTGAGATGCATGCTTCATTATCAATTGTCTATCAATTATGAGTAGTTACTGAATTCATTGGTGTTCTGAAGTTTTTAAAAATTGTTTCCCTTTAAATTATTGCTTTTATCTTTAGTTCATTTCACTTGTAACATCTCATACAAGTCATCCTAAGTTTCTCTGAATTCTTTATATTCATTATTTCTTATATGACAGTATTTCAGTGCATCCACATGACATTTTGTTTAGACACTACATATGTGTGTGTGTGTATGTATGCATGCATGTATGTATGTATACTCTTGGTCTATACCTATTACTTTACAACACATTTAGAATTTTGTCCTTCATTTTGTTCAAGTCTTAGTTAACATTGTGTTCAACAAACCTGTTATGCAAGAGCAGCCATTAACATTAACTGACATATGACAATTAGGCAGTAAATCAATATGCAAATGCAATGAAATGTAGTCCTCACATAATCATGAAGCTAAAGACATTAACTAGTAATTAGCATATGAAAAAGCAATCAATATCTATGGAGTCATTGACATATGCAAATAAGCATCAACCTTATCAATGACCCATAATGACTTAATAAATTAATAACCAATAGCATTCACAAGGAAAATACCTTTGTAATTCTGTGAAATAGAGTGATGACTGGTCAATCATGAGAGAAAAAAATGCCATGGAGGGAAAAATGAAATGAAAATTTAAAATTAAAAGATGCATCAAAATCTGGACTTGAAAAAGACAATTCCATTGAGAAAACAAGAAAGTGTTTTAAAGTTAAAATAAAAATAGAATAAAAGAAATACTGTGCTAAAAATAAAAGTTGGCTCAAAACTCAAAAACACACAAAAAAAGCCCAGTTCCATGATTAGCATCCTTAATTGTGACTCCTGTATGTAACTTAAGCAGACTTACTCAAAGGAGAGAAAAACAGTCCCCAAATTAAAATATTTCACGTGAGAAACCCTACCTACTAAAAAATGAAAGCAGCATTTGATGCTTGGAGCACTAAAGTGGTGTAAGAAGCTCACAGCAGTTCATGTGCTGATCTCTTTAAGACTATAGAAAGGTAGTATGTCACTATACTAATTATCCAAAGAGGGATTGCAACAGCTAAATTGCCCACTGAATGTACTCAAGCCACAGCTCAGTTGGTCCCATCAAAGTTGCCCTGCCAACTGTGTAGAATATCTTTCCTCAACACAAAATTACAATATCTGCACTAATCACCAGAGGGTGTTCAGCCTTTAAATGATTTGACTATACCTCCTCCAAAAATCTGAGCACCACTGCTGCCCCTTCCCTGTCTCCAGCACAAAAGACTCCTTCAAGAGCAAAGGAAGAAAAAAATTAGGAAACTCTGGAATTATTTGTGATTAATCATGGGTCTCACCACTTCCCAGTCTCCTAGCAATTTGCCTCTATTGGACCTTTTGGAAACTTCCTCAGAACTTCATGCGTAAGGTAGATTCAATTTGTTCTACTTGGTCTCAAAGGGCAGACCTAGGACCAAAACTGGAAGTTTAAGGAAGATTGATGTTTTGCTCAACAAAAGAGTAGATTGAAAACTGGAAAAAGTCCTACAGTAAGTATGCTTGCCCTACCTATCACTGGAGGTCTTTGAGCAAATATCACTTACCAAGAGTGGTATAAAGGGATTCCTGTTTTAGAAAGAGACGTCCCTAGATGAACGCTAACATTCTGTGATTGAATGACCTCCTTATTCTTAGTCCGATGTTCTTTCCATTAGAATATGCTGCCTGCTTGTTTCTAAATTGAGTTACTTTTACATTTAAATTTATTTTTAGTAATTTTTTATCGATTTTTTTATATCATCAGTTTTCTCCAATATTCCTCTGTCTATCCCTGTGAGAGAGCCATCTCATATACCAAACAACATTTTTAAAAACAAAAGAAAAGGGGCAGCGAGGTGGCACAGTGGATAGAGCACTGGCCCTGGATTCAGGAGGATCTGAGTTCAAATCCTGCCTCAGACACATAACACTTACTAGCTATATAACCCTGGGCAAGTCACTTAACCCCATAGCCTAGCCAAAAAAAAGGGAAAAAAAGAGGAAAAAATCAGCACAGTTAGTCAATGTTTTGAAAAAGTCTAAAAATATTTGCAATGTGTAACATACATGGACCTCTCACCCCATAAAGGGGTGGGTTGAGGGTGTTCTTTCATATCTGTTTATTCAAGTCATGGTTGAGCTTTATAATTTTGCTATATTCACTTTAATTTATTTATTTTGTTGATATGGTTCTTTCCATTTACCTTGTTTTAGTCATTTTGTATAGTTTTCTTGGATCAAATGGCTTTGGAAGGGACCTTAGTAGCCATATCAAGAAAGATTATGATGTTGGAGTTAATAAGCTGGAGAAAACAGTGTGGCTGAAATCAAAAGTACATATAGAAGGGTTGGACATTGTCATGTGAAAGCCTACATCTTTATCACAGGCTTAAGCAAAAGAAGAAAGGGAGTAGAGGAGAGGTGTTGTATAGGACTTTTGATAGGTAAAAGAGCTTGGTCATTTGAATTCTCATAAAAGTATGAGACCAGATCCTATCTTAGAGGGTGTAGCATGGGTAGTTTGAGAAGATAAGACTTAGAATAGCTAAACCCAAATCTCTTAGCACTAAGTAGATCTTTCCTTCCTCACCATTTATTGTAAAGCCTGGTAAAATAAATGAACCACTTTGGGTTCTGCAGTGATCTGTGTGGTATAAAATGCTAAACAGTCACTGGGCTGGGAGTCCTAGGAAACCTGGATTCTAGTTTACCACTGCCTGGGTGGCTCTTTCACCTCTCTGGGCTTTCTCTACTTCAAGTTTCCTTACTTGTAAAATAACAGTGTTGGATTAGGTAATCTCCAAAGTCTCTCCCAACCCTAACATTTCTTGTATTTGTTTTGATACTCACATGACCACAATAATATGAGAAACATAAAACTGAAATATGTTTTCTTTACTGTCCAGAGAAGGGTTGTTGCTGTGTATGCGCTTTAATCTGCCACTGATGGCCACTTTCATTGTCAGCATAATATTTCCCCCATGTGCTAGTCATGCATCTTCTAAAAAGAAACAGAGCACAATGCTCTTTCTTGTTGGTTTTGAGAAATTCCCTATCATATTATCAGTAATTCTAAACCAAATGTAAATAACACAAAGACAAAAATTCATGATCTGGAAGAGAGTTATTTAAATCATAAAGAGACTTTCTGAAAACCTGAGATTTCTAGACCTCTTTTAAGTGAGCTCCTTTTTAAATTATTTTCTTCTTTTAGCTCTTTCAGTTTTCTTTCATTAATTCAATTACTTTTAGAATGCCTTTTAAATACCTGTTTTTATTTTAATTTAATTTCTTTATACCTTTGATTTCATTAATGTAGGGAATCCTCTCTCTCAATGCAGATTGCTTACTTCTCTGCAATTTATAGTCTTACATCAATCAATCAGTGAGCACTTATTTATTACCTACTATGTGCCATGTGCTATGCTAGGCTCTGGGGACACAAAAATAAAAATGAAATAGTCTCTGCTTAGAAAGTTTACATTCTCTTAGGGGAAAACAGAATGTACACATGTAAGTAGATGCAAAATATGTGTGAACTACATACAAGGTAATTTTTAGGAGAGGAGAAACAAAATTAGCTTCTTTGAAAGTAACATAACTTTAAGCAGTAGAAGAAGCATGGAAAAGGGAATAGCAAGGTAGCCTTAGAGTCAGGAAAACCTAGATTTAACTCCTGGCTTTGACAAATTTTTTTTTGGTGGGGGGAGGCAATTGGACTTAAATGACTTGTCCAGGGTCATATAGCTGGTAATCATCTAAGTTCGGATTTGAACTCAGGTCCTTCTGACTCCAGGGCCAGTGCTCTATCCACTGTGCCACTTAGCTGCTCTTCTGACACATGTTTTGAGTGACCCTGAGCAAGTCACTTAACTTCTCAGTAACTTAGAGTCTAGGACTTTTTTTTTTTTTGGCTAGGCAAAGGGGTTCAGTGACTTGCCCAGGGTCACACAACTAGTGAGTGTTTTGTGTCTGAGGTCGAATTTGAACTCAGGTCCTCCTGAGTCCAGGACTGGTGCTCTACCCACTGCGTTACCTAGACGCCCCAAGTCTAGGACTTCTTAAAGTTTTTCCATTTGGGACCCCTTCAGCACTTCTTAGACTGTGGGGTCTAGACCTCACAGTCTAAGAAGTGCTGAATGGTGTCAAACTCAAGTAGAAACTAATCAAGTTCATAAAAATTCTTGCAGCCACATATTTGCTTAGTTTTAAAAATATACCATCATCTATATTTTATTATCTTTTAATTCATTTTGCTAAATATTCCCCAATTGCATTTTAATCTGCTTCAGGCACATGCAGAAGTGTTGTGGGCCACATGTGTCCCCCTCTGCCTTAGACAATTATCTAAGACTCTAGGTTGCAAAGAAGCTTTAGATCTGTATTCATGGAGAAAGCTTCCCCACTCCAGTGAAATAATAGAAGCAGAATTAAAAAACTTTAAGTAGAGTTCATCCTCAATAGGCCAATCCTGTTTGGGTTTTTGTTTTTGTTTTTGAAGGGAACAGAATCAGATGTTCTTGTAGTAAAATAAAGCATCCTAAACCGTACTCAATAAAATGCCTTCCTTTTCTTCAAATCCAGTGTGCTGCTATAATGCTTTGTTATTGGTTGGACATTTTGTAGGTACTGCTTAAGTCAGTTGATTCTAGAGCTGAATCTGGTCCTCTACAAGGCATATTAAGGAAGCTTTCCTGAAACTCCTCAGTTCTGATCACTTATAAATAGGTGGTGCTCTGATCTGATTTTCTTACACACAGCCATTTGCAATCATCTTACATAATTCCACTTTGGAATACATGCAATTGCTCAAAAAGCAATTGAGGAATATTGAAGAGAGATGAAAGTGTTTTAACCACTTTTAGTACAGAGGCTTTTTTGGTTAGTTATGTTGATCAGGACAGCCCAGGTCCCTCTTCTTCTATTTACTATTCATGGGAGGTTGGCTTTGGAGTCTAGGGACCTAGTTTGGAATTTGATCCCTGCCATTTGCTAGCCATGTGACCTTAAACAAGTCACTTCACTTCTCTGGGACTCAGTTTATTTGTGAAATGAAGGTCCTTTCAAGTTCCAAGTCTGTGATCCAGCCGTACTGGCCTGCTAAATGTTCCCAGTAGATAATATTCCATCCTTTGTCTTTATGCCTTTGCATTAATTAGTTCCACAAGTCTGGAATGTATTTCCTCCTCCCCTCCACCACAACACATCCTGAGTTCCCTTGAAAGCACAGCTATGGGGCCACCTCCTTCCCAAGGGTTTTCTTAATCTGTCCATTATTGGTGTTCTCTCTCTCTCTCTCTTGAACTTCTTTTGTGTTTACTCAACACATTGTATCTTTATGAAAAAAATATAAGCTTTTTGAAGACAAAGACTGTTTCAGAATTGTCAACAACTAGCAAAGAACGTTATGGTATATAGCAAGTGTTGCCTACATATTTTTTGTGTTGTATTATATGGTATGAAGTTGTGTTGCAACTTCAGAAAAAAAGAACTGGATGATAATAACTTTATTATTATTATTACTATCAGTATAATAGTAATATATGATATAGAAATAATATATAAGTATATATTTATAACAATAATTGTTATTGCTATTGTAATTGTAACAATGATAATTATTTTATTTAACATTAATGATTAGTTATAATAGTAACAATATACTATTACACAATACAAATTGATATAATAATAGTAATCATTATTATTAGCAATAATAATTGTCATCATAATAGTAATAATATTATACTTAATTATTATTGTCATAATAATGGCAATAGCAATAATTATATTTGACAATATTATTGTTACTTCTATTATTATTGCAATAAGAGTAATAATATGATTATTGTTAACTATAATAACATTTATATACTGTTATAAATTTGATGAAGTTACTTTACATATGATATCCTAGAAGATCCCTGAGATACATTCTGTCTCTTATAATCTACATAAAATAGAGTCCTAGGTCTCACAAATCTAAAAACGTCGAAAACCATTCAATATGCTATTTGCTTAGGATGGGCTTAGTTTCTTTTATTTGTTGCTCATTCATCAATTCTCTTCCCATTCTCTCATTTGTTCTTCCTCTCCTGTCTTCCAGTGTCAATTTCTGCTTTTTTATTTACTAAGGAAAATGGACGTGATATGGAAAATGGGATAAAAATGAGTTGAGCACCTTTAAAACACACACACACACACACAACACACACACGCGCGCGCTCTCTCTCTCTCTCTCTCTCTCTCTCTCTCTCTCTCTCTCTCTCTCTCTCTCTCTCTCTCTCTCTCTCTCTCTCTCTCTCTCTCTCTCTCTCTCTCTCTCTCTCTCTCTCTGATATCCCTGCTATCTAGAAGGGGACTATTTGGGGGAAGCTGCTGCTTTTTGTAGCTTGCCAACTGGATAGAAAACAGCTAACTGATTTGCATTCTTATTTTCTGTTCTAGGAGCCAAGACATGGTATTTATTTAATGAAATTTTCCCCTATTTTATTTTTTAGCTCAACAGAATTCACCAAAAATCCATGAAGGCTGGTGGGCATATAAGGAGGTGGTCCAGGGGAGTTTTGTTCCAGGTAAGTACATATGAAACATTTGTTTCTTTAAAAAGTGGGGTGAGGGGAGCTTTGGATATAAGTTCTTACTCCCAGAATTTCTGAAATGCTGCAAATTTATCTAGTTTGTACTGCAAAATAGTATCTTGCGGGTCACTAGACATCCCCACAAGGAGAAAGTGCATAAATAAGTGGCTTTACAACCATCTTCTAGTTTTCAGGCTGGAACTTCATATCGTCTTAAGCAGAGTGTGCCTTTAAAGGCAAACCTGCAATTACAAGGTCATTACTACTACTGGGGAGCTGTTGCAGGGAAGAAGCTTGGAAATCTTGTTGGTTGGCATTCGACTCAGAGATGTAGAACAATCTCTTAATGTTAATGAAACAAGAAATGTGTGAAGGCTGAATGTGGAGGAGAATCTTACTGGGCTGTGCGCTGTCAATGATGTTGCTTCAATAGAAAGAACGGTCTGAACATAGAACAGAATTAGGGAATCCTGCCAAACACCTGATAAAAATAACAGGTGAGATGGATGGAAGCAGCATGGGGAGAGAGGAAAGAAAATCATGGACTGGCTAGATCATGGTACTGCCAAAACACAATTTACCTTGCATTTGAAAACTAAAAAGGAGAGTGAGAAGCAAGCAGAATTTGGAAAAGGTAAAATTGAAAACAATTTTTCCTCACCCCATCCTCTACTCTAATTGTTCCTAGCTTCTCATCTTCTGTTTCAAGGATTTTTCTTTTTCAGGGTGGAGGTCTGGGAGTCAGGAAGCAGGGGTGGGGAACCTGCAGCCTCAAGGCCAAATGTGGCCCTCTAGGTCCTCAAGTGCAGCCCTTTGACTGAATCCAAACTTCACCGAACAAATCCCCTTAACAGATGGATTTGTTCTGTAAAACTTAGATTCAGCTGCACCCAAGGACTTAGACATGTCAAGGCCAAAGGTTCTCCATCTCTGGCTCAGGAGGAATATAGTGGAAGAAAGAAAAAGAAAGGAAAGAAGAAGTATAAATAAAATGAGCTTAAAATGAGCTTAGGAAGGGAAGACAGGAGAGGTCCTTCAGTGTTGTTTGTATTCTTTTGGAAATGGATGAATGAGAATCAGTGTTGATAATAGTAGAAGCAGGGTGCTGTTCGGAAAGTCAGGGCCATGTGCCAGAGGTCTAAATCAAGGCCTGGGTGACAGCTCCCAGAGAGAAGACAAATACCAGTTCAATCACAGCACATTCTTCTAGGCTGCTCTGTCTCCCTTTCCAAGTAAGTAAGGAAGAAAGGAAGAATAGAAGGAAAGAAATAAGAATTTATTAAGTGCCTACTATATACCAGACATTGTGCTAAGTACTTTTCACATGTTATTATGCCGTTTTATCCTTACAACAACCCTGTGTGGTAAATGCTATTATATACTATTTATAGTTGAGGAAATTGAGGTAAACAGCAGTTAAGTGACTTTGTTTTGTTGTTATTCAGTTGTTTCAATCATTTCTGACCCTTTATGACTCCTTTTGGGGTTTTCTTGGCAAAGACATTGGAGTGATTTGCCATTTCCTTCTCCAGCACATTTTACAGATGAGGAAACTGAGACAAACAGGGTTAAATGACTTGCCTGGGGTCACACAGGTAGTAAGTATCTGAGGCTGAATTTGAACTCAGGTCTTCCTGACTCCAGGCCCAGTATTCTATCCACTGCTCCACCTAGCTGCACTGGTTAAGTGGTTTGCCCTGTGTTAAACATTCAGTAAGTTTCTGAGGCTAAATTTGAACTCAGATCTTCCTGACTCCAGGCCTTTTGCTCTCTCTATTCATTGAGCCACCTATGGCCTCATTAGTACACTGTATAATGCAGACAGAGAGGGAAGTGGTAAGTAGGGAAACCAAATGGTATAATGGCAGGAATATGGTAATTGCATTAATCACTGGTTCTAGCAGTCCAAAGCAACCAGACATCTTGATAAAGATAGCCGTGCAACTGATACTGGCATCTTTGTGAAACTTCTGAAATAATTGGAAAATCATTAGAATTAGTAATTCTACAAATTAACAAAACCCAACAGAAAGTTTTTGCATGAACGCTAGTTGGCTGGGCTTTCTTCTAACAACGGTGCTGGTGGTTTATAACAAATGAAGCTTCTGGACACTTTTTCACTTGTGTGAAGTTGAGAACTTTACACATTTGAGATTTCATATTTTTAATTAAATCAAGCTCATAAAGCATGTATGTCTTTCTAACAGGAAGATACTTCATCGTCTTGAAATCATTGAGATTCATTTAATTGCCCCAAGGTGCCCTTCTTCCCTTTTATTTCCCTACATGTGTTCTCTTTCTTTTTTAGAATGTGAATTCCTGAGCAGTAGATAAAGCACTGGCCCTGGAGTCAGGAGGACCTGAGTTCAAATCCAGCCTCAGGCCAAACACTTGACACTTACTAGCTGTGTGACTCTGGGCAAGTCACTTAACCCCAAGTGCCTAAAAAAATAAATGTGAACTCCTTGAGGACAGACACCATTTTGCTTGCTTTTGTATCCTCAGCACTTAGCATAGTGCCTGGTGCATAATACATGCTTATAACAAAGGCTTTATCTACCTATCTGTCCTTTCATCCATCCCTCCATCTATCCATCTGTCCCTAGAGCTATAAAAAGTTATTTGTCATCTCTGGGTCATCCCTTATAAAGAAAGCTTGTATTCTGGGGAGAGGAAGAGAGTATGAATACCTTACTTCTGGGGAAAAAATATCCATACTACAACATAAAAAAAGGTAGGGGATTATTTACATTATAGAATGATTTGTGGCTTGGGTTCCTTTAGTAGGGCAGCTTAAATAGGTTTTGATTTGTAGAGATTCATTTTACCCACACTTTACCCACAACTTCTCAGGAGGGCAGCTATGTATGAAGTACCTTGTTCATTGCCCTCTAGACCATAAACTCCTGTGGCTGTAAAATGATCAGGAAATAGGATATTCTCATCAAATATTCTGATTAATTTATTGAGTCCCCACATATAAAATTAACAATTTTCCAATAGAATATCCAGATATTTAATGCTCAGAAGGTAATTTCATCTTGCTTTGATAATTCAAACAGTCAATTAATAAGCACTTATTAAGCACCTACTATGTGCCAAGCACTTTGCTAGAGATACAAAGACAAAAATAAAACAAACCCTGCTCTTAAGGATCACAGGAGACAACATGTACATATTTAAGTATAGGAGGTAGTTGAGAGAAGGAAGGCACTAGTACTTGGGGGGGAATCATAGCTTTAGAATGAGAGGGGAACCTTAGAAGTCATCAAATCCAATCTTTTTGCGCAGATGAGGATACTGAGGCACTTCTCCAAGCTTTTAAGTGTCCAAAGTGGCATTTGAACCCAGATCTTTTTGACTCCAAGTCCAACATTGTATTTCATTACATTATGCTACCTCTCAGTTGAGCAAAGATCTATGTAGAATGTGGTTCTTGGGCATTATCTTGAAGGAAGATCATTTTGGCAGCAATATGGAGGATTAACTTGAGGAGGGGAGACCAATTAGGAGGGCACTGCAAAAGTATGGGCAAGAGGCAATGAAGGCCTGAACCAGGGTGGTGTTTGTGTGAAGTAGATACTCAGAATCTTGAGGCATCAGAACCAGGTGTCTCAGGGTTGGGATAGAACGGTAGAATGTGGAAAAGAAGCTGGGAATGCATTTGAGAATGGGGTAAGGAAAGGGAGGCATTCTTCAGCACTCAATCTCAATTAACTGCCAACTGAACTATTTGCTTTGTTTAAGAAAGACTCTCTTGAATCCTTGAAATAAGTTAAGAAGAACTGAAAATGAGAAGCAGTAAAGAGAACAAGGAACTAGAGTCTCCTTATTCTCCATTAACATCCCAGTATAAAGAGTCTTGACAGGCAATTACTATGATTTGGAGCATTTCTCTCTAAGCTCTAGAGGTACCTGTCCAGTGTGTTTATGAAAACGGGGAATTGAGTTGAGCTAATGGAAAGCAGGGCCTCACAGAAAGCCTATGGCCAGGGGGGGAAGCCTCTGCTTTGCCCATATATGAGACAGAGGGGGAATGAATCTGTTGAGCCCTTTTACAGAAGTTAAATGACAAGTCCTCCTACTGTAAGCCCATCTCCTTGGAGTAAGAAGAAAGCAAGAAGTAATTTGAATGGATTCCCTGACTTTGTTGCTGTATGGGCAGTTAGTTTAGTCTCTGAATCAACCCCACTATTTTGGACTCTTGGGAATATGGAAGGTGCCACAAGAGTTCACATCTCTAGTCCATCCACTTGTGTGGATGGCAGAGGTCATGCCTAAACTCTGTCTCAAAAACAAGAAACTACCTTTCAGAAGGACATTCTACAATCTTCTCTCAGTCCCTCTCCCACTTCCAGGATTTTCCCAATCAATCAGCAAGCATTTATTAAGGACTAACTGCATGCTTAAGATTAAGAAGATGAAATAAAACTAGTCCCTGCCTTCATGGAGCTTACATCCCATCAGGCAAGACCACGTGTACATATATTCATAAGCAAATTATACAAAAATGAATACAGTATAAGGGTAGGGAGATCACGAGCAGCTTTGGGAACTGGGACTGGTTTCATGCAAGAAGGTGGTGTTTAGGATCCTAAGGATTCTAAGAAACAGAGCATGTTGAGTTTGAGCTATTTCTCAGATGTTTTTTTGAAATGACCAATCGGCAGTTGGTGATGCAGTACTAAAGGCCAGGGGAAAGACTGGGAATGGATACATAGACATGAGAGTCATTTGGATACAGGTTATAATTAAACCTTTATCAAGTGGAAAAATGTTAAGTATGGGCCCAGTCATTAACAATATGCTTGTCATTTGAAATCCAGCCTAGCTAAATTTGAAGAACTTAGTTGACTTCAGAGTGACAACATTTTTAAATCTTTGCTACTTCCAGGTATAATTTACTAAGGCATGGGATGGGGTGGGAGAAAGGAGTTCATGATGCATCATTGGAAAGGATGGTACAACTCATGAAATGGAAATTTTTTGCAGAGGAAAACCCCTCATGAGCCTTGTAAGACTACTGTGATGTAGCCAAGATGAAGATTGTACCATCCCCATTTTATGCACGAGATAATGGGGTTCACTGTTATCAAGTGACTTGCTAAGGATCCCAAAGCTTTTAAATTAATGAGCCAGAAATCAAACCCATGACTCCAAGTCCCTGCTAATTCTGCTTTACCACACTGCCTTTTATCACACCAAGCTACTTTCTGATGCGATAAAAGACTCCAGGGAAAGCTAGGTGGTGCAGTGGATAGAGCACTGGCCCTGAAGTCAGGAGGACCTGAGTTCAAATCTGGCCTCAGACCAAACACTTGGCACTTACTAGCTGTGTGACCCTGGGCAAGTCACTAACCCCAATTGCCTAAAAAAAAAAGACTCCAATCTCAACATCTATGAAAAGAAAAATTTTCCTGCCTGAATTTATCCAAACTGAATGGTAATTCACTTTCCCCTTTAACTTATCTTCCTGAAGAGAGATGTTTGGATGAAATAGGTTTTCATAATTTATTAAATAAATATATTCTTTAGGGAAGCACTGACTATTGAAGAATAGTTCTAATTAGCTAAATGAACTTTGTCTTGAATAGTCAGAATGAGTAATTAATCATGAAAGTCTTAACTTATACTTCAGATCTGAAGGAAAATAAATGACAAGATTGGCCAGCTGAACCAATGGCTATGGACAGTCCTTAGAAATTAAATAAAAGTTATTCTTGGGGTGAGTTTTTTACACCACATGCCATTCCCAAAACTGATTCCAAAAAGCATGGTCTCTTTAATACCTTGGTCATCATAGTTGAGAAGACCAGAGGAATGATGTCTCCTTTAAAACCAAGGGACTTGATCCAATATTTTGATTATTATGATTAATAGGTGTCAGAGGACCTTGTTTCAAATTGTACCACCAACTCTAACTCATTTAGGGCAAGTGACTTAAACTCCCTGGGCCTCAGTTATATTGTCTATAAAATGATAGGGTTGGACTGAATAGTCTCTGACATTTCTTCCAGTTCTACATCTATAATCCTATGATCTGTCCTTCACCCCTGAATCCCAATGAACCCAGTGTCATTTAAAGTGACTATTTATAAATATAGCTTCTTGAAGTATGCAAATAGACCTCAAAAGCAGTGATTTAAATGTTTTCCTATATGGCTCCCACTTCTATTACAAGCTACACTAAAATTATCTTTTCCTAAGATGCAGAATTATTAGATCATCTTTGAGACAGTCCCTTATTTTGTGTGTTTCTGTGTGTGTGTATGTATATGTGTATATGAATACTGCTAAATCTCCTCTCTCATGACTTTCTTAGTTCAATGGATCATTAAAAATATTTAGAAGCTTCAGAACTTCTCCTTAGGCATTGAGTCCATATAGTTAGTTGCTAAGGTATTGCTCACAGCCAAAAATTGCCATCAGGGAAAGTATGTGGCCCAGATGGCACTTGCAATTCTTCTAATGTTTAATGACACCCCTTATTGTTCCATATTGATGAATCCCATAAATAGATCAGTCTGATGAAGGCTGCCATGATTTCCAGTATATGCTGATCAAAGGGATAGAGTTGTACGGTGAGCCTGATGATCACTCTAAGAACAAGTCTGGGTAAAAATGCATCATATTTCATATACTTCAAGCTGTGCTCTAGTGAGCCACAGAGCCACAAGTGAAGACCTCTGTCAATATTCAGTTTCTGATTTAAAAGGTTTCTTTGATCTAGTTCTCACAGTTAGGTTGTATTTCTGCTAGTTTGGCAAATACTTCATTCTTTAAAAATAGTCACGCCTCATGTCCCAGGAGTTTTTAAGACATTAATGTAATATATTGACTCATAGCATGTAAGAGCAAGGTAGCTAGATGGTACAGTGAATAGAAGCACTAGGTTTACAGTCAGGAGGCCTGAGTTCAAATCTAGCCTCAGATATTTCCTAGCTATGTGACCCTGGGCAATTTACTTAACCCAGTTTGCCTCAGTTTCTTCATCTATAAAATAAGCTGGAGAGGGAAATGGTAAACCACTCCAGTATCTCTGCCTAGAAAATCCAAAAAGGCATCCCAAAGAGATCTTTGTTGTCAAAAATGACAACAATGTTAGATGTTAAACACTAAACAACAACGTTAGAGCCATAAGATACTTTAGGGATATCTAATCCAATCTCCTTCATTTTACAGGGGAAGAAATTGAAGGCTAAAGAGGACAAATGACTTGTCCATGGTCATATGGCAAATTAATGTCAAAATCAAGATTGAAACCCAGGTCTTCTGATTCCTAATCTTATATTCTTCCCAGCTTAACACATTGTAATAGCCACTAAGTCCTTTCTTTTGGGAGAAAGTTGCTAAGGGACATCAAGTTCCAAATGAGAAAATGAGTTGTTGTTTATGTACAAGCACTATGGGAATTGAAAAGTGCTATCCCAGAGAGCAGATGAGAGAAAGGAAATTGAGCTGCCTGGTTTGTGAGGACCGATCTGACGCGTTAGGAAAAGCTCATCACCAAGTTGGTTTAACCATAGTAGATCTGAAAGGGATTTTACTAAGTCACTGAGGAATTGTAATCTGTGCTAGTGGATATTATTAGGCATCCTTGAAGGGTTGAAAAATTGCATTTATATATGACTTGTTGCCTTTTTAAAAATTGTTTTCCCAAAGATGATCTCATTTTATCTTTATAGTATTCCTATGAGTTAGAATGAGGATTATTTTACCTATGAAGAAATTTATGTTCAGAGAAGTCAAATGATTTCCTAAAGATGAATAGTGCGCTGTTGGCAGAACCGAGGCCTATGACTAAGTCTATATCAAAGAGATACCCAAGTTGTGTGGTGGATGCAGCACTGAACCTAGAGTTGGCAAGATGGGAGTTCAAATCCAGTCTCAGACAATTATTGGCTATGTAATTCTAGACAAATTGCTTAACCCCTGTCTGCCTCACTTTCCTTATCTGTAAAATAGGAATGATAATAAGAACTTCCTGGGTTGTTATGAGGATAAAAATGAAATATTTATAAAACACTTAGCAAACCTTAAGGTGATATACATGTTAACTACTATTATTATTATTGCAATGATGAAGATGAAGATGATGACGATAATGATGAATTTCAATGATCCTTACTCACTGGATTATATTACCTCTTTTGAAACTTCACTTTATACTATAAAGTTAAACCTGATATATAACATCCAAATCAAATGTTTAAATAATATATTTAATTCAGTGTGATAAAGTATTCTAGAGAGAATCTTCTGCCTAAATCTTATAAAGTGAAAAATCCTTTTGTACTGCATCTACTTTCTTGTTGTTTTTAACCAAATATTCTTAAAGTGTGGCACACTTATAATCTCCTTATACTCCTCCACAGTAATTCCACCACTTATGTTATTGATTCATTCAGCCAATCATTCAACAAATATTTAAGGAACTACTATGAACCACGTACTTTGCTGAATCCCATAGGAGGTATAAGCATTGTTCTCTTAATCTTGCTTGGATCATTAAAACTCAGCTCATGTTGATTTGGAAAAAGTCTTCAGGAATACTTTTACTAGCACAAAGACATTTTTAAAAAATTATCTTCCTAATATATAATATAATTATATTCATATGTGTGTGTGTGTAATAGTATCATTGCTTTATGCTATCAACTAGAAGATGGAACAAGGTTAAATCTAAATAGAAGGAGAGTTTACAGGTGCTCCTTAAGGAGGCAAAGAAATCAGTAGGTTTTACTGTATGCTTAGAGATAATAAGAAACATTATTTCATGGGATATTTTATCATCATATATCAGTACTAATAAGTACTTGCATAAAGACCACCATGAAAATGATTGTAATTTATGTACCAATATGAGGATGAAGAAGTAGAGAAATTCTATGAAGAGATTAATAAAACCTTCCAAATCAAACCAACATAGATTTTGATGTTTGGTGACATCCGTACAAAGATGGAAAAAAGTGAAAATGGGGAGAAATATATGGAAAGGCGTAGTTCAGGAATGAGAGAGACCTCAAACTTGTCAGTGATACAGAAGCCATGCCCTCATTCTTAAATACATTTTAAAAATACATATCTTTTATTTTGTATCACTTACATCTTTCATTATATTCTTCCCTCTAACCTATTACAGTGAATCATCTATTAAATAAATAATGAAAAAAAGGAGAGGGAAAAAAACAGTATAGCAAATGCAACCAACACATTGAAAAAGTACACCATTTGCTTTGCTGAGCTCCCTGTCAGGTTGATGACCATGATTGCTCCAAAGACTACTCTACAACTCTATACTGCCCTATTTAGTTCTTAGATTCATTGGGATACTTCCATCACACTTTCTGGGATGCCAGCCCAATCCATGTTCTTATCACAGTGTAATTGACTAGAGTTTCAGGATTCTTGCCAGACCATCACAGCTGTTCTGGAGTGGCCTCAAAACACACAGAGTCCTCTCTCTGCATCACTTTGATTGACATTCCCTTTGCCTCCACCCCTCCACCCCCCCCATAGGCTTTGAAGGTGTTGTCATCATTTTGTCCTCCTCCTCCTCATCATCATCATCAGTAGTGATAGTAGTAGTTGTAGTCATAGTCATAGTCATCATTGTAGTAGTATTTAGAAAAATCATTCTTATCTTGCAGTTCAGGTAGAAATGATCCTAGGAGAAGTCTCTATTTTTCTCCTACTTTTAAAAATTTCGTGTCCTGTATACTGTTGCATAAGTTGATAAAATAACTGCTTTTTACAGTGAATAAAAGTGTTAGAATGTAAACTTATCTTCCATAGCCTAACTAAAAGCATCCTCAGTAAAACTCCAATAGCAGTTAGGATGATGGGAATGATAATGTACCTCATTATGTTTCCACATGATTTTGAATCTTTCCTCCATACTTTGAAAGCTTTTCATTTCATGCAGGTTGGAGATTATGAGTATCTGGTATGGTGACAACTTTTTGAAACATTTTTCTTAGGCTTTTATGGATTAATGCTTCATCTGGGCAATTGTGGTTCACACTATTATCTGTGACCACATTCTACTAAAAGTGGATTTTTCCAGGGTATTTTGAGGTCTTTTCTTGGGGGGGATGGGGAAAGGATGAGATTTGTTTTGGGCTAACTTTTTGTAGTCTACAGTGATGTATTGCTTAGTTTTCTTGAATAATTTGCATCAAACATTGAGTCCAGGCACCTTAAAGATTATCTTTTTTGTAATTTCTTATCGCAATGCCCTGGTCCTGATTTGGTATCATCAGCTCCTCTATTTCCACAAACAAGTATGCATGACTCAGCCAAATTCTCAGTGTTATTTTTGTCAACATGTTGTTGGCTACATTCATTTTTAAAATTTCGTTATTTGATATTGGTTTCATTAGCTCCATCAGTAAATTAACCACTGTCGGTTCCATTTAGCAAATTCAGTAGTGTGTACTTGTTATTAGCCTTTACTGTTGCTTGTAATGGTCTCTAAATTATTCCAGTTACTTAAGCTAGAATATTATTTTTTCTTATTCTTTTCTCTCTCTCCCTACAAACCCCTCTACCATCTTCATCTTTTTGTCAAATCCTGTTACATCTCCAAAGTAAGTCCACTGCTGCCCCCTTAGTTAAAGTCCTGATTACTTCTCACCTATAATATTGCAGTATATCCTCTTACCTGGCCTCTCTCCCTTTTCTTCCTCACCTTCCAATTCATTGTATAAATTGCTTCCAAATTAATGCTTCTAAAGTACATTTTGGTCACGTTAATTCCCCTACTGAAAAACTTTCAGTGGTTCTCTCTTGTCTATGAAGTCATTGCCAACCTCTTCAGCCTAGCAATCCAAATCTTTCATAATCTAGTAACAATTCACCCAATTAAATTGTATTTCCCACTCTGCCTATACCTTCTCCATCACCCTATGTTCTTTTCCCCCTCTTTTTTAAATAGCAAATATTTATTAATTAATTTATTTTTAGTTTTCAACATTCACTTCCACAGAATTTTGACTTCTAAATTTTCTCCCTATCTGGCCCCTCCTCCCCCTAAGTCAGCATGCATTCTGAATACACCTTCCCCTAAACTGCCCTCTTTTTCTATCTTTCCCCCCTTCTCTTATCCTCTTCCCCTTCTATTTTCCTGTAGGGCAGGATAGATTTCTATACCCCATTGCCTATATATCTTATTTCCCAGTTGCAAGTGAAAACAATTGTTTTAACATTTGTTTTTAAAACTTTGGGTTCCAAATTTTCTCCCTTCCTCCCTCCCCACCCACCCTCACTGAAAAGGCAAGCAAGTTGATACAGGTTATACATGTGTAGTCATGCAAAACACTTCCATAGTAGTCACCATGTGAAAAACTAACTATATTTCCCTTCATCCTATCCTGCCCCCCTATTTATTTTATTCTCTCTTTTAACCCTGTCCCTCCTTAGGATTGTTTGCTTCCAATTACCCCATCCCTTAATTTGCCCTCCCTTCTATCATCCCCACCCTCTCTTATCCCCTTCAACCCTATTTTCCTGTGAGGCAAGATAGATTTCCATACCCAATTAATTGGGTATGTCATTCCCTCCTTAAGCTAAATCTGATGAGAATGAGATTCACTCATTCCCTCTTTCCTTCCCGTACTTCCCCTCCACTGTAACAGCCTTTTCTTGTCTGTTTTATGTGAGATAATTTACCCCATTCTACCTCTCTCTTTCTCCTTCTCCCAGTATAATCCTGTCACTCCTTAATTTTATTTTTTAGATATCACCCCTTCATCTTCAATTCACCCAATGCCTTCAATCTATCTTGCTATCTTGCTGTCTGTCTGTCTATCTATCTATCTGTCTCTCTATCTAAACATGTATTTTTTTTCCTCCAACTATCCTAATACTGACAAAGGTCTCATGAGTTACAAATGTCAACTTTTCATGCAGGAATGTAAACAGTACAACTTTAATAAGTCTCTTATGATTTCTCTTTCCTGTTTACCTCTTCATGTTCCACTTGAGTCTTGTATTTGAAAGTCAAATTTTTTTATTCAGCTCTGGTCTTTTCATCAAGAATGCTTGAAAGTCCTCTATTTCACTGAATGTCAATTTTTCCCTCGAAGGATTATACCAATTTTTGCTGGGTAGGTGATTCTTGGTTATAATCCTATCTCCTTTGCCCTCCAAAATATTTTATTCCAATCCCTGTGGTCCCATAATGTAGAAGCTGCTAAATCTTGTGTTATCCTGATTGTGTTTCCACAATTCTTGAATTGTTTCTTTCTGGCTACTTGCAATATTTTCTCCTTGACCTATGAACTCTGGAATTTGGCTATAATATTCCTAGTTTTCCTTTGGGGATGTCTTTCAGGAATTGATTGGTGGATTCTTTCAATTTGTATTTTACCCTTTGGTTCTAGAATATCAGGGCAGTTTTCCCTGATAATTTCATAAAAGATGATGTCTACATTCTTTTTTGGATCATGGCTTTCAGGTAGTCCAACAATTTTTAAATTATCTCTCCTGGATCTGTCTTCTAGGTCAGTTATTTTTCCAGTGAGATATTTCACATTTTCTTCTATTTTTTCATTCTTTTGGTTTTGTTTTACGATGTCTTGATTTCTCATAAAGTCACTAGCTTTCATTTGCTCCATTCTAATTTTTAAGGAAGTATTTTCTTCAGTGAGCTTTTGGACTTCCTTTTCCATTTGACCAATTCTGCTTTTGAAGGCATTCTTCTCCTTATTGGCTTTTTGGACCTCTTTTGCCATTTGGGTTAGGCTATTTTTTAAGGTGTTATTTTCTTCAGAATTTTTTTTTGGGTCTCCTTTAGCAAGCTGTTTACTTGTTTTTCATGATTTTCTTGCATCACCCTCATTTTACTTCCCCGTTTTTCCTCTACTTCTCTTACTTGATTTTCAAAATCCTTTTTGAGCTCTTCCATGACCTGGGTTGATTCATGTTTTTGTTGGAGGCTTTGGATGTAGGAGCTTTGACTTTGTTATCTTCTGGTTGTATGTTTTTATCTTTTTAGTCACCAAAGTAAGATTCTGTGGTCTGACTCTTTTTGCACAGTTTGCTCATGTTTCCAGCCAATTACTTGAGTTTTAAACTCTTTGTTAAGGTAGGGGTCGGCTACCTTAGAAACCCCCAAGCTTCAGGGGTTTTATGCAGCTGTTTTCAGAGATACTTCTAGGGACCTGTAAGTTTTCAGTTCTTCCAAGGTGGTATGATAAGGGGCGAGGTGTTTACTCCTTTCCTGGCCTGTACTCTGGTCTGTGAGTGACCACAAGCACTCTTTTCTGCCTTGGAACTGTGAGGAGGATTTACTCTATACTGCCACTACAAGGTCCACCACACCAGCACTCCTCCTTGCCCCAGTACCACCACCTAGAACTGAGATCCAGATCAAACCATGGGCAAAGCAAGAGAATCCTGCCTCAGCTCCACAAAAGAGATCCATGCAATCCCCCTCTGATCAGCTGCTTGATGCCCACTCTGTATGTGGGCCAAGGTCCAGAAGCAGTTGCTGCCCTGGGGCTGTGCCAGGACTGGGGCCAAACTGAGCTCCTCTCTCACTGAGATCTGACAGACCTTTCCTACTCACCTTCTAAGGTGTCTTTGGTGTTTGTGGGTTGAGAAGTCTGGAACCACCACAGCTCCCCTTGATTCAGTTCCCTGAGGCCTGCTCCAGTATTGCTGAGGCCCTGTTTTTGCCTGTGTGGCCCACACTGAACTGTGCTCCTCTCCCAGCCTGGCACAACAGACCTTTCCAATCAACCATCCAGGTTGTCTTGGGCTGGAAATTTGTTTCACTCTGTCTTTTTGTGGGTTCTGTTACTCTAGAATTTGTTTAGAGCTATTTTTACAGGTATTTGGAGGGCTTTGGAGGAGAGCTCAAGCAAGTCACTGCTTTTACTCTGCCATCTTGACTCCACCACCACACCATTACTCTATGTTCTTGATGCAACAAATTATTCACTGTTCCCTAAATGAACCCTGTGTTTTCCTGGGGCTATACATTTCATCACACCATTCCTTTAACTTGGAATCCCCTTCCCAAATCTCTACCTAGTGAAATCCTACTTTCATGACTCATCTGCAGTGCTACTGCTTTAATAAAACCTTAACTGGCAGCAGGCAAAAATGATCTCTTCCTCATTTTAACCCTCTTTTCACTTTCATCCTGTGAATTGTAGGTATTCACATGCATGTCTTTTACTTCTCCTACCAGACTACATAAGAACCTTGAGAATAGGAACCGTGTCTTGTTCTTTGCATCCCCACAGAGCTTGATGCATGATAGGATCCTGCTTTGTAAATGTCTGACTGAATGAATGGATGGTCTTCTTTCTCAAGTGACTTCCTTGTGTTTGGATTAATTATCACCACCTGAAGAATCTACCCCCTCCTTGTTGTTGTTTTCTAGCACATAAAATCTGCTCCCCAAGCCTACTTACATCCTGTTGCTATTTTACTACAATTATTCTAAAAGCACACAGTAAGAATATGGTGATTTCTACGGACTGATCCCCAGCACTTAGCACAGTGCCTGGCACATAGTAGGTGCTTAATAAATGTTTATTGAATTGAATACTGTGTGACAGATACTGTTAGCACTGGGGATACAAATACAAGCAAAAGAAAGATAATTCCTCCCTCAAGGAGTTTACATTCTTTTTTTTTTTTGGTAATTGGGGTTAAGTGACTTGCCCAGGGTCACACAGCTAAGCAAGTGTCAAGTGTTTGGTCTGAGGCCAGATTTGAACTCAGGTCCTCCTGCCTTCAGGGCCAGTGTCCTATCCACTGTGCCACCTAGCTGCCCCAAGGAGTTTACATTCTAATGGGGAAAGATAACACAAAAAAAAATTGAAAACAAGGTGAGCTGGGGGTGAAAGTACTTATATAGGGGCATTGTATTAAAGTCACAAAGCACAGCTGAGAGGGGAATGAAGTTTGGCTTGTCTGGGCACCTCCCCAAAGTGGAGGCCCCAGAAAGAACTCATAATTTGGGAGGGAGAGGAGTACCTTAAGGGTTTAGTTAATACTAAAAGGTTTTTCAGTGTACTTTTATTGAGACATTATTCAGAAGTATTGTCTTGTAAAAAAAGAATAGATTTGGCTTCAAATTCTGTCACTACCTAAGTTCAAATGCTGGTTCTTTATCAGTCATGTCTCGTGCTTCATGACCCCATTTGGGATTTTCTTGGCAAAGATACTGGAATAATTTGCCATTTCCTTCTCCAGCTTATTTTACAGATGAGGAAACTGAGGCAAACAGATTTAAGTGGCTTGTCCAGGGTCACACAGCTAATAATAAGAGTCTGAGGCCAGATTTGAACTCAGAAAGATGAGTCTTCCTGACTTCAGGGCTGGCACTCTAACCACTGAGTCACCTAGCTGTCCTAATACTAATAGTACCATAGTTTGTTTCTTTGGATTCTGGCAGAAGAAGGAGATGGTAATATTATAGCTGCTGATGACATTATAAATAACATGGAGGTGGGGAGTCAGAGATGTTTGGGGGCGCCAATTCCATTTTTGCTGCTAACTCACTGTGTGACTTTGAGCAAGTTCTCACCTTCCTCATGCCCTTTCTTGGTCTTTGTCTCCTCTGTATAAAGAAGATTGGACTGGTTATATACTAAGTTTCTTTCCAGCTTTGATATTCTATGTGATGTAGACTCAATCAAGTTTGTGATCTAATGCTTTGGGTCTGGAGTCACTTGTCACTATTTGGGAACTCCTTTTTTTTTCCTATCAAAAGTCTACTCAGAACTCAGACCTATATCACATATGCAAGAGTTTCTTATTACTGCCCCAAAGGCTAGAATCACTAATCTGAAAATATTAGAAAAAATTAACTAGATTTCCTATGGTCAAGAATGAAATTCCTAGAAAGGCACCTCATATTGTTATAGACATGCTTATTCTAGGCTGAGTTGAGTGACACCTAAGTCCTATTGTGATGCCTGTGTAGCATCGAGGTGACTGGTCAGATTCTTAAAGCTATCTATGCTAGGCGGCTCAGTGGAGGGAGCACTGGGCCTGGAATCAGTAAGAACTGAGTTCAAATCTCTAGGAGAAGGTATCTGAAGCAGTGGGTAGAGCACTGAATTGAGAAACATAATAGCTTTAAATCTCATTTACAAGGTGTAACCCCAGGCAAATCACTTAACCTCCTCTGTAACATGGGAGGGTATGGTAGACTTGATATTTTTTTACAGCCCCTTTCAGATCTAATCTATCATCCCATGGGGATTGATATCAGGTCCTATTGTGTACTCAATCTCACCAGTGGCATTCAAAGGCTAGGTTAATCCAGGTTGTAAATGCTGACTTATTTCATACTCTCTACATGCATCATGTATCCAGAAAGCTTCACAAAATACCCAGGCATCTTCACCCAAAGCAGTTTTCCCAACTGCCCAGGGATTTACATGGGAACATTCTCTATACACGTACATTGATTCATGAACTTTCAGATTCTTCACAGTGGTATTACTAGCTAATTATTTTCTTATTCACAACACTAATCATTGAATTAAAAATTTATCCATACTTTATTCTCTTTCCTTTGCTATTCCCTCCCCATTTCCCCAGTTTCCTCTAGTCATATCTATTCCGCCAGTTACCAACATCAATAAATCATTTGGATCACTCTTTCATAACCTTGGGAGGGTAATTAAAAGTTATAAGCACCTATGGGGCTTCTTGAACTGGGGGCACATAGCTACTACTTCCTTAATGACTAATGCTGGGATTCTAATGCAGCATTTTTTATTTGTCAGTCTTCCTGAAGTTAGAACTCTTCCTGACCTTTAGCAAGAGTCACCACTGCTTAATAGGAGGCCTGTGGGCCTGACCTTTGAGTCAGGTTCCCAAAATTGTTCTGACTGATGGGGACAGTAAGAATGCATGATCAGAAATAATTCAGGACTCTTGGAATACAAAGGAGTTATCTGGTGGGGAGAAGTTGAACAAGTAGAACTGGTCTGTGAGTGCCTACTGTAGGAGAGGTGTTATACCAGGCATTACCTGAGGGAGATAAAAGAATGAATAAGATACATCCCTCCTGGCATAAAAGGAAACAGAAATTCTTAGGTAGTTATCAAGGCATGCTCTACCAGAGATCATTACTGGCTCTTTTTATGGCAGGCATTTGTTTGAAGCAGCTAGTTAGTTGCAGCAGTGAAAAGAATAATGGGTTTGGAGTTAAGAAGACCTGATCCAATACAATACAATTAAGCACGTACAAAGTGTCAGGCTAAGCTCTGGGAATAAAATTATATAAATATATAAAGGAGCGGGAGACAATACACAAAGGGACACAGAATAGCCAGCAGGCTGAAAAACCAGAGGGTATGCAGTGGGAGGGGGAAGCAGAGCAGTAAATCCAAAGCAGAATGAGCTGAAAGGTCCAATTTCTGCCCTCAATACAGGAAGGCATTGGGAGGAGATTGGTACTCAGCCCTCCAATCAGAGGGGAAGAGAAGGTTGAGGGAAGTGGTGTCAATCAAGGCTTAAGTTAGCTGCATAGTGGTGAGATTAGAAATGAATTTGTCTTGGGAAGGCATCTTGTTCTGTGGAGTTGATGCAGAGTAGGAATCTGGGTTCAAATCTTGCCTCTGGTTCTTACTAACTGTAACCTTTAGGCAAGATACTTTAACCTTTCTCAACCTCAATTTCCTCACCTGAAAAATGAGGCTACTGAACTCAATGATCTCTTAATTCCCTTCTAGCACTAAATCAATGATCCTATAATCCTTCTGCCCCAATCCTTGATATTGCCCTATGTTTCCCTATTCTCTTACCCAGGACTTCTCAGAATATACCTCTCTACCCTTGGCCTATTCTGTTCCTTGGCTTTGCCTTGATTCTAAATGACCCAGACCACCTGACCTTTTGATTTCCTACAACTGCCCTTGACTGTCCTCAGTTTCTTCTCCCACCTAGCTGCAATCATTTAGTACTTCTTTGGGTTCTCTGCCATATATCTGTTCTGGGTACCTTCCCATCCCCGACCCCTTGCTTTTTAGCTTTCTTTTGTGTACTATTTTCCCCCACCCCCGTTCAATTGTAAGCTCTTTGAGGGTAAAGACTGTGTTTCTTTCCATGTTTGTGTTTGTATTCCCAGTGTTTAATGTAGTACCTGCCACATAGAAAGCGTTTCACAAATGTTTGTTAGCTATTGACTATTGATCATTGATTGTCCCTTGGTAACCCAGATGGATGGCCCTAAAAATGCCTGATCTTTAACCAGAACTGCCAGCTAACTGGTGTCCAATATCAGTCCTAGCACAACTGTCTCATATTTAGCAGGGTGAGCAAGTGAGCGAGCCCCTCCTTCGGTGTTGGCTGGTACCTCAGTGGATAAAGCTTTAGGCCTGGAGTCAGGAAGACCTGAGTTTAAGTGCTGGGTGGGTCACTTAACCTCAGTTTCCTCAGCTATAAAATGGGGATAATAATAGGGCTTACCTCCCAGAGTAATCAAATATCAAATGATATAATAACTGTAAGACACTTAGCACAGTTTCTGGCATTAAGTAGACACCATATAAATGCTTATTCCCTTCTCTTCAGTGGCAGCCTATAAAAGAAATTGGTTGAATGGGGCTAGCTCTTGTATCCTAGCTTAAAAGGCTGCTATGTTCCTGGATAACTGAGGACAGCAAGTTGGTGTGGGATCTTTGCCCTGTTCTGGCTCTCTCCTACCCACTTTGATTTTTCCTGGTTTCTGGATTTGTTGACATTGCTCAGGCCTGTGTTTCTGATCTTGTCTCCACCCTTGTCACCTAGAAGCATTGTGATAAAATGGGCATAGCCCTGGCTCCAGTGTCAGATGACCTGGGTTCAAATCTCATTTCTCTTCTTCGCCACCTATTTTTATCTTAGGTAGATCATTTCCCATTTTCATTTCCATTCAGTTTCCTCATCTGTGAAAAGAGATTGGAATAGATAACATTATATGGTCTTTTAGCTCTAAACCTTCTCTTGATTCTCTTGCTGCTTTGCCAATCAAACATTTTACTATGCTCCAGACCTGCCCCCATCCCCATTATTATTATTGTTTTTTGCCTTTAGCTGTGTTCTTACTGATCTGGAGTTCACAGCTTTGCCATCAAATGGACCTGTCCTTTATGTCTGACCCTTACATACTCTGTTTTGATTGACCAGTTACTGACATCTTTACTAAAGACAAACCGCAGTTCTTTCTCCTCCCCTTGGCTTGTTATTGATAGACTTAGACGTTACCCTGAGATGGCTCAGAGGGCACTCTACATGCTCACTCAACGCAATGATCCTTGTTTATCACCACACTGCTATGAGGGGTCCAAAATACAGAGCACAGCTGGCCTAGAATCAACACAGTATATTGATCTATACTGCATATTATTGATTAGCTTACATTATAGGAGGTTGCATAGAGTCTTGGGATTTGTAGTTCAAAAGAACAGGCTTTCTCCTCTTGGCCTTGATTTGAGACTACTACAGTCTTTGAGCAGTAACATGAAATCATCATGCCCTGGATATCTTTCTTTCTTTCTTTCTTTCTTTCTTTCTTTCTTTCTTTCTTTCTTTCTTTCTTTCTTTCTTTCTTTCTTTCTTTCTTTCTTTCTTTCTTTCTTTCTTTCTTTCTTTCTCTCGCTAGACAATGGGGTTAAGTGACTTACCCAGGGTCACCCAGCTAGTAAGTGTTACATGTCTGAGGCCAGATTTGAACTCATGTCTTCCTCAATCCAGGGGCTGTGCTCTATCCACTGCACCACCTAGCTGCATCTATGCCCTGGATATATTTAAAAAGACACACTCACTCTGTTTTTGAGAGACAGACAGAGAAGTAAGGGAACATCAATAACTGAGCACCAGCAGCAGTAGGGATCAACTGTAATAGCCTTGCCCTGGATGTAACAACCTAAGCTGGAAAGAATCAGTGACATAGAGGTACTAGGCAAAAAGAGAGAGAAAAATGGGGCTGAGTTATGACAAAAATGACAGAGATCAAAGAAGGATATTGGCCCTTCTTGGTGTCCTGGAGTAGGAGACTCAAACTGAATCCACTGCTTGTGGTTGTTGTCCTTCATTCTTGAAGAAGACCAAAATGACATCACTATACTGGGGTCAAGGTATAGTGTGTCCCACTGTGGCTGATCAGACCACTGTGAGCTTGGAAGACTCTACCACAGGTCAGGCGCAAATAGTCTATATGAATATTTGGCATGGAGGTGTCTCTAAACTTGCACATCTCAAGTGTCTTTTGAGCCACTGCACTTTTGCTTTGCTCCTACAGCACGTTGCCTTCTTTGATGTGGGCATGCCATGCTGGATGGTCCTGTACCAGTGTCTCCCATGTCTTCCAATTGATTCCAAAGTCTTTAGAGAGACCTCAAAGAATGTCCTTGTATTGCTTCTTCTGACACTTACTAGCTGTGTGACCCTGAGCAAATCACTTCACCTCTGTCTGCCTCATTGAACTGAAAAATGGGGATAATAATAGCACCTACTTCCCAGTGGTGTGGTGAAGATCAAATGAATTAATATTTGTAAAAAGCACTTAGCACAGTACCTAGCACATGGTAGATGTTTAATAAATGCTTATTTCCTCCCTACTTTCCACCTCCTCAAAGACTGAGGAAATTCCAAGAAAAAGCCTGTTCTTTCCCCATCTGTTACGTGTTCATTAACAAGACATATTCTGCTTACTTTCACCAGGTATTTCTGGTAATCTGAAGTTTTCCTCGACCATAGAGGCCAGGTGTAAGATAGAAATAAACATACATTTAAATTAAGGCAGAGACACAAATTTCTACCTAAATATTAGGAAGTTTCCTCTTTCCTAACTGGTGGCTTTGGGTTATAAAGGTTCCATCCTTAACTTTCTACTTAATAAACCCCAAAAAGCAGCAGAGAAGGGGACCACTCAGACCTGAGGGGCCATTGTACAAATGCTAGGCTAAAGATAGAGGTAATTGTTGTAATAAGGTATGGCTGATAACAGAAACTAACAGATAGGAGAAGAAGTCAATGATAAGTTTAGGTGGGCCAACTCTACCTTCTGAAAAAAACATTCATGATGCCCACAACCACCCACGTTGCACTATATCCTATGACATAATTTGTGGCTTGCTTACAATTAAAATTATGAGTAATTCAGAACTTGTTTTCATGTGATCATTTATCATTTGAAATTCTTCTTTTGAAAACTATCTGTATCCTTTGGCCACTTTGCTGGGTAATGGCTGTTGTTACACATTTGTGTCAATCCTTTATATACTTTTGATATCAGATTTTTATAGGTGATATTTTGTGTAAATATCTCACTTTATTCTTTCTTTCCTAATTTTTATAAACTTTATCCCTTATTTGTTAAAACTTTCCCCCTCTAGCAATAGTTGTAAAAAGTCCTTGATGTCATTCTCCTATTTTTTTTGTAGTGACCTGTTATATTCAAGTTATGTATACATTTAAAGGGGCAACTAGGTGGTATAGTGGATAAAGCATTGGGCTTGGAATCAGGAAGACTAATTTTCATGAGTTCAAATCTGGCCTCAGATACTTACTGGCTGTCTGACCATGGGCAAGTCACTTAACCCTATTTGCCTCAGTTTCCTCATCTGTAAAAGGGAGAAGGAAATGGCAAACCACTCCAGTATCTTTGCCAAGAAAACCATGAAAAGGGAGTCACAAAAAGGCACTTTTGTGAAGAGGTCATAGCAAAGGAACAATCCCATTGGGCTTGGACCAGGGAATAGCCTGTCCATGATGGTGGGGCTTGTCAAGGCTCTCCCCAGGGAATTGTCCTGCTGCCATGCCTCATGTCTCAAATCTGTCTACACTGTGTTGCTCAATTTGTGGCTACTGGATCCAATGGGACTATTCCCCATTTCCTCCCAAACAGCCTTCCCCCAAACAGAACTCCTTTAAACAGTATTCCCCAACCCCTCCAGCAGTCCCGCAAACAGCCTCCTTCAACTCAGTCAGTTCCCACTATTTCCTTGGCAAGAGTTGACTGCTGCTTCTTCCACTTGTTCATGGAAGTCAGTAGGATGAAAAGCAATCAGGACCAGCCTGCTGGACCCTTTCTACAAGTTGCCCCTGTGTGGTGTGACTGCCTGGCTTCAGGCTGATATTGCTGCTGCCCACCTCCTTCCTTCCTTCCTTCTCTTCTTCAGCTTCCCAGCTGTTAAACATCAGCCCCTCTTGCTGTATAACTCCTATCCTTCTTGCTATCACAATGGCCTTGGTTCCTTCTTTAATAAATTGTAGGAGACACTGAAAAAATTGCATATTGAGAGTATAGAGTATAAGATACTGGTCTAAATCTAATTTCTGCTAACCTACTTTCTTGTTTAAAAGGAAGTCTTTCAATTAATCATTGATTCAAACAATCAATCAACAAGCATTTATTAAGTTCCTGGTGCCCAACCACTTCCTCCTCTTTAATGAAAAATTAGTACCAAGATGCGTGACTCTGTCTTGTTAAAAATCAGTTTCCTAAGATATTGCCCTTCTCCCCCATCCTCCACCCCAGATCATTCTAAGACTATGTCTTTGAGATCATTTCATAATTCTACCAAATGGTTAACTTTCTGCTGGTTATAGCCACATCTCATTGCTCCCCATGCGATCTGCGCCTCCCAGTGTTTTTCTTAATTTTCCTAACACCCCAAAGACAGGAAGAGACACTCAAAGCTTCTGATCTGCTTCTCCTTGTAAACTCTGGCCATTCATTGCCTGTGCTCTTTTCTCCTCTCATCTAAGGCTGAGATGTGTTCCTCTCAGATTATTTTTCCAAGGAAATTTGGCAAGTACATTTTACTAAAAATAGTAAAATTAAGAAGAGAAGTCAACATCAGCCTTAGAGCAGTCATCACTGCCAAATTTGTATTCAACATGAGGGGAGGGAGAGATTAGGACAAACACTATCTCTGTTTTTCAAAGACTGATTAATCAAAACACTTCAGGTACTCTGACTCACAGAAACATAGACAGTTCTAATTACTAAATACTGGGGGTGGCCAGCCCCTAATGAAGCAGTGGTGGTCAGCAGTACCTGTGGCTTCTGTCTTGTGATACACTAACTCAGAAACCCCCATGAGCAAAGTCCTCCCATATGTGACTGATGCAAATGGCCACCTAGGGTAGCTGAAGCAAATCCTGAAGTGGATTCTAAATCCTGATACTTTGAAGTATGCTCTATTATAACTAAGTGCCAGGCTCCAAAAAGCTACCAAGCATGTCCTGCAGGAAAGGAAATAGCTTCAGAAGGTATTCTGAAGTATGAAGCTTTTTTTTTTTTTTGCAAGGGAGAATATCCTCAAAAACCAGCTCTCCACTGATGGGGTAAGTATACTTGAACCCTGATGTAACTCGATGTCGTGGCCATAGAGACAGAAGATGTCCCCAGGAGCCATGCAGTAAGGACATACCTTCTGGATAGGACACACTCACAAACTAATAAAGGAGAACTTGCAGGGTTACTTGACCACTACATCTGTCAGTCAACTAATAAAAATTTATTAAATGTCTGCTATCAACAAGTTGGGGTAGGTGATTGTGATGGAATACTACTGTGCTGGAAGAAATGAAGAGCTCAATGATCTTAGAAAACCACAGACAGACTTGCATGAAATAATGAAGAGTGAAATGAGCAGAACCAAGAGAACATTGTATACAGTAACAGCAATATTGTTTTAAGAAAAACTTTGGGTGACTAAATCATTTTTACTATTATAAATACCCAGATGAACTACAAAGGACATGTGAAGGAAGATGCTATCTGCATCCAGACAAAGAAATGATAAATAGAAGTATATATAGAATGATTTTACATATATGTGTGTGTGTGTGTGTGTGTGTGTGTGTGTATGTGCGTATATACACACATATTTGTGTCTAATGGTAGCAATTTGTAGGGTGGAGGGGAGAAAAAAAGGAGAAAAAAGAAACTTATATGATAACTTTAGCATGTTTTAAAAGGAATAAGCAAGTTGTACATAGTAATTTTGCAGTTTCATGTAATCACTTTTTATTATACTATGTTATGGAAATGCTTGTTCTGTTCCATAACTTAACAATAAAATATTTTAAAAAAAGAAAAACATGTCTACTATATGCCAAGTAGTGTGCTAGGTCAGAGAAAAAAGAAAGTAAGAAAGTAAGAAAGAGAGAGAGGAAGAAGAAGAAGAAGAAGAAGAAGAGGAAGAAGAAGAAGAGGAAGAAGAAGAAGAGGAGGAGGAGGAGGAGGAAGAAGAAGAAGAAGAAGAAGAAGAAGAAGAAGAAGAAAAGAAGAAGAAGAAGAAGAAGAAGAAAGGCAGAAAGAAAGAAACAAAGAAAGAGTCTGTATGATCAGTTGGTTTACATTCTAGCAAGGGAAACAACACATACAAGTGGAATGGAATGGAAAGGCTCTTATTAAGCACTTTGTGCCAAGACTGAGATGGTTTCTATTCTCAAGGATTTTACATTCTAAATTGAAGATACAACAAATAAAAGAGGAATCATGTTCATTTGCAATTCATAGCTGATGGAAAGTCCAGGTAGGGAAGTATGGAGGCAGACTGCAAAGACCCAAAGACCTCCAGGAATTTATTTATTTGTGTGTGTGTGTGTGTATACATACACACACACACACACACGTATACACACACACACGTATATGTATGTATATATGTATATATACATATATACATATATGTATGTATATATGTATATATACATATATACACATACATATATGTGTATATGTATGCATACATACATAATATGTATATATACATATGCATACACACATATAGATAGCTGAATGGATAAATAGCTGAATGGATAGATAGTACAAATTATGAAGAATAAATACAAAGTAATTAGGCAGGGAGGACACTGGCAGTCAGAGGAATAAAGAGAGGCTTCATGTAGATGCTTCTTGAGCTTCATCTGGAAGGAAAAGAGGAATCCTGTGAAGTGAAGATGAGGGAGTACATTCCAGTCATGGCGGATGGCCAATAAGAGGCATAGAGAAAGGGGATTGAATGATGTATGAGGAATAGAGAGAAGCCCAGTTTATTTGGACCGTAGACAGTACAAAGGGAATAATGTATGGTGAGGATAAGAAGGATAGATCAGGACCAGGTTATGAAGGACTTTGAAATTCAAAGATGAGTTTATATTTGATCCTATAAAATATAAAATCAAATTTCTCGAGTTTATTGAGTAAGAGAGTGACATGGTCAAAAATGAACTTAAAGAAATCACTTTGGACACTGTGTGGAAGATGGAGTGGAATGGGAAGAGACTTGAGTCAAGGAAACCAATTTGGAGGCCTCAGAAATAATCTAGATGAGTGGTGTTGAGGGCCTAAACTAAGATGATGAGTGAGTGAGTAGGGTTAAGGGGTCAGATACAAGAAATATTGTGGAAATAGAAATGGTAGCATTTGGCAATTCTCTGAATGTGTGGAGTGAGAGAGAGAGAAAGGAGTTGAGGGGGCTACTGACATTAAAAACTGGGAGACTGAAAAAAATGGTGATGTCTTCAACAGAAAGAGGGACATTAAGAAGATGAGTGGTTTGGGGAAAAGATAATAATTATGTTTTCAACATGTCGAATTTGAAATATTTGGGGGACTTCCAGTTTGATGTGTCCAATAGGCAGAGGGAGCAGCTAAGTGGAACAATGGTTAGAACTCCAGGCTTGGAGTCAGGAAGACTCATCTTTGTGAGTTCAAATCCAGCCTCAGACACTAGCTATGTGACCCTGGGCAAGTCACTTAACCCTGTTTGCCTCAGTTTCTTCATCTGTAAAATGATCTGGAGAAGGAAATGGCAAACCAATCCAGTCAGTGTCATTGCTAAGAAAACCTCAAGTGGGGTCATGAGGAGTTGGACATGACTGAAAAACTACTGAATAGGCAGATTGAGAGATTGGAGCTGGATATAAAACCTTGGGATTCCTTTGGAGAGGGAGAAAAAGAGAGAGAGAGAGGAAAAGAGAGACAGAGAGACAGAGAGACAGAGAATGTGGAAAGAGAAGAGAGCCTGGAACAGAGCCTTAGGCCCTGCCCACAGTTATCCACAAGAGTTCTAATATCTTCCTTCTAGCCCTAAACCATATGATCTCTATAACAATGTTATTGCCCAGCTTCAATCTTCCTCTTCCCCTTCCCCACCCTAGATCTCTCTGCCTCTCCATAATTATGAGGGCTAGCCTAATAGCAGCAGTGCTGTATTATTACTGAACTTTGCTTAAATCTGCTGCTTAACTCCAACCCCTCCACTGGGCAGAAATACTAGTCCATTTTCTCAATACTGTGAACCCATGCACATCCTTTCTTCGCCAGCAGTTCAGCTCTGTTGCCTTTCTTTTTGTGCTAAGACCCAGGCAAGTGCAATCTTTCATAATATTTCTTCATGACGGCTCCAGTAAATCCCCACATTCCCTTACACATATAATCACCATTTGGTCATTCATTCATGCATTCATGCTAACTCCTTTGTAATTTAAATCCTTCTTAAAGCATACATTGGGTTTATATTAAATAGAACTAGTTTTCACATCTGCATTTCACAATCCTAGTCTTATTCATGAGAAAAATCACCTCTTAACTTGACATTTCCATTATGTTCATAATTACTACCACAATGGTAGGTGAATACATTGCATTTCTAATCCATGGTGTCTTACACTTATGTAAATAATACTCTGTTTTAGGGATAGCTTGAAATCCATCAAACTGAATGTTTATGTTTGCCTATATAGAAAGAAGTAAAATATTTATGAGTGGAAGGTTCATGGCATAGTGACATGGCTTCCAGTTCTGACTCTAACTCTTCCAAATTATGCAATCCTGGGCAAGTCACTTAATATCCATGTACCTCTGTCACTTTCATATGGTTCATTGAGTCATAGAATAGTTATAATCTTAGTCAACAGAGGGAGTTTCCACACTGGGAGTTCTCTACAATGACAAAGTTATACCTTCTTTGCATATTTAACAATTAATATGTAACCATGGGCAGCAGTCACATAGTTTGTACTCCACCAACTAAAGGGAAATCTGAAAAATATTGATTTCAGGAACTTGATTATATGGCCTAGGTTTAAAAATGGCATTCCTAGAAGACAAAGACAACTCATAGTCTAAGACACATGTTTATTGGGGTTTAGTAGAGTGATACCAAAGTCCTACTCAGGTGCCTTAATGCAGCATGGAGATGACTGGATGGATTCTCAAAGACCATGTCAGTAGTACATAAGCTCCATCCAGTAGGTACTTCAAAACTGGAAAGCCTGATTATGGACCCTGACACAAACTGAGGGAGGTGAACAATGTGAAGGCAGAGTTAGAGAAGTGAAACTCGACCAGCAAAACCAGATGTATACTAAGTCAAGACATATATAGAAAGTAAAGTGTACCTGATCAAATGCAGGTTAAGAGCAAGAGAATGTCGGGGCTGAAATAAAGTTATGTACATAATGAACTGAATATTGGAAAGGGTAACCATAAAAGCAGTTTGAAACTGTGGAAAGAGTACTGAGTTTAGAGCCATAGGACTTGAATTCAAATATCTGTTTTGCCATATACTATATGTGTGACTTTGGGCAAGTCACTTTACCTGCCTTGGCTTCAGTTTCTTCATCTGTAAAATGAGGAGATTGGACTAGACCAGGCATGGGGAACCTGTGGCCTTGAGACCACATGTGGCCCTCTAGGTCCTCAAGTCAAAGGGCCGCACTAGAGGACTTAGAAGGTCACATGTGGCCTCGAAGCTGCAGGTTCCCCACCTCTGGACTAGATGGTTACTTCCAACTCTAGAACTATAATCCTATATTCTGTATTCTTGTTCTGGCTCTGCAATTAGCCAGGGGTGTGTGTGTGTGTGTGTGTGTGTGTGTGTGTGTGTGTGTGTGTGTGTGTGTAAGTGTAAGAGAGAGAGAGAGACAGAGAGAGAGAGACAGAGACAGAGAATTTAGATCAGTCCATTTCCTCCTTTGGTCCTCAGTTTCCTCATCTATAAATAATGAGAAGTTTGGACTAGATGACCTCAAAGCTATCTTACACTTCTAAATTTATGATTTTATGAATCTATGAAATCCTTTATTTTCTCTTTATCCTCCTAAAGTTACCAAGAGTTTTGGAAAAGACATTCTCTATTCCCTTCCTTTTTAATTTGTCTGCAGAGATCTCATGGAAGGTTCTGACTTTTGGTCCCAGGAATGGTTATGGGTAAAGGAAACAGTTCTTGTACCATTTTCTGACTTGTTAACCACCCCCATTATAGCACCAAAGTTAAGGATGAAAAGCTTTCCCCTCTAGCTGTTGGATGAATTCTATGTTTCCACCACTGACAGGGATAAAGAACACACTTCCATTTTATTAAAGTTTCCAGCTGAGAAATGATGGGAAATGTTCAGGAGAGAAGCGGTGAACTTCAGTAGCAGGAGATTGTTTTAATTCAAGTAATCAAAGTCACAGATTTTTTTTAAGGAGGCGTGTTTTCCTCTAAAGCCCAGACAAATGGATCAACCAACAGGTTTCCTGTGATTACCTCTAATATTTATCAGTAAAAGAGAAAATAAATGTGTCATAAATCGGAAAATAGGTTTCAGACAGAATCAAAGACATTCAATCTCTCCTAATTTTGAGTGTTCTCTCCCCCACTTTTTTGGACATGAATACTATGTTGTAAAACACAAAAATCCCATGGGCAGCCTATCATGGTTTCAGCATAACATTTGAGAAACTTTCTTCTGGTTTCCATGTGTACAGTGTTATAGTGATAGATAGCCAGAGTGTTTTATGGTTGGGGGAATGCTCAGTTGATTAGATAACTATACCCAGGTAACATTCATGAATGCATCAGTATCTGCTTGGAAAGAGATATGTCAAGTGCCACAGAATTTTGTCCTTGGTACTGTCCTGTGCTGAAAAAAAATAATAACAGTAATATATTTTTATTGATAGCTTTTGTCTTTATATCACCTACATTTTTCCCTATATGCCTCCTCCTAATTCCTCTTAGAGAGCCAAGCCTTTCAACACAGATTTTAAGGAAGAAAAGAAAAAAAATCAGCAAAACCAGCCACCACACTTAAAAGATCTGTTGTTAAATGCTCTATTACATACCCATTCATTCCCACTTTTTCAAAGAAATGGGAAGATGGAGGTTCTTTTCATATTTCTTCTTTGGGGCCAAGCATGGGCATTTTGATTTTACAGCATTAGTGATTGTTTTGCCATTTTTCTTCCCATTTATATTTTGTGTTTATTGTGTGTATTATTTTCCTGGTTCTTCTTACTTCACTTTGCATCAGATCATGTAAGTCCTTGCATGCTTCTCTGTATTTATCATATTCATTGTTTCCTACACACTGTCAATCTGTGATGTTCATGTACTAGTTTGTGTAATGAAAAATGTTTAAAAGTGAATTGATAACATTGTAGGTTTGCTTATAAAATTTCCAAGTGACACACATGGATAATTATTTTATTGTTTCCTGGGAAGGTCAGAGGCCCATCATGGATTGTAAATGAGTGGATTCCATCATATTGGCTAATGCTCTCCTAGTTTAAAGAAGGGTGGTAGGCGCCAAATGAATGGCACACTTATGACTTTTCCCTTGATGGTCCTGAACAATGGACACAAAAGTTATATTAATATCTGGTTAATAAAAGGAATGGCCAAGGAGTGTTCTGAATGGATGAAAAACAAAATTTTGCTAGGAGGAGGTAATCACCCATCAAGGAGAGCATGGTCTAAGGTTGATGTCCTTTCGTTCAGGGAGTATTACCTTGGTGCATTCAGCACAGAAATTCCAAAGTCAAAAGTCAAAGAAACATTTCAACTCAACAATAAGCCAGGAAGATATGGCACAGAGGTGGAAGAATTCTCAGCAGTGCCCTTTGAGCTGCTGGATTGTTACCCATCCCCTTTCCACCTCATCCTCTTACTCTGCACCATCTATCCCAAAGGCATCTATATTGATTAATAGGCAAGAAGCTTCTTTATTCATGACAGCTAATCTGCAGGCAAGGTCTCATGTTCTTAATTATTTTATGGCACAGGTCTTAAAGAATTTTTGTATGAGTATTCTAGATCTGTAAGTCCAGAAAGCTGCTGGTGGTTAATACCCACCATGACTTAAAATTCCTTTGGGACTTGGCTGAAGTAAATCATGATTGCATTGTCCCTGCCCAGATCTGTCCTTTTGGAATACATCCTGGACCATGTTAAGAAAATTCCATGGCACTGATTGATCCTCTGTTAATTTAGGGAGATAGAGAGTATTATTACAATTGATAAGGTCCTATGCAAAATGGGGACAAATCTACTATAGTTTGACTAATAAGCCAAACCCAATAACTAAAATATATTTCTTAGTGCTGAAGGGCTAAAGGTGGCAAATAATATTTGTGCTAGTCTGTTACATTTGTTCCAGAAGGACTTAGAGATTTCCACAGAAGAAGAAAACCAACTGATAATTTTTAAAGCAATAGGCTTTCATTGAATGAATTTTTAACTTATGCAAGAGAAGGCCCTTAATCCTTTATGTATCATCTTCCTGTATTGGAATATAAGATCCTTGAGAACAGAGACAGTCTTGTTTCCTTACATTTATATCCCCAGCTCTTAGCTCAATGCCTGCTATATAGTAAGTGCTTCATAAATGCTTTCCATATCTCTCTGGAATGATATAATACATTTATAATTTAGCCAGAATTATTGTCCAGCCTTGGGTGAAGTGATATTTAGGCTGAAAGGAGGAAGATGGACCCCCCAATTATTCCAGGCTCTTGCCACTCCTCAGCTTAGTAGGGGCATTCTTTAGTTCTACCATGTGATGAGATGTAAGAGGATCAGGTTCATTGAGGTGCATTTGATTGGTTTCCCACTTCTGATTTCATAGACAGGAAATCACCAGTAAGTTAGGAATCAGGAAGATTTCTGAAAGGAAGTTTCCACATTGAGACAGGAGAGTTTCCAAAGAAGGGGTAGGGCTGGAGTACTAATCAGAATGAAAACAGACAGTTCATAAGAAGAGAGACTAAAAAAAGAATACCAGAAGAGGGTGTGTGTGTGTGTATGTGGGGTGTGTGTGTGTGTGTGTGTTTTCTTTTCCCTTGGGTCATAATGTGTATGAAGTAGGAGCCAGGTCAAAACAAAGTGGCTAGCAATAGCTGAGTTCTCTATTTTGTTGTTCAGTTATTTCTGACTCTTCATGACACCATTTGGGATTTTCTTGGCAAAGATACTGCCATTTCCTTCTCTAGATGAGGAAACTGAGGCGAACAGGTTTGAGTGACTTGCCCAGGGTGATACATTTAGTAAATGTCTAAGGCTAGATTTGAACTCAGGTTTTCCTGCCTCCAGGCCCCAGCCCTGTATCCACTGTGTCACCTAGCTGCCCTTACATCTCCAGTTAGTATGGAGTAAACAGCAAGGTGTTGAGATTCACAAGAAGTCTTATCAGTGTTCTACACTCAGCTGTTCTATGGGTATGGACATATTTTTATGACTAGGCATATCCCTTTAGCTAGAGAGCTCCCATTAACAATGCCCTTTTGGTAATGGGCTTTAAGCAGTGATAGACAGCTAATACAATAACTGAAGGAATTAGCTTAAGGATAATGAATTGAAACAATGAACCCAAACCATAAAGATGACATTTAAATGTAAAATCCTATGTTTAGATTCAGGTAATTAATTGTATAAGAAGATCTGCATTGTAGGCAGTTCATAGAAAATACATGGGTTTGAGTTCTCTGTAAACTCAGTAAGAGCCAGAGATGTGACGATACAACTATTTTTTAAATATGCATGATATCATAAGTTTTATTGATATTCATTCAACAGGCACATATTAAATACCTACTGCGTGCCAGGCACTGTTACAACTACAAATACAATGATGCAAAGATAAAAACAGAACAATCTCTGCTGTCAAGGAACTTGAACTCTATTAAAGAGAAAAAAACATACATACATTGATGGATGCAAAATGTATGTAAAATAAATGTAAAAAATTGGGGGAATGAGTTGCAATAAAAGGCCTCATGTATGACAAGCCTTGAAAGAAGCTAGCAAACCCATAAAGTAAAGGTGAGGAAGGAGAATATTTCTGATGTGGGAGTTAGCCTTTGCAAAGATTAAGAGATGGGAACTGCCCATGTGATTTGTATGGAGAACTTCAAATAGGCCAGTTTGTCTATACCAGGGGTGCAGAGCCTTTGGCCTCAAGGCCCTCTAGGTCCTCAAGTGCAGACCTTTGACTGAACCCAAACTTCACAAAACAAATCCCCTTTTATTAAAGGATTTGTTCTGTAAAACTTGGACTCAGTCAAAAAGCCACACCCAAAGTCCCATAAGTCCACAGGTAGCCTCTAGGCTGAAGGTGACCCACCCTGGTCTAGAATATGAGGTATATAAAAGGGAGTAATATATAATGATCCTTAAATGGTAGATTGGAGCTAGATTATGAAGGCTTTAAATGTTGAATAGAAAGCTTTGTATTTGATCCTAGAGACAATAAGGATACACTGGAACTTTTTTTTGGGGGGAGGGTGGCAGGAACAGAACTGTCTTAGGAATATCAGTTTGGCAGCAGTGTGATGGATGGGAGGAGGACAAGACTTAAGGCAGGAAGACCAATTAGGAGTCTATTAAAATAATTTAGGAGAGGAATAATCATGGCCTGGACTAAGTTGATGTCGACATGAGTGGAGAGAAGTGCTGTGGAGGTAGAATCAGCAAAACTTAGCCCATAATTGTATATAGGAAGTGGATGAGTGAGAATCAAGAATGAATCCAAAGTTCTGAACTAGGGTGACTGGAGGAATGGTAGTGCCCTTGGTAGGATGGAGTTTGGAGGGGAAAAAAAGATCGAGCTCTGTTTTGGATATGTTGAATTTGAGATGCATACCGTATATCCAAATGAATGGAAATGTCCGAAAGGCATTTATTGGTATGGGCATAGAACTCAGGAGCAAGACTCAAAATTATTCTGTAAGATACTTAACATAGAGATAGATGATAGGGGAATGCATGAGAGCGGATGAGAACATATTTAATAACCCACATTATCTAATCTGTTGCCAAATCCTGTCCATTTTACCTTTTTAACATCACTCATATATGCTTGCTTTTCTCATCTCCAAGCTCCACCAGCTTAGTGCTGGCCCTCATTACTTCATGCCTATACAACTAAAATAGAGAAGGTGTAGAGAAAGCACAGAACAGTGACTAAAGAACATCTTAGAGGTTGGAACATGGATGATGATGCAGCAAAGCAGACTGAGAAGGTATGACCAGAGTGGTGGGAGAGTACAATGTCAACAAAACCCATTGGAGAAAGGAGATAGGGTGGGGAGGGTTTAGCCTCAGGAGTCTATTGTTTCTATTTAACTCTACCTATGATTATGACAATAACGGGAATTCAGGATCTTTTTATCTAGTCAGATGGATGCTCCAGAATGCCATTTTAAAATTCCATTTTGGGGAGCTTACAATAGTATAAGGAAACACTGGATAAATGGATAAGAATTATGCATCCAGTTAGAGAGAGACTTTCTAACAATGGCTGGGGATTGGAATCCCAGCCCTGCACCAGTAAGTTTTTTGGTCAATTTCTTGAATTTTCAAAGCTGTCCTTCGTCTTTCCCCACTGTACAAACACATGCACACTGATAGCGCAGAATTAATAGAAACAGCCAAAAACATGTATCCAAGTCAACCACTATTTTTAAAAGAGGAGAAAGCAACCAGTGTCAAGACACCACCGAACGCATAAGCAGAGAACAAGCTACCAAGGAATGCTAGAAGACAGACGAGTGATGTGGGGAAGGGTGTTAGATAAAGTTCTGTTATTCCATATATGTTGAAAAGTGTCTACATGGGACCAGAGCTCATATAGCAGGGGAGCCACATAGCGCATCAGAGTAGGCACCATCTCTAGTGCTCTCTTCCCCTGTTCTCTTCCCCTCTCCCCTTACCTCATCTCAGCCACTACCTTCACATGGATGCTGTTTAACTGCTCCCCAGCACCAGCTCTTGCTTTCTTCCCATTTTCCTTTTTTTGTTGTTAGCTACTCAAGTCCTACTTTCTGCTATTTATCTCGTGTGGAAGGTTTTGGTTAGGGTGATGAGTCAAAAAACAAAGCAAACAAAAACAAACAAACAAACAAACAAACAAAACCAAACAAACCCTGAATGCTTAGCAAAGTTTTAAACTGCTTTGTCCAGGAAGATTTCCTGCACAGCACCACCCCGCCTGAAGGGGGTCCTCCAAACCGCTGTTGAAAGGTATCATTGCTACCCCTTCCAACTCCGCATCTTGTTCATTGCTTTTGAATCATCCCTATTTCTCCCTTGATGTCCTTGGCTCCCATTGTAGGAATTCAGTAAGGGGATGCTGTAGCTATTGGTTGTAGTAGTGGTTGTGTCTGTGTATGAACTATTATATTTAACCTGCCTTTTCCTTCATGTAATTTATTTTAACTTTTCCTTCGAATGCAAGGTATATTTTAAAATATGCCCTGAGAGAAATAGGTTGTAGTAAATTGCAGAAGAAATTATAGTCCAATCCCTTTTAGGAGAATGAAGTCATGAAACCAAGGCAGTCTGTCATTTTCCCTGTTGATAGCTCCTTTTTTGTTGTGGGTATTTGAGTTTTGTTCCGGTGTCGGTTCCTTCACTTGAAAAAAGGCCTGAAATTATAGCTACCTTTCCAAAGCATTCATCAAACCCCAGTCACAACTTAGGACCTGCAGAAAATGGAGCAACAATAGGATCTGGACTCCTTATGCTTGTAATCTAGTTTACTAACAAGCAAGGAACAAAAATATAGACAGAAAGATGAGACTGACAATTAAAGAAAGAATAGATGAAACACTTGCAATGTGTTCTTCTTTGTCAAATCCCCCGCAAGTGACTTTCAATTATCTACTTATGTTTCCCCTGAGAAATGAATGCCAAGCCAGTATTTTAGAAAGTTTAGCTAATTTCTCCTTTCCCTTTTCTTTTGATGTATGTTGTTTTTTCGTCTTCTGAATTTCCCAAAGTATCTCACTTGCTTCCCTAGAAGAAACCTCAGAGACCATCTAGCCCAGGGGTGGGGAACCTGGGTTCTCGAGGCCACATGTGGCCTTGGTTGCCCTTGGTGCTTGGGTGCAGCCTTTTGACTGATTCCAAGTTTTACAGAACAAATCCTCTTTTGGGGGGATTTATTCTGCGAAGTTTGGATTCAGTCAAAGGGCCACACTTGAGGATCTAGAGGGCTACACATAGCCTTGAGACTACAGGTTCCCTATGCCTGATCTAGTCCAAGCCTTTTATTTTATAGATGAGGAAACTGAGGACCAGAAGGTTAAATAACTTTACCAAGGTCATACAGGTAGTATCAGAAGTAGGATTTGAACACAGACCCTCTGAATCCAAAGACAGCATTCTTTCCATTGCATTACATTCCTTCCTGCCATCCTTTATAATACAGAATAAAAAGGAGAAAAATAAAAACAATTTAGGAAAATGAAATGGTTCATCAAAATTTTGACATTATAATTCAGAGCTCTACAACCATGGTACTCCATTTACTTTCTCATATCTGTCTTAATAAGGCTTTTGAAGAATTTTTTTTGATAGTTTTATTGTTGTTCTTTCTATTTATATTGTTGTCGTTGTGTGAATTGTTTTCTTGGTTCTACTTACTTCGCTTTATATCAGTTCATATGAGTCTTCCTATGCTTCTCTATCTTTATAGTATTCTTAATTTCTTGTATCTCAATAATGAATGGATGAAAAACATTTTCTAAGAGCTTACTGTGCACAAAGCACTGTACTGTAGTGAATAAAAATAAATAAAACTCCCCTTTTAAGGAGTTCACATTCTAATAGAGGAAAGAAACAGGTTTCAGCTACAACTCATATGGAAGCATCCAGTGGTTCTTAGGGCGAATGGGGATACATCTTGTTTGGTATCATTTCCAATGATCACACCATATCTGCACCTTATACTGAGTATTTGACAGTGCTAGGGACTGTGGTAGTAAGATTTTTTTTTCCCCTGAGTTTTCAGGAATTTCATTACTTTCATGTAACACAACTAGTTTTTCTTTTGCCCAATCTATTGGCATCTACCTTATTTTCAATTATTTGGTAATACTAATAATGCTGCTTTTTATCATTGACCTCAGTGACGCCATTACCTTGCTCAGAACCTCTGGGTCAGAAATGATATGTATATTTTAGTCACTTTTTTGAATAATTCCAAATTCCTTCCCAGAATGATTAGAACACTCACAACTTCAAATAGCGTATTGGTGCACCACAGATCCTCCAGCACTGATGATTCTAATTGTTTTTCATCTTTCCCCAGTTTCTGGAGAAACCTTGGAGTTGTTTTGATATATATATTTCTCTTATTACTGGTGATTTGAGTTAATCTTGCTATTAAGAGTTTGCAATTATTGGAAGGGGTTGGGAACTATCTATTATTATCCCTTGACTACTTATGCATTTGTAATAGCTTTTGGTTATATCTATTTCTGTTAGTTTCACATATATTTCATATGACAGACAATTATCAGAGACATCTGATTTTTTTTCAACAGTAGAATACTTGTATTATTATCCTAGTAGTGTTAAGGTTTTTCCTGCAAAAGCCTCTTGATTTTATATAATCAGAATTACATATTTAATCTTGTGAGATTTACTTTTATTCCTTCTTTGCTTAATAATTTAACCCCCTAACCATAGTTGTGAAAGGTCTCTGATCTTGTTTTCCTCTATTTGTGTGTGTGTATGGTTTGACCTTTTATGTTCAGGTAATATGTCTGTTTTGAGAATTTTATTGGGTTTTGTAATGTGAAATGTTAATTTAAACCTAATTTTCATCAATATTCTTTGTAGTTTTGCCAGAAATTTTTGTCAGATAAGGAATTTTCACCCAGGTAATTTATATATGTTGTATTAGGTTTTCAAACTTTTTGATTCTTCCTTGTCTGGTCTCTTTCAATGATCTAATTTTCTATGTTTTAACTAGGACCAAATACTTTTGATTATAACTGATTTGCAATATGATTTGATATTTGAAAGTTCTGTTTCTCCTTCATTGCTACTTCCCCTCCCCATTATTTCCCTTGATGTCTTAAACACTTTGCTCCTTCTAACAAGTTTTGTTATTATTTTTCCTAGTATTGTCATTGTTATCATGCTGTCATGACCCAGGTATTAGTTCTGAATGTCCATCCAGTTATTTAATTCATTCTTTATTTGTTTAAAGAATGTCCTGTAATTTTTTTGTTTTCTGTTAAGGTCTTAATAATATCTTAGTAGATTGGTTCCCAGATATTTTAAATACTTAAATTTTATTTTGAATAGGACTCCCATATCTATTGTTTTTTCTTGGATTTTGTTATTACTATAAATACCATTGATTGGTGTGGCTTTATTTTGCATCCTGAAACTGTTAATTATCTTAGTTTTCTTTCAGACTCTCTTGGATTTTCAAAGTAAAGCATTATGATGACCACAAATAAGAATAGTTTTCTCTCCTCTTTGCCTTTAATTTCTTTATCTTGTATTATTGCTACTGCTAGCGTTTCTATAGCCATGTCAAATAACAATAGGAAAAAATGACATCCTTGCTTTGTTCTTGTATTTATTGGGAAGACTTCTTCTGATTTCTCATTGTATATGATACTATCTTTTGGTTTTAGATAGCTATCTTTAAATATATTGTTAAAAGGTCTTCCCATGCCCCCTGTGCTTTGTAGGTTTTGTTTGTTTTGGCTTTTGGCTTAAAATTTGAATATTATACTTTGTCCAAGGAAGCAGAGAGGTAGCACAGTGGATAGAATGAGAGGCCTGGAGTTACGAAGATTTCTCTTTGTGAGTTCAAATCTGGCCTCAGACTTACTAGCAGTGTCTCACCTTAGGCAAGTCACTTAACTCTGTTTGCCACAGTTTTCCTCATCTGTAAAATGAGCTGGAGAAGGAAAGAAATGGAAACCATTCCAGTATATTTGCCAAGAACACCCCAAATGGGGTCATGAAGAGTAGGACATGATTGAAAAACAATGCAATATCTACTTTGTTGAAGACTTTTTCTGCATAAATCGATATAATCATGTGGTTTTAGCTGTCTTTGTTTTTGATATGATTAATCACACAATTTATTTTGATAATATTGAACAGCCCTTTCATCTGTGGTACAAATTCATCTGTATCATAGTGAATGCTTTTGCTGGATAAAATGGCTGTAGTCTTTTTACGAGATATCATTTAATTTTTGGAATCAATATTCACTAATGGCATTGTTCTACAATTTTCCTTCTTTGTTTTGGCCTTTCCTGGTTTAAGTATTAATAACATATTTGTACTATAAAAAGAGTGTGTAAAGTGTTTTCTTATTTTTTGAGAATAATTTGTATAGTTATTAATTCTCTTGTAAAACCATTTGGACTAGGTTTTCCCCCCATTAGTAGTTCCTTTACAGATGATTCAATTTCTTTTTTGTGAGATGAGAATACTTAAGGTATATTTAAATATTCTCTTAATTAGAATATGCATATATTTGTAGATAATCCTGTATTTCATTTAAACTAATCAGTTTTGCTAGAATACACACACATGCGCACACACATATGTAAGATAGATTCTAGTAATTATTTTATTTCTTCACTGTATGTTACAATTTCCTCTTTTGTAATTTTTAAAAAATTTTTAAATTATATATTCAGTTATCTAATTCTCTCTTTTTTTCTATTTTGTTAACGTACTTTCTTGTTTCCCACTCCTCTGGGGACTATTTTAACTGTGTCCCAGAAATTTTGGTATATCATTTTAGTGTTATTGTCTTTCACATAGTCATTATTTGCATCTATGATTTTTTTCTTTGACTCATTGTTTAGGATGTCATTAAGTCTCCATTTAAGTCTTTTTCTTTTACTTTCTATATTAATTAATATTTTATTGTGTTATGATTTTAATTTCTCTTTGTCACATAACCTGTTTTTATAAAAGTAATATTTATGCTAATATATATTTTTTCTGTAATGTTCCCCTTGTAAAGATACTGTGTCTTTCAACTCTAAATCTTATAACAGTTGTTCAGAATTATATCTTGTTTAATTCTAACTGTTGATTTCTTCGTGCAGTAGCTTTTTAATTTTATGTAATCAAAATCGTCCAGATTATCCTTCATGACTACTATTCTTTGTTCAGAATTCTCCCATTAGCTATAATTGTACAAAATACCTCTTTCCATTTTCTCTCTTTCTCTGTCTCTGTTTCTCTTTCTGTGTCTGTTGGTCAGTGTCTCTCTGTCTCTGTCTCTCTCTCTCCCTATCTCCCTCTCTCTCTCTTTTTCTCTCTATTTCTTTCTGTTCCCCCCATATACTTTTTTTTTTTTGGAAATTGATGTGACCTTTTATATTTAGTTCATCTATCTATATGGACTTTATTTTGATATATTCTGTAACATATTGGTCTAAAACCATTTTTATGCCAAATTGCTTTCTAATTCTCTCTGCAATTTTTGTAGAATAAGGAGTAATCATTATGACTGTAGTTATTATACTTGGGTTCATTTAACACTAGGCCACTGAGGTCGTCTGTTGCCCCCCCTTTTTTTATTACATCAGCTAATGTTTTGTTTATTTTATTAGTCTTAAGAAAAAAATTCTAGTTTTAATCATCTCAATAGTTCATTTTCAATTTTATCTCATTTGTTTTCAGAATTTAAACTTTTTGCATATTGGGAACTTTTAATATTAGTGGATTTGAGGGGGTTCTTAGATGCATGCTCAATTAACCAATCTCTTCTCATTTTTTATTGAAAAAAATCTTTTCTTATATTACTTGTATGATTTTATTGTATTATCTATAAAATATGCATGATATTTTTTGGTTTTCTACATAATTGATATATGACGAGCCTCATCATATGGCTATTTTTTGTAAATTTCCAGTGTGTGGTGAAGTGATATGAAATTCTTCTCTGTAACCAGTTATAAGCAGTCAACAAGCATTTATTAAATGCTTCTACATGTCAGGCACCATGCTAAGTGCTGGGAATACAAATACAAATGAAAAGAAAGTCTTTACTCACAGGGAGGTTACGTTCTAACCGGGAAGATAACTCAAAAAAGCAAGCGGAAAGGGGGAGGAGGTGCCTGGCATGAAGGCATGATGGAGAGGTCCACAGGAGTACAACCTATTTGGAAATGAATAGTTGGCTGACCAGGGTACTCTCCTTAAATGACAATTTTTGGCATAGCCCTACATCCTCCAGTTAGAGGCACAGTGATTCTGAAGTGTGAGTTCCAAGAGGGAACTCATTCTCCAGAATGAAAAGGTTCCTGGGTATGCAAAAGTGTGAGAAATAAAGAGGCTTTCCTATGAATGTCCCACATCATTAGCAAGGCATCACAACTTCAATACCTCAAGTTGAGGAAGGAGGTTTCTTTGAGGGTTCCATAAGTTCTATTTAAGAGTTATGTCCCTTGAGCTAGTTAGAGCAAACCATTATTGTCCCCAGAATGTCAAAAGGGAACAAAGATCATTTATTTATTTATTTGTTTGTTTGTTTATTTATTTATTTATTTTTAGTTAACATTCTATGGGGAACTGTCAAGGAAGCTGCCATATGAAATACATTGCTAAAAAATGATGGCTGTCTTGGGGGACCAGAAAAGAAGTGATATTGATAGACTTCAGTTACCATGGTAATATTTTTCAGTCTAAAAATGTCATTTTATCCCCTGCTGTTCTTAGACGTTCCAGGTAATGTTGTTGGATTAGCTTTAACTCACTTTTAATACGCAGGCTTTTTTTTTTTTGTCTATCTGATCCAACCAAATCCAATCAAACAAACTTTTAAATACCAACTATATGTAAGGCACCATGCTAGGTGCCAAAGATAATGAGATAAAGTGGAAAGCAAAACATCAATAGTCTCTGCCCTCTAGAATCAACTTCTGCTATTTATAGATTGAGACATGGTGGAAACTTATAGCATGAGCTTTCTTTCTAGTACTGGTATATCTGGGTTAGGCTTTCAAAACTGGGAATAGAAGTGCATATAGCTTATTCCAATTGTATTTGTGTGTGACTATGTGTGGAAGGGGGCTAGAGTATGTCTGTTGCTCTACCAGGTTAGTTTTCAAAGGAGTCAGACTCCTGCATAAACTAAGTTTCTGATTTTTAAAAAATCTATGTCTGGAGTTTAGTCCATTAGAAATGTATTTTCTTTTAAATGGGTAGAAATTATAAAATACAATTGATATTGCTGGACTTATTTTTAATGGGTTTAAGTTCTTAATATTTATTTCTTTGGTCACTTGTTCATTCATTAAACAAATATTTATTAAGCACCTATTAGTAAAATATACTATGCTAGGCACTAGAGGAAATACCAAAGAGAAATAAGACATAGTGCCTTCCCTTAGGGCAATTATAATCTAGTAGAGGGAGATTTTATAGAGATGAAATAATACAACTGATAATATTGTCTAATTCATCAAGCCTTTATTAGCCTCCTACTGGAGTGACACTGTGCATATAATATTATGAGATCAGATGAAGAAACAATCACTGCCTGATGTGTGGGATCAGGTAATGCTTCAAAGAAGAGGTGACATTTCAATAAGGCCTTGAAAGATGGACAGGATGTCAGTAGAGGAGGTGATGGGGAGTGAGCAGTATAGGGAACAGTAAGAGTATAAAGGAAATGCTCAAGAGATGGGTATTTTGGATGATATAGAGGGAAAACCTTTTTTTTTCATTTCTCCAAGAGTATATATAAATTAAGGATGTTTCGTTTTAAATTTGAATGAGTAAAGAGCCATTGGTGTTATAATAAAGCCAGTTTGCCAGTGGCAGCATGCTTGGCACAGAACCAAAATAATTATACCTGAGTGACCAATATGCTTGTTTGTTTGTTTTTTTGTTTTTTGGCTAGGCAATTAGGTTAAGTGACTTGCACAGGGTCACACAGCTAGTAAGTGTCAAGTGTCTGAGGCCAGATTTGAACTCAGGCCCTCCTGATTCTAGGGCTGGTGCTGTATCCACTGCCCTACCTAGCTGCCCCCACCACCAATTTATAGCATTATTTTCCAAAGCATGGACTTCAAAAGATAGCAAGTCTTTTGGATCCTATGCAGGGGGAGTTAATTTATTAAAGTACCAAACTTCTATCCTTCTAGAATTATCTCACCCATCACTAAATAGTTCCTGAGGATGTATTCATTCATTTACTCAACAAGTATTTATTTTTAATCAATTAATTAATTAATTAGTTCATTTGTCTGCTTGCTTATTTATTTATTTATTTATTTAGGTGAGGCAATTGGGGTTAAATGACTTGCCCAAGGTCATACAACTAGTAAGGGTCAAGTGTCTGAGGTCGGATTTGAACTCGGGTCCTCCTGACTCCAGGGCGAGTGCTCAACAAATATTTATTAAGTGCCCACTATGTGCCAGTCATTTTCCTAAGAGTTTGTGATACAAAGGAAAAAATGAAACCATCCTTGAGCTTACATTTTATTGGGAGGGAAAACAACATGAAGGCATATGAATAAGCACAAAATACACATGAAGTTATTTCTAGATGGTGTCCAACTCCCTCATTTCACAGGTGAGGAAACCGAGTACAGAGAGATAAAATGATTTACCCGAGAGCACATAACTAGGCAGTGTCTGTGGCAGGATTTAAACCCAGTTCTTCCTGACTCCAAATCTAGTGCCCAGCCACTATACCATCTTGTCTCTCCTATTCTTATAAATCCCTGAGAAAGAGTTAAAAACTAGAGAAAATGGGAATGCCATAGGGCAGGTATACAGTCCCTCATTTTTCCTGATGATTAAAGCCGAAGTTGTTGGTGCCCTGGGACTGAGATGATTCTAGAGGAGTGGAACATGTCTGGGGTACTCACCCTCTACCAGATAAACATGGCTTTGGGACTTACTCTTTACCTCTCACAACCCCACCATGGTGGACACAAAAGAGTCTTTGTTCTTACCCTTGTACAATAGAAATGCTCTGGGCCACATAGATCTGGTCCTGCCCCCAGCTGCTTATAATTGAAGATAGAGTTATGAATATAGACAGGTGTTCAGGCCACCTGGAGAACAAAATTTCATTAAGACATGAAAGGATGGTGAATATTTTACATTTAAGCATCCTAGGCAGGAATTCATTTTTTTGGATCAGAAAGGGACAGAACTGGTTGTGAAATGTGGGAAGTTGGTGGGAGAGGGCACAAACATTAGATACTTAATGTGTGCCAGATAGTCTTAAGTGCTTTAATGATATCTCATTTGATTCTTACAACAGCCCTGGGAGGTGAGTGCTACTATAATTCCCATTTTATAGTTGAGGAAACTGAGACAGACAGAAATTATATGACTTGCTGAGGATCACAGAGCTAGTCAGTGTCCGAGTGTGCGTTTGAATTAAGATTCTTCTGACACTCCAGGGCCAGTGCTTTATCCAATGTACCACCTAGGAGAGATAAGGAAATCACAGCTGTGACTGGTAGTAGCTTGAGGACTGCTTTCAAAACCTGAGAAAACTTCAGCTATATTAAATGGGCCCAACGGTAGAAAACTAATGAACCTTTTTGCTTCATATGTTCAACCACTCTTCTGGATTATTTGAATCCTTTTGTAATAGGGTATTAAGGTGGCATTTGCCTCCACAATAGAGGCAGCAGGATGGGGAATGGAAAGAGGCACAGGATTGGGGGACAGTTAATACCCTGGGTTTTAATCATGGCTCTGATACTTACTACCCATGTTACCATTGACAAGTCATTTCCCCTTCCCTTCACCTGTTTCTTCATCTGTTAAATGAAATTAGACTTAATGATTGTTCTAAGGCTCCCTTCCAGCTCTAAATCCTATGATAATATAAATGTGCCTGTGACTCCCATAGGAATAATTTCCATTTTATGAGTATAGAACACTAAGGAAGAGAAAGACTAAGGTTTGTAGGATCGTAGATCCAGAGACAGAAGGAACCTTGGAAAGATGACGGTCTTACTAAGCCCTTCATTTTACAGATGTGGAATATGAATCCCAGTGACTTATCCAAGGTGACAAGAGTAAGCATCCAAATTAGTATTTGAACCCAGGGCCTCTGAATTCAGAGCCAGTGTTCTTTCTTATTAAGAACCCACTATATAATAATACACTCTGCTATCTCCTAAGATATGCACAAAGTTAGCTAATCATATAGACTATGTGTCCTCTCTTCTTTTCTATCCCTTACTCTTTCCGCCTGGTGTAGTGATAATAGTAATAGCCAATATTTACATAGCACTTTAAGGTTTACAAAGCACTTTACAAATATCATTTCATTTTATCATTAAGACAACCCTCTGTTTTACAGATGAAGGAACTGAGGCAGCCAAAGGGTAAATGACTTTAGAGTGAGAGTCATGCAGCTAAGAAGTATCTGAGGCTGGATTTGAACTCAGGTCTTACAAAACCCCAGGTCCAGTGCTCTCTTCACTGCACCATCTAGCTGCTGGATCTGGAATTGGAAGACTTGGGTTTGAATCCCTCCTGAAACTATCTGTGTGACTGTGGGCACACAATGCCCACTTTCCAAATTCTTAGTTTTGTCAACTATAAAATTAAGACATTGAATTAGATGACCTTTGAGGTCCCTTCTAGCTCTAGAATGACAATCCAATGATCCTACCATCTGGGTCTCTACTCTCAGCTAGCATTCCATTCCATGTGCCTGGTAAATGAAAATGTACTTAAGTGTATCATTCAGGACCCAAGAGTTTTCACATTGAGAAATTTGTTCCAGAACCCTGGACAGGGAGTCTGGGGGCATGAGTTCCAGTCTTACTTCTGTTCCCAAAGAATTGTATAACCTTACTAATTCATGTCACCTCTATGGACCTCAGTTTCTTCCTTTATCACCTGAAGGAGTGGGACTAAATATTCTTTAAGGTCCCTTCTGGATTTTAGAATTTAAGCATAGGGAGTCAAATGCAGAGAACCTGCCCCATGTAAATAACTCCCTCATGAATGAATTAGTCTGGTTACTTCTTGACTTAAGTCACTCAAGAGGAACCAGGAAGAGAAATTTGATCTCCATTGCAGTGTTGGGAGGACAGAGGCTGAGATGTGAATGGAACTCAGCATTCCTATTCTCAGAACTACAGTGCAGGAATCCTTTGGTGATATTTAAATATGCCTTGACACGGTGCCATAGGACCGTGGCACTTCCCTTTGTCATCTGAGCATTCATTTTTTATCACCCCTTCCTGTCCAGAGGGGATACTCTGAATCCAGACTCTTTCTCACTTCATTTCTTTAATGTTATCCAACTGTGTTGCAACTCATCGTTAAGACAGAAAGGTCAACAGGCCCTGGTGCATGATCTTTAAAAAGGCTGATAATGTCAAGATAAATGCATCCTCTTAAATCTGTTTTTAAAGGCCAGAATCATTCATGCATTGCTGGGAGAGGATAACGACATCAAAATTATTACCACAAGTCAGTCACAGAGCTCGTGTAATGCAGCAGAGCTCCTTGGTGCAGCTGGACAGAAATCTAGGTTATCAAGGCCCTATTTCCCTGCTCTCTTTGCATTTGATTTTAGATTATGAAGATCAAATTGTCACTCTGCATACAGCAGGAAGACAATGTATGTGGAGTAGAAATGATTAGAAGAAATGCTACTCAATTAAAAACTCACTTTGATTTTTCATTCAAGACTAAGGAAGGAATTATTAAAACTTGTTTTTAAACCCCTTACCCTCCAAATCATAAATTACAAGGAGTCCTAGAATTTAACATCAGGAAGTTGTCTTCATTGAAAAAAAAGTAATTCAATTAACATTTATTAAATCCATATCAGGAGCTCTGCATTCTGCTATCTCTTGAGGGATATGCAAAGATAAATAGTGATAATAGCTGAGAAATAGAGAGTTCTTCATGATTTACAAAGAACTATCATCTGTCTGTCTGTCTCTCTGTGTCTCTATGGCTCTCTGTGTCTGTGTGTGTGTATCTCTCTCTGTCTCTCTCTCTCTCTATATATATATACATATATATGTGTGTATATATTTATATATACATATATGTGTATATGTGCATATATGTGTATGTGTGTGTATATATGTGTGTATATATGTATATATGTGTATACACGCACACACACACACACATATATATATACATATATATAGTGTCCTAAAAGCCTTAGTGCATTATTAAACTATTAAAGTTTAATACTGTAATAAGACTTTGGGGACATATTTTATACACACGTGTTTGTATATATAAAACATTCAATATATATGCATGTATGTATATGTATAAAATATACTATTTATATGTGCTTAAAACTTCATTTGAACTTTATGACAACTTTGCAAGGGCGATACTACAGCTGTTATTTCCCCCATTTTCCAGATGACTAATCTGAGACTTTAGATATGTTAAGAGATTGGCTCCTTATTCCGAAGGTAAATGTTGGAGGCAGGATTTGAACATGGGTCTATGCTGGCTCCAGGTCTTAACACTCTGTAGTCTTTGTCCTTAAAGACATTATAGTCAGGTAAACTGATTACATTTACATTTGAAACAAAGAGTTCAGTCTGGTGCAGTTAAAGGCATATGTAAGCTTTGGTTATAATTTCTCTTAAATGGAAGGGAGAAGCATATATGTGCTTTGCTGTTCAGCAGTGTCTGACTCTTCACAGTTTTCTTGGCAAAGATACTGGAGCAGTTTGCTATTTCTTTCTCCAGTGTGTCCCCAGTTTACAGATGGGGAACTGAGGCAAATAGGGGTTAAATGACTTGCCCACGGTCACACAGTTAGTAAGTGTCTGAGGTCAGAATTGAACTTAGAACTTCTTGACTCCAAGCCCAGTGCTCCATCCACTGCACCACCTAGCTGCCCCACTTAAGTGCTTACTCTATGGCAAACCCTTATACTAAATGCTAGGAATGAATATAGAAAAAAACAGAACAGACTCTGTTTTCACAGAGGTCACATTCTAATGGGGAGAGATCACGTGTATAGGAGAATCAAAGTGCAGGACACATGAGAAGTTTTGGTAGCCTTTAGGCAGCAGTATTAGGGCAAATGGCACTGCTCAGGGATCTTTTGGTTTTTAGTCATCCATCTTCTCCCCTCCCCTGCCCACCAATTCCACTATTTTCATGGAAAGAATACCCTGTACCCATTATCTGCTGAATAAAGTCCAGACTCCTTCAAGGTCTTCCACTATTTGACCCTCAATTCTTGCTTTACTTCCCTTTCGTACACCCAATGCACCAACCACCCTGCATTGACTTCCATTCCCCACATCTAACACGCCCCCTTTCCTGTTCATTCTCATTTGTTTAATTACTATATATCCTAAGGCTAAATAAAATGACATTCCTGATGGCACCATGGCTCCTTACATTCGCTGCGCTTAAAAAAAAAACCCTCCCTTTCAGAAATTGTCTTTTTTATGCACTTTAGGGCCCAGCGAAGTTGTTCCTAGCAAAATTTGCCACCATGCTTAAATCTACTCCCTCCTTATATCTACTTTTCAGAATCCTTACCTTCCTCAAAAACTCAAAGACAGCCTCCTCCTAGGTTTCTGTAATTCCCTTTCTCTCTCCCTATTATATCTTCTTCTTCAAATTACTTTTTATTTGCTCAACGTCATAAGGAATCTTAGGATCACAGATTTAGAGCTTTTCAGAGACATCAAGAGGTCATTTGATACAACCCAAACCCTTCATTTTACATGTTTGGAAATGAGACTCAGAAAATAAGTGACATACTGAAAGTCACACAGTTATCAAAATCGTAGAATTCCAGAATTGGAAGGGACCTCAGTGACAGTTTGGTTTTAAAAAGAGTCCCTTCATGAGTATGTTGGAAAGGCATTTATCCATCTTTTTTAAAGACCTCTAATAGGAGAGGGGGACATATCACTTCCCAAGGTAGCTCCTTCCACTTCTGTCCAATTTCAATTGTTAAGAAGGCTTTCCCTACATTGATTATACAATTTTCTCTTTACAACTTCCATTCACTATGGTTCTACTCTCTGGGACCACGTAGAACCAGCCTAGAACTCTTCCAGGTGACAGCCCTCTAGATTCTTTTTTTTAAAAATATTTTTAGGTAATTGGGGTTAAGTGACTTGCCCAGGGTCATGTAGCTAGTAAGTGTCAAGTGTTTGGTCTGAATCCAGATTTGAACTCAGGTCCTCCTGACTTCAGGGCCAGTGCTGTGTCCAATGTATCACCTAGCTGCCCCAAGCCCTTCAGATTCTTGAGGCCACCTCTCATGTACCTCCTAAGTCTTCTCTTCTCCAGGCTAACCATGCTTGATTCCTTCAGTCTTCACACGGATATGAACTTCTCTGTGTATATCTCAAGCTCTACAGAATAATGTAAGCTCCTTGAAGGTAGAGGACTCTTTCATTTTTGTGTTTGTGTCCTCAGCACCTAGTATATTCCCTTGAACATAGTGTTAACATTGAGTTGTTGAACTTTAACAATACCGCACATTGTGGTTACTTGTAAATATATCTGATGTAAAATATTTATGTACGTGTCTGAAGAGGTGCATAGCCTAGATGGGTCACAGCATATTACTAATGATGATTTGCACATGAGGCATAGTACCAAAGATGACATTAAGGACACATATGACCATAAAATGCTGGGGCCCAGAGAGATGTTGGACTTGAGAAGCACAATAAGACGTATACTTTCAGACATAGCCAATGGACAAACTCATTTGGCTTGACCAGTCATTATTTGTTATAAGAGGTTTGTTTTTCTTTTTTGTTCAATTTTGGGGGTAGGTGAGAGGGAGAGGGATGTTAGGGATAAGGTAGCCAAAAACAAACTAAAAAGAAAAGAGAAAATAAAAGAAAGGAGAAGAGAGGAGAGTGGAGGAAAGGAGATGGAAGGGGAGGGGAGGGAAGGGAATGGAAGGAAATGGAAGAGAATTGAAGGAAAGTGAGCCATTAAAGCATTTTTAAATGCAAAGGAAAACAGAAGAAAGACCAGAAAGATTGACAGATAGGCAGGATAGTTTTGAAAAATTACATGTTGAATGCATTATATTTATAATATTTAAATAGAGAATTATGTATTATATTTATGATATTTTAGAGAAAAGCAAGTTGTACATAATAGAGAGTCGTAATTCAATGTACAATCCTTTTTTTCCTCTTTTCTACTAGGTATATAGAAAAGCCCATTTGGTGTTAGTTAAGTTCAGAAGAAAAATACTTTAAAAACTTTATCAGCCAGCTATGCAGTGAGAGTGATGGATAACAAAAGGACAGTAGGATCCAACATGTTTGTGGTATCTACAAATATTGAATGATTCAGAGGAAGACCTCCAGTGCATTGGGTGAATTCTCTTTAGAAGACTGGGGAAGGGGGATGGCATGCACAAGAATTAGGAACTGAATTAAGTGAAAAGGTGTTGATGGATAGCAATTTGTGTGGAGGAAATACATATATGTATATTTTGTATGTGTGTATATATATACATAAATGCAGTTTATATGCATATAAACACAAATACAGAGAGATATACATATATATGATCTGCTAGTGTGTATATATACACACATATACACATATATGTGTATATACATACATACATACAAACATACATACTAGTGGATTACAGATCCTTTTAAGTACTGAAATGTGAATATCTTACCAGCACTTATCATAGTGCCTGGCACGTAGCAAACTTTTAATAAATACTTGTTGACTGACTGAATGACTGATTACCATATATATATATATGTATATATATATATATGTGTGTGTATATATATATATGCATATATATATATATATACACATACATACATACATATGTACATACACACATACACCTGCTATATTACCATTGAGAGGGAAGGGACCATGCTTTATCTGTCCTTGTACTCTTAAGAGTGCCTAACACTATGACTTCCACATAATAGGAATTTTTTAATAAATATAAATATAAATAGTTGTAAGTTTCAAAGTTCTGAACAGCTGTTTGGGAATGACTGGAATGGGTAACTTGAGGGAACAAGAAACTACCTGCAAAATACTTTAAAAAAACAGGTTCTACTCTGTCCACAATGGGCTAGTCCTGTTCAGAAGCAGGGTAATGATGTAAATAACCTTTCCAGATCCCTTCTGTTCCTTTGTTTCTATTAACGCCAGATGTCCTTTGAGAAGATATGAGAAGAAATCCAAGAAATTTAGTAAGCAACAACAACATAAAAGCTGGTGGCTGAGGTATTTGCTGCACTCACTGACATCTACCTTGAAACTAAAAGTATACAGCTTGCCAGTGGGAAAGCTGTGGGGCAAACATGTGCCTGGAATGATTACACCACTGGGATGCCCTCTTAGGGAATTCATAGCTGCAGAATTCTGGATGGAAGGGAGACTGAGGGAGAAATATAGCAATGCTATTATTATTCAATCCTTTTAGTCATGTCCAACTTTTTATGATTCCATTTGGGTTTTTCATGGCAGAGATACTGTAGTGGTTTGCCATTTCCTTCTCCAGCTCATTTTACAGGTGAGAAAACTGAGGCAAACAGGGTTAAGTGACTTTCCCAGATTCACACAGCTAGTAAGTGTCTGAGGATGGTTTTGAACTCCAGTCTTCCTGACTCCAGGCACATCGCCCTATCCACTGTACCACCTAGCTGCCCCTAACCAGGGCATTGTGTTCCCTCGGGTTTTTTATTCCTTGTTTGTTTGTTTGTTTTTGAGTGGGGAGAGAAAGTCCTCCAGAAGTGGAGCTGTTAGCATGCCAACAATAAGAATGAGAAAAGAGTCCTGAACCTCTTAGTGACCCTTCAAGCACAGGGTGGGTCCCATTCTGCAGCTTCCCAGCCAAATGAGCCAGAGGGTATGTTCTGGGAGCCCATGAGGCAAGCTCTAAGTAACTTTATCTCAATGCCAGCTTACCAACGCCTAACTCTTAACATCCCCTTCCAATTCTAAATCTATGATTTGATGATACTATGATTTTGCCTTGGGCTTCTGTCATCTCTAATGTGGTTGCTCCAAGCACCCAAGTTAGCTCTCCTCTCCATTTACTCAATGCATAGATTTTTTTTCCTTGCATTATATTTCAAGCCTCCTAGTAGAAAGAGCCAGGAGCAGGCAAAAGCTAAAGGAAAGTATTTGTGAACTCTGGATGGGGACCTTTAGCCAATTTCTCAGGCAATTCAGAAATACCTTTCTGGTTCAAGATTTGTATGCTCAAAATGTTATATGAATGAGAATTTCAGAGCTGAAAGGGTATCCTTTAGATATCTCAAAGTCCAACCCTTTGGCTCCATTTATATAAGAAAATAGGTCCAGAGAAGCAGAAATGACTTTGCTAAGGTCATACAACCTGTTAAAAGCAAAAACAAGTCCGAGAATCAGGGACAGGTCATAAATCTAGAACTGGAAGGAATACAAGTGGTCATCTAGTCCAATCCCCTCATTTCACATTTGCAGAAGCTGCAGATCAGAGGCAGCAGCCAAATGGTACAATGGACAGAGCTGGGCCTGAAATAAGGAAGGCCTGAGTTCAAATTCAATGTCAGACTAGCTGAGTGACCCTTAGTAAGTCACTTAACCTACCCGCATTGGTTCCCTCCATGGTAAAACAAATAAAGCACCTAACTTCCTGAGCTGTTGTGAGGATCAAATGAGATATTTATAGCATTTAGCACAGCAAATGGTAGGTACTTAACAAATGCTTATTTTGTTCCTCCCATCTCTCTCTCTCTCTCACTCTCTCTCTCTCTCTCTCTCTCTCTCTCTCTCTCTCTCTCTCTCTCTCTCTCTCTCTCTGTCTCCTTCCCTTCCTTCCTCCTGTCTTTTTTCTTCTTCCTTCTTTACTTCCTCCTTCCCTTCCTTCCTTCTTTTTTTCCCTTCTTCCTTCCCCCCTTCCCTCTTACTAAGTTGTCCAAAGCAACATAGAGCATAAGCATCAGTATTTGAATCAAAGATTTTTCACTCAGAGTGACTCTTTCCACTCTTTTAAAGGGCTTTCCAGTGTATAAAGTGAAACTCTATCAATCCATCAAACAAATCTTTTATTTCATTATAACAGAACCAAAGAAGAATCTTTTTTTTTAATCCTAGTATTATTTTTAGATAATATTCATTCTCTAAATTTGTCATTAAAAATCAATTCAATTTTTATGTGTTGGGGTTGCTTCAAAGTTAGTAACACCTATAATTAATAAGATTTTGGTCTAATTTATACTATTCTAACTTTGCTACGTTGTGGTATGGTACTGAAGCAATTACTAGCTTTGTGTCCCAGGGCAAAGAAAGGCCATTAATCTCTTTGCACCTTAGTATTATCATCTGCAAAATGGACATGACAATAGCATCTACCTCAGGGAATTGTTGTAAGGACTAAAAGAGCCTTACCTCACCTGTAAAAGAGTGTAGTATTGGTTGATAGTTTGATTTAGTATAAATGGATGCTTGCCTTGGAAGGTTGGTTTGAATCCTGGCTTTGAAATTGACTAGCTGAGAGGCCAAGAACATATCTAAATGTCAATTTCCTCATGTAGCACAGGAATACTGATACGTGCCTGTTGTGAGAACAGTTTTTAAACTCTAAAGCCTTTAATAAATTTGAGCTATCATTATATAGTTTCCTGCTCTCCTGGATTTCCTTTGTCTTGCTGTGATGCCTACCATTCTTTTCTTTTTCCTTTTTCTTTTTGCAGCATTGGCTTTTAGGGCAAATTACAGGTGTCTCCTAATATGTCAGTGGGCTTTTAATGTAGAAGTTTTGGGTAATTATTTTTCAGTGAACATTTACGTATATTTTCCCTTTTCAAATGGAGGTGAGTTTAGTGGTTCAACCTATATTTGTGAGAATGCCACCTATATTGAAATCTATAAGGTATTGTATCTTTCTTAGGGAAGGCAGGTGGAGAATGGGGGTGGGGCAGGAAGCTGCTGAATATAGCTCTGCTGCCTCTGCAGGTTTCAGTTGGGTCTTTTCTCTATAGAACTCAATGGACCTTCACCTTTTATTACTTCATTTATCTTTGCAACATCCCTGGGAGGCAGCTGGAGGTAGATATGATTACTAGCATTTTATAGATGGGGAACACTGAAGCTATGAAGATGGAAGTGACTAGCATACAGTCACAGACCCAGTGGCAGGGGATGCAGAAAATCCCTGAGGTCCTTGTCACAGCTAGCTGATGTCTCAGGCAAGTAACTGTCCCCCTATTTCTGGGCAAGCCAAAGCTTGTTTTGTTAGTAAGGATAAAAAAAAATTAAAATAGTAATTGCTAGCATTTTTACTTTACATATTTTATCTTGTGGTTCTTAGAACAACCCTGAAAGGTAGACACTATTGTTATCCCTAATTTTTCAGATGAAGAAACTGAGGCTGAGTGGTTAAGTGACTTGTCCAATAACTGATGTTATTTAGGGCAATGAACTCTTCAGAGTGCTTTATGTACAAAATTTCATTTGAGATTGACATAAACTCTTTGGGGTATCATTTGCCCAATTCTTCAGATGGGGAAACTGAGACCCAGAGAAATCATTTTATTCACACACACGGTCATACCATGAATAAGTATTAGAAGCAGGATTTGAACCTAGGTTTTCCTGACTTCTGAGTCCAGCCTCCACTCACTAGTCAATGCTGCCTCTCCCATTCTTCTCTTCCTGTGGGTACATCCTTAAGAGACCAGCTTAATGCTCAAGTTCCAACTCCTCACTGAAGCTTGCCTAGAACCAGACCAGGCAATTCAGATTTTTGGAGCTCCTATAAACTCTCCAAAGTACATCTTGAGATGCAGCATGATATGGTGGGGAAAAATCACTGGTCCTAGAGTTAGGAGATGTGATTTTGAATCCTGTTATGGGAACACCAGGAAGTCATTTAATCTCCACAAACATCTGTTTAAAAATGAGCATAAGAATGTATGGGACATTGTACTGGGACATCTAGGTGGTGCAGTGGTTAGAGCACTGACCCTGAAGTCAGGAGGACCAGAATTTAACTCAGGCCTCAGATACTTACTAGCTGTATGAGCCTGGGCAAGCCACTTAACCCCAATTGTCTCCCCTCCCCTCGCAAAAAAAATGCCTGCATTGCCTTCCTCATAGGGTTGTTCTGATAGACGAACTTTGTAAATCTTAACAACCCTAATGGGCTCATTACCTCATTGATGTGGCCACTTCTGTCTTAGCATAATACAGAATAACACAACAAATGTTCATATTCTTATCCTGTGTCACCTTTGCCCGTGACATTACACAAATCCTCCATAGAGCAGAACATCCATCCTATGTGATAAGGGCCTTTCTATAAATTCTTCAGCATCCCACGGGGACCAAGGCTAGTACGTGGCCTCTCCATCTGTCATGCCTCACCATTGCTTCATCTTATGCCTCACCTATGTTCCATAGCTGGTTCATCTCCTTTTGTAACCACAAGTTTCCTGGTTGCTATCATTTATGTAAACCTTAAAGGGCTATAAAAATATAAATTATCATGGTTATGATTACTATCTGTCCTTCCTGAAGTACTTATTCTCTGTATCACTGATTTACAATTTAAAGCCATGGAATTCTTGCTATTATATTAACAACAAATCATTAAATTGGGATTAAAACTTTTTCCCCTTTATTTCCTCACTTAGGGCCCAGTCCCTGTAGAAGATCAGTCAGTCTCTGAAAGACATGGCTGATTGGTGAGATGTCCCTAACCCTCAGGGCACATGTTCCATCTTGGGCTGGACCCCACCCAACTAAGAGACCTTTCTTTTATTTAGAGTGTAAATATAATCCCGGCTAGGTGAGTTCTTGCCACCAGGAAATGAGCCCCTGTCCTTATAACCCTCCATTAGAATGTAGGGTGACCAGCTCATGAAGGAGAAGACCAATCAGAGTGGTGTGGATAGAGATAAATTTTCCTGTCCAGATTGCTGGAGGTGGCCGAGTCTCAAGATCAAGCCACATTCTCAGCAGGAGGAGCTGAGGACTTCTAGCCCACCTCCTCATTAAAAGTCCGCCAATCAATCAGGGTTGATTTCCACTTGTCAGGGGCATTGCCTTTCAAAACAATATTTCAGTCATTCAGTGTCTCCAGTGTCCAGTGTCTTTGGTTATCAAGAGAAACCACTGACCATCAATTTATCGATTAGTAGGTATCCTAATTAATAAGTTGATTATTAATTACCCAGAAACTCTGTCTCTCAGGTTTTTCATTCATCACAGTCTGACTGTTACCCACAAAGGGAGGCAGTCTGATGAAGTGGAAAGAATGTTGGAGTTAGAGTCAGAAGAAACAGGTTCTCCTCCCACCTCTGCTTGTGGCTATTTGTGCAACTTAGCCAGTCACTTCTCAACTTACTCTCCTCATCTATGATAATTGCTTAAATGAGCAATAAGTTCCCTGCCAATTCTAGATCTATCATCCTGTGGAGTCTCTTCTATAGTATTTTGTGTCTGGTATTGCTAGCTATTTTTTTCAAAGTATATTGAAGGCATTTTCAAAGTATATTGGTGGTCCAACGTAAAGGAAATTAGATGTGGAGTCACCAGACTAGCGTTCAAATCCTGACTCTGATTTTCTGGCTATCAAAGGGATCGTACTGGGTTCTCACAAAAGCAAGGCAGTTCTCCTCCTACCCTGATCTCTATTTTACTTAAAATAGTAGCTGTTTCAAACCTTCTTTTCTTTCCTTACACTTTCTAAAGCACTCCATCCCTCCACCCTTTCAGCTGAGGACCCATCTCTTATTTTATTGAAAAAATGGAGACTTGAACTCCCTTTTATCTCCCTCTCCTCATAGTATATCCTCTTAACATGATTCCCTACTGTCTCCTACTTAGCTCCTGTCTATTATGAAGTAGCCCATATCTTTGCCAAGGCCATACCATTTATATAAACCCTTGTCTCTAACCCTGTGTGTCTCTTCCAGCAGATTTTCCCCATTACCAACCCCTTTCTCGAGTCTAGAGGTAAATTTCAGTTTCTCCGTATCTGCTGGTTCTGTCCCCTCTATCTACAAACATGTCTAAGACTTCCCAAAATAATAATTTAAAAAATCCTCACCAAATTCTACCATTCTCCCTTACTATTAGTATCTCCACTCCCTTTCTCAGATAAACTTGGGGGAAAAAGTGGTTTACTCCTTATGCCACCATCTCCCTTCCTTTCACTCTTTTCTAAATCCTTTGCATTCTAGTTTTTAACTTCGTGGTTTAACTGAAACTTCCCTCTCCAAAGTCAGTAATGTTCTTTGAATTGTTCAACCTGATGGCCTAATGCCCAACTCGATGAAAAGTGCTCTCACTCCATCCTTGTTCCATAAAAAGAGAGGTTTGGACTACATAGTCTCTCAGTTACTTTCTAAATTTAAATCTGTGATCATATGAGCTTTGTCATCACAACTAGACCACAGAGTTTTGGAGGGTGAGGATCATTTCTTCCCCCTGTCTTTTATCTCCCATAACGCCTAGTATAATTCTAAGCACATAGTAGAACCACAGCACATATCTGTGGATTGTTTGCTTTATAAGGCTGGGGCAAGACTAGAAGTAGAAGTATCCAGTCCCAGCTCTAGCCATATTTTACAGTCCTTTATATTTCATCACAGGCTCTATCAACTTCTGGGGCAAAGGTTGTCCCACATATAGCTTTATTTTACTTTCTGAAACCACTTCTTCATTGGATTTTCTCAGAAAGACAAGTGCTTATGTTACCTTAAGCATACATGGCTCTAAAACAAAGCAAAAAGTTAATTTGAGGCTTGTCTTTGCTTTTGTTTTAGGAATGAGGACTATATGGAGAGCATAATATAATGGAGAGGGAAATAGATTAAGAGTTAGGAGGACCTTGGTTTTTTTCCTTACTTCAAATGCTCATTAGCTGTACAACTAGCAAGTCATTTAACCTCTCTGTGACTCAGTTTCCTCACCTGTAAAATAAGGATCTTGGACTTGTTGGCCTCTAAGGTCCCTTTAGTACTGCCTCAGTTCCAGCAAAGAGATCTCTGCAATCCCCCTCTGATCAGCCACTCAATTTCTCCTCTCTCCATGGGCCAAGGTCCAGAAGCAGCCACCACCACTGGGGCTGGAACCAAGCTCCCCTTCACTGTGGTCACAGACCTTTCCTACTAACCTTCAAAGTTGTCTTTGGCATTTGTGGGTTGAGAAGTCTGCAAACCGCCACAGGTGCCCATGATTCAGTCCCCTGAGGCCTGCTCCAGGTTCACTGAGGCCTGGTCTTTGCCTGTGTGCCCACCCTGAACTGCATTCCTCTCCCAGCCCGACGTGATAGACCTTTCCAATCAACTGTCCAGGTTGTCTTGGGCTGGAAATTTGTTTCACTCTATTTTTTTGTGGGTTCTGCTGCTCTAGAATTTGTTTAGAGCCATTTTTTACGGGTATTTGGTGGGATTTGGGGGAGAGCTCAAGTCACTGCTTTTACTCTGCCATCTTGATTCCACCTCTGTCCCTTTAGTACTGAATTTAAGATTTTAGATTTTTTTTTTCTTTAAAACCACATTAAAATGTCTTGAGCTCTGGTTAGGAACACATACAAACAGAAAATAAGAGGTGCGACTCTGTTATAGTTTGTGATTTTTCAGATTGTTTCCTTGGCCTACAATCCTCCCTGTCCTTACCTTAAAGCTTGAAAAGCAATCACTGAATCCATTTGTCTCAACACAGTTCCCGATGCCATTCTGAATGGTTACACATTTTAATCCATGCACTTTTTTTTCTTAACCACAATCAATTCCACTTTAAGATACATGAAAACAGGGAAAGAATCATCAATGGAAACAGCAGTGTCCTAATTTTACTCACTCCCATCTAGGTGCCTACTCATTTTGCAGTGGCAGCCAGCTTGTTTTTAAATGATCACTGCTTAAAAATCAAATTTATGAAAAGGAGTGAAATCTGAATAATTCCTAGGAAAAGTGGGATTTCTATCATCAATATTTTTAGCAAACTGAATTACCTTTCTCTTCTTTGAGGCCTTGTCACTTACACCTTATGAAATACCTGCCTGGGCCCAAAAACTCCAAGCAGGTACATATAATAAACCACTGTGCAGAATGTGGCCAGATCACACTGAAGTTCTGATTAATACTTTTTCCAGAATATTTTTTCAGGGGCAGACAGAGAGGGCTCTGGATCTTTGATTTCATTAGGGGAGATCTCCTGCTGTAGGAAATCCCTATAACTTGGTACATCATCAACTTCTCTGTAATTTACAGTCTTAAAAAGTTGCTAGAAGCCCCAAGAGAGTAAGTGATTATGGGAATCAGTACATGATATTTCTGCTGGTACAAGATAGTCCTGTTCATACAAGGGAAGTTCTACAGAGGTCTTGTAACAGGGAGAGATAGTTTGCCTCACTGGGACCTACTCATGAGTTATTGCCAGAGACAGGGTCTTTGGGCTGGGGAGAGATTTGGTCCTAGGGATGGGGTCCAAACACAAGCATCTGATCAAGCCCCCCTCAAACAAATTAGTCCCAACATAATTTTGGGGTAAGGCATGAAGTTCTTGGCTTCTGAAACTCACACATATAACCTAAATAGTAATCCCTATGTCCTCAAGACAGATGATGTTGTTTAGTGATAAAAGTGTTAGACTTAAGAGTGAAAAAAGACCTGGGTTTGCATTCCATCTCTGACACCTAAGACGCCATGAGCAAATTACTTAGCCTTTCTCAGCCTCAGTTTCCTCAGCTGCAAAATCAGAATATGCATACCTGTATGACTTCATGGGATCATTATGAGGATCAGACACAATGATGTATGTAAAACACTTTGCAAATCTTAATCACTATAAAATTCTTTGTCATGACTTCTTTGATTTCTTTCTGGTTCCTAGCCTATCACTTGGATGAGATAGACACATGTTATATTGGACAATGTGGTTTTGTTCCCATTTGATCATTGTTAACCTTATACAAAGTACTCAGCTGTACCACCCTGTGATGTTCATGGGCAATATGAAGCATATTTGGGCTACCAGATCTTTATGATGGAGGGTAGATATTACATGGTCCCAAGTTCTTTATTTGCTTCTTTTTTAAAGAATTTTTGTCTCACTGAATAGACCTTCATTTAACACATCTTATATCACAATTATATCCAACATTTGCACAAGGGGACATATATTAATAAAAGGCTAAACAAATGGATTGGTTTGTGGATTTGAGTGTTTAAAAATAAAAACACCAAAAATGTATCAATACCACTCTACTTAAGAAAAGAATTTATTTGAGTGATTGACTAAGACAAGGCTATGCTTTCATCTTCTAACCTACAGTTCTGCTTTTCACTTTTACATCTCAAAGTCTTACTTTCATTAAAATGCGCACTCTTTCTGGCAAAATAGATTGTGAGCCAATGTATCAGGAAATCCTCTGTAATTTGCTGAGGCTAAAAAAAAAAGTCATTTTCTATTGGCCAACCTTCTGTTTACCAGCCTCTCTGTGTTTATCTCATGTGGTCCTTGGATAGCAATCATACAGCTTATTAGCCAATCTTATATGTGTGAGATGATATTGCAGAGTGGTTTAAATTCGCATTTCTCTAATCAGCAATGATTTAGAGCATTTTATGTGACTATTAACAGCTTTGATTTCTTCTTCTGAAAACTGCTTATTCATATCTTATGACCACTTGTGGTCGATTGGGGAATGACTCTTTTTTATAAAGTTGGCTCAATTTTTTATATGTTTGAGAAATGATGCCTTTTTCAAAGAAAAGCTGTAAAAATTTCCCTTGTTTCCTCTTTTACTTCTAATTTTGGCTTTGTTATTTTTGTTTTTGCTAAAGCTTTTTTTTCAATTTAATGGAATCAAAATTTTACATTTTACTTTCCATGATCCCCTCTCTCTCGTATGGTCATAAACTCTTTTATCCATAGATCTGGCAGATACGTATTTTCCATGCTTCCATAATTTACTTGTGATATTACCCTCTATGCCTAAACTATTTATCCAGTCTGACACTATCTTGGTATACAGTGTGAAATGTTGCTCCATATTTAGTTTCTTTTTTAAAATTTATTTTTAATTTATGAAATAAAACTCACCAGGCCTCTATCCAGAGCCTCTTCTGGTTTGCTAGGACCATCAAGAGCATACATTATGCTGGCATAGCCTTCAGGAAACCAAGGTTATAAGACCATGTCATGATGAGTCATCTGAGTAAAAATGTTACCATTAGGGACTAGACTTATGATTTTATTGGTATTGGAAACTCTCAGAAGGCTATCTATAGAATCATTGCCATGTTATTGTTGTCCTCAATCTTTTGTTTTGGAAGAGGACCAGTGACATCACAGAGTGATGTCTTGACTTTCCTGTGACTTAAATTTAGTGAGGCAGAGTTGCACAAAGTCATTAACCTACTCTCTCTTCCTGAGTCATCGAACTCTAATGGCAAGACAAAAGATGACTGATGATGGCTGAGGTTGCAGTGGGTGACCTTGGTGTCCTCAACATCTGACCAAGCTCTAAGCATTCCACAGTGCCTGCTTCAGCCGCCTTTATTATGGCTGTTGGAACAAATTGTTCTTATCCACCCAGTCCACCAGGAGAAGTCTTCACATACTTGGAGTAGACATCCCCTTACTCACCAATGGGTTTGAAGCCTGTTGGTTATCTGTAACCTGGTTTAGCCCATCTGCTGAGTTGGTTTTACCCAGCTGTGGCCACTGCACATGCTACAGCTTCTTGAAACTTGGTGAGCATTAAACTTATCTCAGTGGTCCTAGAGAGACACTTCCAAAGGTAATAAATGTTAGAGGTAGTATTTGAACCTAGTTCATCTAATCTGAGAGTCAATTTCTCGCCCCCCACCCCCACTATTTCACACCATCTCGTAGTTAATAACGGAAGGCTTCATAAAGAGGTGGATTTTGAGTTTACTATCTATGTGACCTTAGGCAAGTCATAAACCAGCCTCAGTTTCCTCATTTGTAAAATGAAAAGATTGGACTAGATCACCCTCAGGGATGCTTCCAGGTTTGGATCTAGGGTTCTGTGCTCTGATGAACAGAATTCTTGGGATCCAAATGGGAGGAGATTATAAGATTTAGGGTCATAGGATTTAAGCAGGAAGTAGGCTTAGAGATCAACCTAGTAAAATTATTTTATTTCTTATATAAGGAAAGGGACACCCAGGTACTTCAAGGTATTTACAGAAAGGCAACAGAATTTTAGAAAAACCTACAAAGCTGCAGGCATCTACTTACCTTTGAAACAAGTCCTCTTTCTATAAAGCTTCCCGTCATAACTGTGGAGCCTTTCTAATTTAAGACAGGGGCAGCTAAGCGGTATGGTAAATGCAGTGCTGGACCTGGAGCTGAGTTCAAACCTGGCCTCAGACACTAGCAGTGCGACCCTGGGCAAGTCACTTAACCCTGTTTGCCTTGGTTTCCTTATCTATAAAATGACCTGGAGAAGGAAATGTCTTTGCCAAGAAAACTCCAAATGTGGTCATAAAGAGTCAGGCATGACTGAAAGAATCAAACAACAACAAGAAATTTGAGATCACTTCCAAGAGTTTCCAACCATCCCCAGAACCAATTCAGGGACATTTTGCCTTTAGTTATTAGGATTTTGCTTTTTTCAGGCTGTCTAAAACTCCCATGATTACTGAACCCCAAAGACAAGGTGGTCCTGATTTACCTCAGTCCTTTATGTAGGTTCATGGTCTCATTAGAATCTCTGAGTTGGGAGCTCAGAAGCTACCAAATACAAAGTGGTCTTGAACTTCCTTTGCCCCTTAGTTTGATTTGTAGTCTCGCTAGAATCTCTGAGTTGGGAGGTTTAAGGTCATTAGGGTTTTTTTAATCTCAGTTCTGTTGTTCGGTATGTTAACTATCCCTGCTAGCATTTTACCATCATATATTTGCTCAAAATGCCATTTATGCTACTTCAAACTTAAGTTTGACATATACCCTGACAGGATACCTATCAAATGATAATTCAGGCTCTGCTAAAGACTTCCATTAAAGGGGTGGAGTGGGGAGAGGGCCAATCACTAAACCTCTCTGGGACTCAGTTTCCTTCTCTGTCAAAAGAGAGTCTGACTGGTTGATCATGTAGATCTCTTTCAGTTTGAAATCATTTCATCTATGGAAACGAATAGCACTAAAGCTTCAGTTGTATTATGGAAATGGAAAAATAATATTATGGCAGTGTCCTAGTCTAAAGTACTTGGTCTCACTTGAATCCAAGATCAAATCTGTCTTCCTTGAATAGAAGACTTATTCAGTTTCAGTGAGGGATCTTGATTCCTTAAAATTGAGATTATTAAAGTTTCTCTTCTTTAGGGATCACTCTAACTTGTGAGGCCATTGGCCTAGGGAACACTCTCTACTAATGCATCTTGTCTGAGATTTATCTTTTAAAGAATTGCCTAGGTAGGGTAATGAGAATTTATTTGACTTGCCCCAGGTTTTACAACCAATATTTGAACCCATTTCCCAGGAAACTTCCTGTTTTCCAGGCCAATTCTTTATCCATTGCTTTATCTTCCCTTTTACCTTTGACCAAATTGAAAAGAGAATCCTTAGTACATTAAGAGGGAATAATTGGTTCCAGTATATGCTTTCTTTTTTCTCTAGAAGTACACCGGCATTCACAATGCTTTTGCTCTGATAAGTCAAAAACCCTAAACTTAAACTACATATCTTTATTTCACTTTGCTGTGAAATTATATCTGTTGTTTCATAATTACTGTAAAATGTAAATTGGACAGTGCTCAGGTGACTGAGGATATTCTGGTTTTGTTTTTTGAGGCCATCAGAGTTAAGTGACTTGCCCAGGGTCACATAGGTAGTATCTAGTGTCTGAGACTAGATTTGAACTCCAGCGCCAGTCCTCTATCCACTGCATCACCTAGCTGCTCCAAACTGAGGATATTCTGAATAGCAGAGGAAACTCTAAGCCCTGGACAGAAATTATTGTATATTAATGAATTATCTCCAGTTGGTTTTGGCTGAAACTCAGAATGGAGAGCTTTTCTTCAGTAGATCCTGTTCATAACCCTTTCCTCATTCTGGAGTCTAGGCTTTTATTGATACAACCTAGACTGTATTAAATACTTTGGTTATGTCACATATTTGCTCATATTTCATATATCACGTCACATATTTATTCATATATCATGACTTACATTTACTTGATAGCCTACAAAAAACACCAGGTCTATTTCTTCATTAACAATTGATTAGCAATCCTGAAGTCATTACAATTGATTTGCTGAACTTAACTCTGGGTTTTTTATATGTATCCCCATTAAATTTTACTTTGGTAGATGCATTCCATTGTATTAGCCTCATTATGTGTTGTTGAATCCCAATTTTGTTGTTCAGTCTGTTAACTATTCCTGCCAGCATTGTGTCAACCATAAATTCGATCAAGATGCCACTTATGCTTCATCCAAGTGACTGACAAAAATACTGAACCAGCATAGGGGCTAGGATTGATCCCTGTGGCAGGGTTTTGCTAGAGATCCTTCCTCAGATGGACGCCAATCCAATAATCATTAGTCTTCATGACTGGAAATTCAACAATTTCCAAATGTAACTAATTGTAATATCTCCTCCACATTTCTCCATCCCATTCACCTTTATGTAGGATCATAGAGTTCTGGAAGGGATCTCAGAGGCCAGCTAATTTACCCCCATTATTTTATAGATGAGGAAACTGAGCAGGAAGAAGGTTAAATAACTTGCCTGAGGTCACACAGATAGTAAGTATCAAAGATGTGAGTGGAACTTTGACCACAGACACAGTTATTTTCCCTTTACTCCACCATCCTGAGACCCTTTTCAGATGCTTTTCTGAATGCAATCCCTGAAGAATTGAAACCCAGCTGGCTCTAGCCCTTTCACTTTCTCTTCTACTAGGGAGACTAACCTACATTTTGTAACATGTGTAGATGTCACTTGATGTTGGCAGAAGTACAAGTATTTGTACATCTCTAAGTGTTACTGAAATGTGTCCACACCCCTGAGACTTGCTTATGCTGAGATCCTTTATTCTCCCTTGTGTTTGCTGCTAAATTGCTTGGATAATTGCTTCAGCAAATTGCCTATATGATTGGTGGGCAATATCTTTCTTGTGTGTGACTGACTCCCAACCTGTAGATACCTAATTCATAATATTATAAAGCAAGATCTATTAACAGGAAAAGAAAATCAAGACCTTAATGGAGTAACCGTTTGTTAATCATCAAAGCAATCACTGCACTAAGCGCTAGACAGCCCCTGTTCTCAAGGAGCTCACAGTTTGATGAGAAGACAACCTGCAACCAATTAGGGACAAACAAGATATATACAGGATAAATTGGTGTTGACCTCAGAGCAAGAAGGCATTGAGGGTAGGAAAGGCTGGAGAAAAGCTTCCTGAAGAAGGTGGGATTTTAACTGAGGCTTGAAGGAAGCCAGGGAAGCCAGATTCCAGTGGGAATGCCTACAGTGTATTGGGAAAGAAGTGTTTTCATATCCATTTCCTATAAGAGGAGAGGTACGCCCACTGACGTAGGGAATTCTCTGATCAATGCCCCTGCACTGCTCTAGGGACCAGCCAGTGCATGAGCACGGAGATGGGAGACGGGATATTACATACAGAGAATATCAGCAGGTAAGTTTGAATGGAAGGGGAATATGTGAGGGTAATTGATGTATAAGATAATTTTGAGCGGTATTGTAAAGGGCTTTATATGACAAAAAAAGGAGTTTGTATTTTGTCCTAGATGAAATAGGGAGCCACTGAACTACCTTGAACAGGGTGTCATAAACAGAACAGTGCTTTATTAATATCTATTTGGCAGCTGTGTAGAAGTTGGATGGTATAGAAGGGAGCCTAGATGCAGGGAGACCAATTAGGAGACCACTGCAAAAGTCTAGGTGAGAGGTAATGAGGCCCTGAATGAATCTGGCTATGATATTATTAGTAGAGATAAGAGCTAGATACAAAGAATGTTGCAGATGGAAAATGGAAACGAGATGGAAACTAATTGCATATGGGGCTTAAGGAAGAATGGAAAGTTGAGGATGATTTTTAGTTTTCAAAGTCAGGGGACTAAGTCACTACCAGGTGGTACAGCAGATGGAGCTCAAGTCCTGGAATCAGGAAGATGTGAGTTTGAATCCCACCTCAAACACTCACTAACTGTGTGACCCTGAGCATGTCACTTAATTGCTCTCTGCCTCAGTTTCTTCATCTGAAAAATGGGGATATGATAGTATCCAGCATTGCTGTGAAGATAAATTGAGTTAATATGTAAAATGCTTCTCAAACCTTAAAGCACCATATAAATGATGTCTGTTGTTGTTGTTGTTGTTGTTGTTGTTACTAAAAGAATGATGATAGTTCCCTTGATACAAATAGGGAATTTAAAGAATCAGTGGGTTTGGGGAAAATATAATGTATTCTTTTTTGTGATGTTTGAGATATGTATGGGATATCCATTTCCCATAAAAAGGATTTGTTCCATCATATTTGTTATTTAGAGGAGACATCTTTAACTTTCCATCATGTTTTGTACCTTAACAACAAATAAGTTAACAGATCATTATCCTATCCTATTTTGTACTATCTTGTCCTGCTCTAGATCTGATATTCAAAATCAATTCTCTCTCCAGTCAATCTAAGCATTTAATATGTTCTAGACTCTGTGTTATGTGCTAGGGATACATAGGTGGAATGAACTAGTGCTGTCTCTTAAAGATTTTACATTTTCTTTCAGGGGTGGCAGAATGTACATTAATAAATTATATAAATTTATTTGTACACATTGTATCTGTTTATATTTGCATACATGTATACATATATGTGTGTAATAAGTAGAAATGAAATTCAAGTGATTCTGGTGTCTGAAGAAGGCAGTATTTGGATGTGAGGGAGAAAGGTGAAGAAATGCCTCATATAGGAGGTAATATTTAAGGTGAGATTGGAAAGAAGCTAGGAATTACTAGGGGCAGAGGAGGGAGCATATTCCAAGCATGGAAGGAAGCTTGTCCCACTTTGAAAAGGGATATGAGAAAGATTGGTATGTATGAGGGATAGCCACGTAGGCCACTTTGGGACTGAGTGAAGGGGAATCATGTATTATGTCTAGAAAGGTAGACTGGTGCCAGACGGTGGAGGGCTTTCAGTACCAAACAGAGAAGTTTGTATTTGACCCTAGAGACAATGGGAAGCCACTAGAACTTCTTGAGCAGAGGATTAACATGGTTAGACCTGTGCGTTAGGAATATCACTTTGGCAATATAGTTTGGAGAGTGGAGAGATGAGAGGTAGAGAGACCAAGTAGGAGGGTGTTGCAATAGTATAGGGGAGAGATCATGAGAGTCTGAGCTAGGGTGCCTTTAAAGTGAGTAAAGAGGAGATAAATACAAGAGATGTGGTGGAAGTAAAACTGACAAGGCTGGACAAATGACCATACTGTATGATAGAGAATAAGGAGTCAAGAATGATTCTTAAGCATACAAATATGGATGACTAGAAGGATTGTGTTCCCCTTAACAGAATCCAATGTTATGTCCATCATAACCGACAGGCCTCAAACCAACTGGGGAGTTAGGGTGATGTCTACCCTACCCCAAGCATGTGAAGACTTCCCTGGCAGAATGAGCAGGTGAGAACAGTTTGTTCCAATGGGCCACGAAAGTGGCTGAAGCTGTGTTGTAGTACTTGGTTGTGCACAGAAGACAAGGTCATCCACTACATCCTGGACCATCACCAGTCATCTTAACTTATCTTGCCCCTACACTTTGATGACTGGAAGAGAGAATGGGGATGATGTCTTTGTACAACTCTGCCTCACTTAAATCTAATTACACATGAGTCAAGACTTCGTGATGTCATTGGTGTTCTTCAGAAATAAAAAATGAACAATAATAACAACTATGACCCATAAATTTGCCAGTTCAAAATGTTTTTCTGCTAGATTCAGTGACATACGGCAAAATTAGGTTGTCCTCTGTGTATGTAACATTGTCCTCTCTATATATAGCTTTGAAGTCTTCTGTGTATTTAAACACATACATTTATTAGAAATTCAGAAAACAGCCACTGCACTTTACAGACCTGTATTTCAGCTGATGTGATCAGTCAGTAATCATTGATTAAGTGCCTTCTAAGTGTCACTACTTTGCTAAGCACCAGGGATAAAGGTAAAAGTCCCTGCTCTCAAGGGACTCACATTTAATGGCAAAAGCAACATTCCAACAACTATGTACAAATAAGCTACATACAGGATCAATAGAAGATAACCAACAGAGGGTAGGTGCTAGAATTAAAAGGGATTGGAAAAGCCTTGTTATAGGTGGGCTTTTTTGAAGGAAGCCAGGGAAACCAAGGAAGCCAGGAGATGAGGCACTTAAAAGCTTTGTTAACCACTGGGTGAATGGGACATTTTTTCTCATTTTCTTTAATAAAGCATCTCATGTTTTATATTTTGTTTAATATAATGGCATAAAATTATTTAGAATAATCTTTCTTTTGTGATGGAATGTTCGGATTTATCCTGATAAGTTGTAAAAGATTAATGCCCAAGCCATCAAAAATGTAAAAAAAAAAAATCACCCAAAGTTATCAGCATCTGATAGTACTTTTATGTTCCTTTCCTTGCCTGTATTACTTCACAGATGTGGGGAGGGGGAAAGGAAGGAAGCAACTATTTGGACAGTGCCTACTACACGCCAGTCACAACGCTGAGCACTTTAGAAATATTATCTCATTTGATCCTCACAATAGCCCTTTGATAAGGGGCTCTTATTATCATTCTTTTATGGTTGAGGAAACTGAATTAAGCAGAAGTGAGAACATGGGAACTCGGGTCCAAATTCTCAGGCTCAGTGTTCATGTCTCAGCTGTAAGGATTGGCTACTAGTTAGCTGACCAGCATGGCAGTAAATGTGATTTCAGAGGGAAAGAGGCCCTTCTAGAAAATAAATACTTTTCTCTATGAATGTCTTCCTTGAGGTGCTCTGTTGACAACCAAAGTCCTTCTCCTAATATAGAACTTAATCTGTAATTTTGTGCTTGATATTGGAAGGAATTTGGAACTCATAAAAAATTACTAGCCTTGGATCTGCTTTAAGTTCTATATGAAAGAATTCACTCTAATATATTTTATTAAATAGAAATGTGCATAAATATACATTGTACAGAGTATAAAAATTGCATAGGTATTTCAAAGATTTGGCTTAAAATTGGAGTGTGGAATTCTATGCTTTTCTTACCTCCAGGAAAGTTTAGGAATATTAATCTGTAAATTCAGAGAAAATATCTAATATTTGTTTTGGTAGAGAGAATTTCCATAGTAGGAGATTGATGAAGTCACAAGTCTGGACACTGCCCTGACACCTCCTTCCCCCACAGAAAAAAAAAACACTTTATGAATTTCAATAAATCCTTACTCTAAAAACTCAAAAGGATCTAGAAATTTCAGCATCCTGGACACTATCATTAGCAAAGAGATAATCCTTGTTTTAGGGTAAAAGAAGGAAGTAAAGGAGAGACTATACTACACTGGTCTCACTACCCTCTATGGTTTACAGGAAAAAGGATTGGTCTGGGAAATCACAAGTCCTGAGCTCTTTTCATGATTCTGTCACATACTAGCCATGAAATAATTAACTTTGTTTCACTGGACCTCAGTTTTTTACTTCTGTAAAATGGGAAAGTTGGACTAAATGTTCTCTACAGTTCCTTCTGCCTCTTAGATGATCTAGTCTATGTTACATATTCTATATAACCAGTTAATGACATAGCCTCCTGCTCCTCTTCCTTTTTCTTTTCCTCCTCCTTCTCCTTTTCCTTCTTCTTCTCCTTCTCCATTTCCTTCTCTTTTTCTTTTTCCTCTTTCTCCTCCTTTTCATTCCCCTTTTCTTTCTCCTTCTCCTTTTCCTTCTACTCTTGCTTCTCATTTTTCTTCTCCTTCTTCTTGTCCTCCTGCTACTTCTCTTCCTACTTCTTCTTCAAGACTTCTTGTTCATTATCTATAAAACTAAAATGCTAAAAATACCTTCTGAGCCAACTTCACAGAGTTGTTGACAGGATTAAATGAGCTAATTCATCTAACATATTTTGTAAACTATAAATCACTATTAAAATGTTATCTAATTATTATCTACCTCAACAAATTGTTGTGAAAAAAGTGCTTATTGTAAAGTCTTATGTAAATGTGAGTTAACAACATCATCACCAGAGTCCAGGATGGGGAACTTGGAGATAGGCTTTGAACCCAGCCTATCTCTAACAGTAACTACTTGACCAACATTCTCAAATCTTTAAGACCATAAATCACAGGCTACAATCTAGTTCGTAAATTTAGTTTCTACAGTTTGAGTTTCCACACCAACAAAATTATAGAACTTTGATTTAACTGAAGGAAAAAAGAAGTGATGAGCTTATTCTGGAGGCATGGGAATCTCCCCCTTCAGAATGCTATTGCTTTATTGTGATATTTTAGAAAATTTAGTGACTGCAGTAGAAATTTCTAAAATAAATAATCCAGAAAACAAATACACAGATATGATCTGTGTTCTCTCACTTAAATTGGATATGAATCTCAACCTTGACAGAATCGGGGAGATGTGGTATTCATGCTAATAAGATACAGTGAGTGTTCTTGGTTTCTGGTACTCTCAAGACAAGTCTGATATTTCCCTGTGTACAAAACAATTTCTACTCTTTTTTTAATGTGTCTTGTGGTGTGGTATTTAAGAAAGTAAGATATGAGGGCTTTGTTTTGTTAACTATTAAAATGCATATTCTTATATAAAAATTCATTGTTTGTGATTTATTGCTACGGGGTAATATAGGGAAATCATACACCTATCATTGGAATTTATTATGTAGAAAAAAGCAAGAGATTAAATTATACCATAAGAAGAAGCATAATTCAATGAATTTTTATGATGTGTAGAGATGGGTAAATTGGATCATGAAAGATAAATGACATTCCAGCATCAAGATCAACAAATAAATCATCATAAGTATATCTTTTGATTTATCAATGTAACAAGAATGAGGACCCTTGAGATACATATTTTACATTCAGTGGTTGTCCTGGCAAGAGATTGCTAACTTGTTTATATGTTGTTTTATGGGGGGTTTTTGTGAGTAACTACTATGAATATTTTTAGGTAAAAGATTTAGTCCTTTAGAAATGTATTTCCTAGAAATAAGCCACAGAAAAGTGGGAAAATACGCTAATTTGATGAGGGTGTACAACAATGTGGGTATAAGTTGACAAACACATCAATAGGAGGGCCCGGCAGCCTCTCTTCTGGTATTTCCCACTTGGAGAAAGTCCTTGCATCTCAATGTGCCCATCTACCCACTGGAAAAAAGACTGCCTCTTGAATTTATTCATTCTTGTCGTAAAATTCTGATTCAACACCTCTGTAATCTTCAGCTTTTTCTAGGTTAATTATTACCCCTTTCTATTTGTGTAGGGATCTATAATTTCCTATATAATTTACAACTTGCCTATTACCCTTTCTTGATCTCACAGCAAGCCCAGTGGGGAGGCAGGATAAGCATTGTAGATAATGCAACTTTTTTTTTTAATACTTCCCCTAATTTTTTTCCTTCCATAGTATTCAGGTGGCCCTGGGCTCTCCAAAGCCTGTGCCAGGGAGAGCAGAGACTCAGAAAGATCCTACCAAGCTAAGAAGGTTTCTAAAAGAGTCCAGAAACTTTGTCTATTGTCTAAGGATCTTGTTATTGTTAAGTTATGTCCGACTCTTTGTGACCCCATTGGGGGCTTTCTTGGCAAAGATCCTGGAATGGTTTGCCATTTCCTTTTCCATCTCATTTGGCAGATGAGGGAACTGAGGCAAATGGGATTAAGTGACTTGCCCAGGTGAAGTGTCTCAGGAAGAAGAGTCTTCCTGATTCCAGGTCTGGCACTATATCCACTATGCCACCCAGCTGCCCCTCTAAAGATCAGTCTAGCCAAATTCATAGATACTCACCACTAAAAAGCTGATCTCAAAGGGTCAAATTATTTCAGCTATAGAAACTCATAAAGACCAGTGTGGTACGATAGAATAAAGTGCTCAATTTCAAGTCAGAGGATGAGTTCAAAAGCTAAACCTGCTGCTTATACTAGTGTGATGTTGGCCAAGTTATTTCACTTCTCCAGGCCTATTTTCCTAACTACAAAATAAGGATATCCAAAGTTCCCTCCCATATCTATACTTATGATCCTACAATCTGCTATGCTATGAATAGTAGGGAGTAGGGGCTGCATGAACGAAAACATGTTTCATTTAAAGTACAAAAGTATGGCCTGAATTAAAATCCAAAACTCAGACACTTACTAAGTGTGTGTCTCTGGGCAAGTCACTTAACCTCTCTGCTCCTCAGTTTTCTTATCTGTAAAATGGTAATAATAATAGCACCTCCCACAGAGTTGTTAGGATTAAATGAGATAACATGTGTAAAGCACTTCACAAACCTTTTTAAAAAAGCACAATATAAATACTAGGTATTAGGCAACTGGATGGTGGTTAAATTGTTAGATTTGCAGTCAGGAAGACCTGGGTTTAAAATTGACTTCAGATACTTACTGTGTGACCTTGGGAAAGTCACTTACCCCTCTCTGCCTCACTTTCTTCACCTGGAAGTGGGCATAATGATAGCATCTACCTCCTAGGATTGTTGTAAGGGGAAAATTCAAAAATAGTTGTAAGGCACTTATAGTCGTATCTTAAAGTCATATAAATGCAGGCAAATTGATATTATTACTGAAGTATTTTATAGGGGAGATGAAGAACCCAGTGAACATTTATATACTGCCTAGTTTGTCATGAGGCACCATGCTAAGAAGTTTACAAATATCTCAGGTTATCCTCACAACAACCCTGTGAGTTGGTGCAGCTATTATCCTTATTTTTCAGTTGAGGAAACTGAGGCAGACAGAGGTTAAATGACTTTCCCAGGGTCAACAGCTATTAAATGCCTGAGGCCAGATTTGAATTCAATTTTGATTCATGACTTCAGATACAGCACTCTATTTGCCACCTAGCTGCCTCTAACTATTCTCTTATAGGAAGAGAGAGGTTGAGGACTAGTTAATCTGTGTCCCAAATGTGAGAAATCCCATGCCTTCTAAATCATATTCCAATGTTCTCACCTCTCTCCCATGTTGTGCTGTTTGAGTATGTTCAGTACTATAGTGGATGGATCTAGGATCTCCTTGGAGTGGGTATTCTTTTCAGTTGTATGAATCACAACCTTTCCACACCCCATCCTGTGCAGCTTTTGCTAAAGTTCTCCAGTAGATCCTCTGCAGCTCTCATTGGGCTTAGGATCTTCCTCTGGGTTTCTTGACATTTCATGGATACCAATGGAACATTTTTTCCCCTCTCCTCCTTCCCCAAATAACCCTTACCTCTCTACACATGACCAGGCATCTCTGTTTCTGATCACTTATCTCACTGATGGCATTTACCCTGCCTAGCCTGCTGCATTTCTCCACTGGCAATATGGTGCAGACTACTTAACACCAATGGTGAACCTCTCAATTATTCCTTGGCTATGTTAGAGTCCACTGCTAGGTTTAAACAGAGTGCACAGAAGAATTACATGAGCCCATCAGTGCTAAAAGCAAAAGATCTTTTTTATTTGCATGTTTATTTGAAGTCCCAAAAGGCAAGACTGAATGGCCTTATTGGAGACACCCAAGAAATTCCAGGATAACTACTTCTTTATTCTGGGCCCAAGATTGACACCTCCAAATTTGGGCAGCCCATACTTGGGAGGAAATAGGTCTGACATTTCTGTAGCCCACCAACACCTTCAAACTAGGAGTGAGACTAACATTTCCAAGGCAGAAACGAGGAAGGGCTGGAGAAGGATCATGGGTAGGAAGGGAGCCCAAAATAAATGGAATCCCACTTCCCCTCTAGATAAATAAATCAAGGTTTACTAAGTACTCTCTCAAAGTCACAAAGGAGAAGGGATATCATCCGGGAGCCTCAGGCATAATGGTCTTTCAGTCTTGGCAAGAAGAGGGAATTCCTAATGGTGTACTTCCTGCTCCATGCTTCTGGGCCATTCTGGCTACACCTGGGAACTCTCTGGGTCATAGAGACTCCTGCGTTACTGCTGGTGTCTTTGTTTTAATAGGAAAGGAAGGGATCCCATCATCAGGTTGATTTCTCCATCACTATGGGAGCTGGCACTCATTAAGGAAATTGGAAGTTTCTATATTACAAGTATAGAAGGTTTGTATAGAAGGTTTCAGATAGAAGTGGATTTCAAAGAAAAGGCAGAAGAAAGGGGCTACTAGCCACTGAAATGGATCATGACTAAGGAATAGAAATCCTATGGGACAATCAAAGGACCCCAAAATTAAATTCTTTTATGCTCTAAGGATAAAATCTCTTTGTGTGTATGTGTTTGTATGGAATTCTGTATTTTTTATTTCATCAACCCTTATCTTTGACTGGAGACCATTGGTTTCTGAAGTTTTTATTAAAACTCGTCGGGTTGCCAATAGAATAGCAATGTGTGCAGCTCTAGGGTAGAAATGAGAGAGAAGGTGTGGGATGTGGGGGGATGTTCACCCTTGTTTTGCTGTCCCTGGTACTAAATCCCAGTGAAGAAGCTATTCCCAAGATTAAGCTTGTTCTATATACCTGAGACCCTAAGCTCCTGTATCTCTACTCACTGAACTCATGATTTTTTAAAGGTTGTTTTTTTTTTACCCATTCTGAATAAATGCTTGCCCAAGTTGGGAAAATCTTTTTCATTCTCTCCCTGGGCCAACCCTAAGCAAATACCCCCAATCCTGTCTCTTCTTTCTGTAATCTTCTCCCAATTTCTGGCAGTCAGTGCTGTGGACTCCCCTTCCCCTCCAACCCCATAAAACCTGCTCTCCAGAAAGAGTCAAACCCATCATATAAACTTTGAGGTAAATTTATGTCTGAAAGCTTCCAGTAATGGTGTTTCCATTTCAAGCCCTTGGCTAACTGTAGAATAAAAAGGTTCATCTTCTTGCCAACATAAAAACATTTTAAATACCTTAAATCATTCACCAATCCCATAAAATCCTGCTATATTCCAAGTACAGTGCTAGGTGCTGGAGAGAATAAAGCCAAAAAAGCAAAACTAATTCCTGCCCTCAGGGTTCTTATATTTTGCTAAGAGAAAACAGATGCACAAATCAGTCAATAAGAAATATATGCAAAATAATCTGGGTGGGGGTGAGGAATCTAACTAGTGGATGGGGGTGGAGTTGGTGGGAGGGAGGGAATCAGGAAAAGCCTCAAATAGGATACCACAAGAGAGCTGAGTCCTGAAGGGAGCTAATAATCTGAGTGAGGTGGGACTCTGTCTGCCTTGCAGTTCCCACCCTCAAGCCTTCCTGGCCTGCTTTTAGGTTGAGAGAGTAGTATAGAGGACAAGAGTACTGAATCTGGAACCAGAGAATATGGATTCAAATCCCATCCCTGGTGCTGATCACCTGCATGACCTTGGGCAAATCTCTGACCACCCTGAGCCTCATTTTCTTCATCTGTAAAATAAGGGGGTTGGATGAAATCAGGGATTTTGTGTCTTGGCCCTCTTTGGCAGTTTGGTGAAACCTATGGACTCATTCTTAAAAGAATCTTTTAAATGTATAAAATAAAATACTTGTGATCGCAAAGGAAATTGAATATATTGAAATGAAAATATCTTTTTTTTTTTTTTAAGTTCACAGACTCTAGGTTAAAAACCCTTGAACTAAGGGGCAGTTAGGTGACGCAGTAGATAGAGCACTGGCCCTGGATTCAGGAGGACCTGAGCTCAAATCCGGCCTCAGAAACATAACACTTACTAGCTGTGTGACCCTGGGCAAGTCACTTAACCCCATTGCCTAGAAAAAAAACACAAACAAAATAACCCTTGAACTTGATGAGATGGTCCCCTTCCAGCTATAGATCTGTAATTCCTCTCTTGCTGCATAATAATTGAAATAATAATTTTGTTGTTGTTCAGTTGTTTTTAGTCATGTCTGACTCTTTGTGACCCCATTTGGGGTTTTCTTGGCAGAGTGGTTTGCCATTTCTTTCTCTAGCTCATTTTATAGATGAGGAACTGAGGCAAACAGGGTTAAGTGACTTGCCCAGGGTTACACAGCTAGGCAGTGGCAGTCATTGTGCTAAGTGCTTCATAAACATTATCTCATTTGATCCTCACAAAAACCCAGGGAAGCAGGTGCTATTAATATCTCCATTTTACAGTTGAGGAAACTGAGGCAAACAGAGGTTAGTTAAGTGACTTGTCCAGGGTCACACAGCTAGTAAGTGTCTGAAGCTGGATTTGAACTTTGGTCTTCCTGATATCAGTCCAGTGCTCTGTCCACTGCATTATCTCACTGCTGCTACATCCTGGGCACAACCTAGCAAGGGCAGCTCCTGACTGACCATGACTACCATGACCTAATCATGTTTTCCTGCTTAGGATCATAGATTGTAAATAAGGGACCTTAGGGATCATGCAGTTCCAAACCACTCATTTGACAAATGAAGAAATGAGGCCCAGAGAGGTAAAGGAACTTAGCCCAGGCAGCACCAATAATAAGTGACAGAGGAGGGATCCATAGCGCACCCAGGACTTCTGACTCTGCTGTCGGGGCTCTTTCCACTGTAACAACAAGCCTCTTCTGCTTTGGAGGACTGCCACCCCCATCCCCTTCTCTTCTCTTCTCTTCTCATGCCCTTCCCTGCCTCATCTCTCCAAGCATCTTGCATCTACAATTTGCAAATCTGTACACTCTGCCTTTTAGATTCATGTTTTTAATTAAAGATGCATGCCAGCCTTGTAGCTTGTATTTGTTTTAATATGCTAGCCGTCCCCTGAGATGAAGCTATAGAGAGGTCATCTTCTTGCCCTCTACTTTCTGCATTGCTGCAACAGGCACTCAGGAAGCCTCCTCACGGGACTAGTGAGTTCAGGTTTTCCATCTGAAACTATTCATTGAACTTTCTGCTTCTCCCTTTTCTGGAAGCTAAGCAGGTATCCTAGAACCCCAGAGTAGCTGTAGCAATGAGCCCTAGCAAATTGTAACACAACCAAGCAATGTTAGGGGAAGGAAGGTTTCAGTACCTTCCTCTGTGGATGTTTGTATCCTGAAATTAAATGCTATTCCCTAATCAGATTCCTTCAGCAGAGAAAGACAAAAGGAGTAACAGTTCTCACTGAGGTGGCTGTTAAAGCTCTTTCCAGAAAACAATATGCTGGCATAGGCTGTCCAAATGTAATCCTCCCTTTAGAGGTGGGAAAACTGAGGTTCAGAAGAGTGAATTAAATTGCCCACAGTCACACAAAACTGTGTAGAGTGTAAGAACCAGTATTGGAATTCAAATCACGTCATTGTAAGTTCAGCATTCTGCTGCAATATCTGTGGATAGATAGATAAATGATGTATATGAGTAAATAGATATATTTATATATATTTACTATATCTATCCATATAGATATATATCTATATATTATATATAACATAGATATGTAATATATATCTATACATTATATAATAGATATATAATATATATCTATATATAATATAAATACTTATATAATAATATAAGATATATACCTATTCATACATGTGTGTATGCATATACATACATACATATACATACATACATACACATACATACATATGTTGTTGGTAAGTTGTTTCAGTCATGTCCAACTCTTTGTGACCCTGTTTTGGGGTTTTCTTGGCAAAGATACCAGAGTGGTCTGCTATTTCATTCTCCAGCTCATTTTATAGATGAGGAAACTAAAGTAAACATGATTAAGTGACTTGCCCAAGGTCACACAGCTAGGAGGCTAGATTTGAACTCAGGAAGATGAATCTTCCTGATTCCAAGCCCAGTGTCTATATTGCTTATTTAATAAGAACTTATTAAGTAGTGTGATGAGTGTTGGAGATAGAAATAACAAAAATGAATATACATGTGTATATTGTACACATGTGCATATATACATATACACACAAATAGACATGTATCTATATGCAATTGTATTTGTATATATGTTATATGCATGTGTGTACACACACACACACACACACACACACACACACACAGATAGATATAGCCTGGATTTGAAATCAGGAAGATGAGTCTTATGTTATCTGTTTAAAAAGAATCTAATATGTTAAAAGTACTATTTTGGATACTGAAGATATAAATAATATAAATGCACACACATGTATATTACAATGTGTGTATACACAAACATGTATTCATACATATACATGTATCTGTATGAATTTATACATATATTTGTATATGTTACATGCATATGTGTATACAAACACACACACACACACACACACACACACACAACACACACACACCAAACCAGATCTCCTGTGATTCTCTTGGTGGAGGAAACTCCTTCTACCATGATGCAGACCACAACTTCTAGTCTTGGAGGGAAGGAAGAGAGACTGAGACATTAAGTGATTAGAGGCAGGACTTGGGCCGAGGTCTTAACTCTGAAGTCAGTTATCTCCTTTCATTACTACCTCTTTCCTTTGTGAAAAGGGGAAAAAAAGAAAAGTGGACTATAAAACCAATATACTCTAGAAGTGATATTAGTTTGATACTCACAGCCATGGTGGAAAAAGGCCAGAGGAAGAGCAGTAATGAAACAGCATGGTCAAGTGAAGAAGGTGACAACTAGCAAGACGGGCTTCTTCTAGGTATAACTTTGCGCTAATCAGCTTTATGCTGATAGAAAAAAAAATTGCTTAGCCTTCTACTGCCTCAGTTTACTCACCTGTCAAATGGAGATAATGATAATGGCCCCATCTGCTTTACTAAAGTTTTGGAATATAGAAAATAGATCAGAGATGTGAAAGGACTTTGAAAGGCTAAAAGCTTAAAAGCAAGAGGTCACTATTATTAAATCCCTATAGTGATGAATCACGGAAGTGGTCAGATCTTGATCATCCCCACCTCAGAGTTTCATGTGCAGTTCCTTCCTGAGTTACATTGTGGTCAGAGCTGTGGAAAGGCATTTGGGTGTCCTAGATGAGAATGAAACATTGCTGTGTGTTAGTGCCCACTGGAGTCCCTAAGACTCGATTGCAACTGTCTGCCTTGACTTTTCACAGAATCACATGGAGAGGGAGTGGATGAAACAGCCTTGAGCACCTACTTTCTAATTCTTTGCCACTACGAGATAAATTGATTTACTTTGCATATGTGTTAGGAAGGTTTTGGTTCCAGAGCAGCTGTGTAGTACAGTGGATAGAGTGCTCCTGGAGTCAGGAAGACATGAGTTCAAATTCAGTTTCAGATACTTACTAGTTGTATGATCCTGAGCAAGTCACTAAACCCTTCTTTGCCTCAGTTTCTTCATCTGTACAATGTGGATAATAATAACACTTATCACCTAGTATTGTTGTGAGGATCAATTGAGATAATTGTAAAGCACTTAGCACAGTGCCTGGTCCATAGTAAGGCCTATATAAATGTTAGCTATTGTTGTTTGGTTGGAGATGGGGAGTGAAGTTTTATTTGTTCAAAAATTTTAAGAAGGAAAAAAGGGAGGAAGGGAAGGGTGGGAGGGAGGGAGGAAGAAGGGAAAAAGAAAGAAGGAATAAAGGGAATAAGAGAAGGAAATGAAGGAAGGAAGGAGGGAAGAAGGAAGAAAGAGAAGCAGGGAAGGAAAGAAGGAAGGAAGGGAAGGGAAGGTAAAGGAAGGGAGAGGGAGGGAAGAAAGAAAGGCAATCTTGGAATCAGTTAAGAGGTGTCAAATGCAAAAAAAATTTTTATTTAGCTTTTTTAAAAAGTCAGAGAGGGTAGTTCATTGACAATGTTCCTGAATTGAGAGACAGAGACAGAGACAGAGAGAGAAATTGAAAAGGTCACATAATGTCACTGTACCTGAAGCCAGGAAACCTGGATTCAAATTTCGCCTCTTAGCTTTACTACTTGTGTGACTTTGCAAGTAACCCAATTTCCTTGGGTCCTGTTTGCTCACTTGATAGCCTCTAAAGTTCCCTTTTACCTCTAGATCTCTAAAATTGCAGAGCCATCACTAAAACTAGTGCCTATGGAATAAGTTTCCTTATCAAGAGTTCTCCATATCAATAAAACCACAGGTTAAAAGCAAAAGAAGTCTGCAGTACCTACCCCTCAAGCTTGTTGTAAAGTTTAAATGAAATAATATATATGCAAAATACTTTGTAATTCTTAAACTTTATATAAATGTTAGTTGATTTGGAGAGTGACCTTTTCTAGGGCAAAGGGGTATCGATCAACAAGTTCCCTGCCCATCAGTTTGAACATTTCTCCACCTATAGAGTATACACATAAACACTGGTTCCCTATAGAGAGGACAACTTACAAATCCTGAACAATTCCCAGTGACTGGGATTGTACCAAGATGATTGGTTTGCCATTAATCAGCAGGCCAACTCTTTGTACAAGACACTTTTATATGGTCTCTAAATGAGAGCAAAATTCTACTTTTTACCCTTCTGGCTTTTTTGTCTGTTACTGCTCCAGAGGACAGATCATAGCCAAGCATTAAAGTATTAAAATATTACCAGCAGGGCAGATCTGTGCTCAGGGGGTCTCCTCCCAGCAACTGGTAATAGTTACCTTGGGGGAGAAGCATGTGAAAATTTCCTCTGGCAGCCTGTGAGGAGGGATCCTGACTGAACTTTTCCAGCGTAAGATGAAAGTAGTGAAACCCATGGTAGAATTCTTGCAAAACACATGTCAGAAACAGACATAGGCCTTTCCCTAAGTCCAGAGAAATTCAAGAAAAAAAAAAAACCACAAAGCAAACAAGCAAGAGAGAGAGAGAAACAGATGTAAATGCCGTTCTGTTGTTTTTCAGTCACGTCAGACTTTGTGACCACCATTTGGCGTGTTCTTGGCAAAGATACTGGAATAGCCTGCCACTTCCTTCTCCAGCTCAGTTTAACAGATGAGGAAACTGAGGCAAACAGGGATAAGTGACTTCCCCAGGGTCACACAGCTAGCAAGTGTCTGAGGCCAGATTTGAACCAGGAAGAGTCTCCCTGACTCCAGGCCCAGCACTTTATCCACTGAGCCTGGCTGCCCCAAAGACAGAAATAGCGAGATGGAGAGACAGAGGGAGAGACACAAATAGAGAGGAGAGAGAATACATTTATCAAGCACTTATTTTGTCCTAGGCACAATGTAAGCACCGGATATAAATATAAGAAAGCAAGGTAATACACAAAAGGGAGTTATAATGGTCAGGTGTGCTGGTGTGGCAGCTTGGTGGTGGAACAGGTCAGGAGGTAGCATGGAGGCCTGGGTTCTGGCAAGAGAGAGGAAAGTGTGGCTGTGGATTCCAACTACGTAGGCATCGTGATCCTAATATCCAGTCTTCTGGTTGGAAATGTGAGATTTCTTGGTCATCAGGAGCCTTGGGGTTTGCTTTAAGAGTAGTTCCACATTCAAGATGTACAAAGTTCAAGAATTTTGGGATCAGACCTTCTAGAGAAAAAAAGGAATTTCCTAAACAACATCACCTTTCAGAGAAAGAAGAGGATCAACCACACAACTCCTGAAGCTTGAGAACAAAGTCATTTTGGCTGGTGAGCAAAAGACCTGGACCACACTCCCCCAATCACAATGAATTATTTCGAAACTGAAGTTTCAATGGGAAGAATGTGCCTCTTCCAGGGCCCTGTGTATATTGCCTTCTGAGGGTAATCTACACTACAGAGTCATTCTATAAGTTTTGAATGGATTCTGTAGGAGCCTGGATTGTCAAAGGTCTACCTCAATGTCAATCCTAAGTTTGATACCTTTCAAGGAGAACTTTGGAGAATTTTTATATGTTTCTTAGTATGTTTATGAATTCTTTCAAGTCCTTTGAGTACCTTATGTGATTTCTGTAGCTGTTTATGGGATCCCATGAGAGCTTTGTACTTTCTGCGTTTTCCACTGAGTAAAACAGAATCTCTTGTCTACCTATATTGTTACGTTGTGTGCTTGTATGGGAGATTAGCGATTGGGTGTTAAGGGAGAAAGGGATTTCTTGAGCAGTATCATGTCTTGGAAAAAGATTACCCATATGACTCCCTCTGCCTGGAGGAGCAGTGATAGGGACTCATAATTTTGGGAAGCAAGACATCTGGAGCTTGATACCACTCTTTGTTTGAGTGAGTCCAACATTTTAGGTCTGATGGGATGGCATGTTGCTTCTTCAGTATCCCCAATATGTTATTGCCTTCCAGGAGAAGTCTAGGGCTATTTGAATCTTTTTTTTATCTTTTGTACTTTCTGTGGAATGAAATAAAGACTGACTCATACTAAAATATTCATATTGCTGCTTTGAATATAAGATCTAGAGTTCTACTCTTACCCATATTCGGGGAAACCTAGACATGAGCTTCATTGGCCCAGAGTTGACTCAAGACAGGCACATAATGAGTCAGAGATAAATAATGAATCTTTGAGATCAGCCCTCAAGACTGGATCTAATTCATTGAGTCTAGAGTCTTGGAGGACTCCTGGTCATGAATTACTTTAACATTCAATTTAATTCAATCAGCATTTATGAAGCACTTACAATGTGCCAAACACTGTTCTAAGTACTGGCTATATAAAGACAAAGCATTAATAATGTGAATTTACAAAAGATAATATTACACAATGACTTCATGGCCCTCTTTCTTTGTGTTCTACCCAGGCTGCTCCCTAACTTGATTCCCCTTATCCATCGTTCGTGGCTTGTTCAAAGATGCCCAATTGTTCTTTGGGGAAGCACTAACTTGGTAACAACCATGATATACCATTTTTTAGGTCATAATTTCTTCATCTTTCAGACTACAACCTTCCGCAGAAGTCCAGTTTACTACTCCACCAAAAGTAAAAGTCAGGTTTGTCTTGCAGATTGGAGACTGTGTGGGAGAGAAATAAGGTGGCTCATTCAGTAGACAGGAGGAAGGGACTCTGACATGACTTATCTTCTTCCTTTCTACGACACAGCCTATCTAAATGTTAATCATCTAATTGAAATCTCTCATTTTACAGACTAGGGAACTGAAGCTCAGGAGGTGAAATGGCTTACTCACATTCACACGAGTAAAAAGCAAGAGAATTAATATTTGAACCTAGGTTACCTGATATCAAATTCAGTGCTCTTTCTACTGTAAAATGTTTTGGAACTTGGAAAAGCTGCTTCTTCCTCTGTCCACTAACTGCTACAAATCAACTCATACTTATCTACATTGAGAAAAAGCAGCTGGGTGTTACAGTGGATAGAGTGTGGAATTTGGCATTAGGAAGACCTGTGTTCAAATCCTCCCTGAGACATGAGATGTGTGGCTTTGGGCAAATCAATTATCTTTCTGTGTCTGTGCCTTAGTTTCCTCATTTGTCAAGTGGGGATAATAATAGCACCTACCTTCCATGGTTGTTGTAGAATCAAATGAGTTAATATACATAAAGCACTTTGCAAACATTTAAGTGCTGTGTAAATGTTAGCTGTTATTGTTATTATTTTCGGGGAGCTTTGGATTAATATGGCATTTAAAAAGTATACAAGGGCAGCTTCGCCCTACTCCTTAGCATACTCTTCATTCCACTTGTCATCAGTGGGAATTCAGGAAATGTGGATTCTTTTTATTATCACTCTAAGAAAAATATGCATAAAAAGTTAAGTGAGAGAATCATAGGACTTAAGATTAGAAGGACTTTAGTCCTTCCCTCTCATTGTCAAATGAATAAAATGAGACTCAGAAAAGGTGCATAATTTAGAATGATAGAATCTCAGGGTTAGAAGGGACCGACCCCGCAAGCCATTGAATCCAATTCAGAACAGAACAGGAATCCTCCCTACCACATAGCCATAGAGCCTTTTAGAACACCAAAAATGGAAGACATCTTAGAAATCATTCCATCTTGACTCCTGGGAAGTTGGGGTGGAATTAGGGAGACCCACATTCCCAGGCCAAATATAAATTAATTTTGGCTGTCTGCTATTTGGAATTACCTGTTCTCTTGCTCATCTCTCTTAATGTGAATAATTGAGAGTCAACTGAAATTTTATCTGATAGCGCTCAACTTCTGGCTTCAGTTCTAGATTATATGGAGTGGAAGAAATTGGCTACTCCATATGGGAGAGGGAGGGAAGGGGAGGAGAGATTCATCTGATTACTCTCAGCTTCTGGCCTACCTGACATATCTTGATGATCACTAGAAATTATTCTGGAATTGAAATAAGTTGATTAAAAAGAGAGCCCTGCCGCTAATTGAAATTAAACTACACAGGGTGATTTTAATGCCAGACCCTGTCCCCACAGTGTGCTGTATAATGGAAACCAAATATTTATGAATATATGTATGCATATGGAAAAGAATAAATATAAATAAAATGATGTACTATGTGGATAGTGGACTGAGGGGTGTACACACGAAAGGGGGCTCTCACCATGGTTGAAAGCTCTATCTTTTAGTTGATAGAAGGGAAGCAGGGAAGAAATGCATCGGAAAGGGAGCTAGGATGGTACTGTAATTTTATGAGGTTGGTGTTTTATGAGAAAAGGAATTCCCAGGGACATGCATTAAAAGAAAGTAAAGTTAAATTTATCCTTGGCTGACTCACTTGAGGAAAGATTGCAGGACAGTGGATGTGATATAAGAGTATCTCGTCATTATAAGGGTATTCTGGGCTCCCTGCTCTGAATTCTTCTAGTACTTAGATTCTGTACCATAGAAACCAGCATTTGATTATATGTTATCCTACCTTGCTCTTACATTCTTTTATTATATACATCTTGACTTCTCAATGAAATTATAACCTTTTCGAGGTCAAGTATTATGGGCTTGCTATTACCTGGTTTCATGATGCAGCCTCTTGAAATCTGCTTTTCATGTTCTCCCTGGCTTACCAGTCCTGTTTCCCTGTTCTCCTTCCATCCACTGTGTTACTCAAGAATTGGGTTTTTTAAAGATGCTTTGCTCATGCTCATAGCACTACAAGAAACGTTAGGTATCAACCAGGAGTGGGGAAACTGTGGCCTTCTAGGTCCTTGGGTGCAGCCTTTTGACTGAGTTCAAGTTTTACAGAACAAATCCTTTTATTAAGGGGATTGGTTCTGTGAAGTTTGAATTCAGTCAAAGGGCCACAGGTTCCACACCCCTGCCTAATCCCTTCATTTTGTAGATGATATAATTTAGGAATAAGAATGTTAGAGAACTTCCCAAAGGTCACAGAGGTAGCAAGTGGCAGAATTTGAACCCAGATCTTCTGTCTCTAAATGCAATGTGTGGGTTTTTGTTTATAATTATTTATTCTTTTTTAAAATTTTAATTTATGGAATAAAGCAAGTATTTCCATAACATAGTATAATAAAAAAGATAATACTTAGGGCTCCTATATACAAAGATTGTGTGTGTATTTACGTATAAGTATGTATGCATGTGTATGGATATATAGATATAAATACATATACATATACACATACATATAAACATATATAGGTAGCTAGGTGGTACAGTGCATAGTGTGCCAGCTTGGAGTTGGGAAGACCTGAGTTCAAATTTGGACTCAGATAATAGTTGTTTGCCTCAGTTTCTTCATCTGTAAAATGAGCTGGAGTATCTTTGCCAAGAAAACCCCAAATGGGGTCACAAAGAACCAGGCATGCCTAAAATGACTGAACAACAACAACAGCAAAGCATTTACACAGCTCTGAAAGGTTTGCAGAGGGCTTTACACATATCATATTTGATCTTCATAACAACCCTAGTAGGTAAGTGCTATGATCGTCCCTATTTTATAGGCAAAGAAACCGAGGTAGAGGCTGAGTGACTTGCCCAGAGTCGCCCAGCTTTCTGAAGCTAGATTTGAACTCAGGTGTTTCTGACTCCACTCCACTCTATCCAATGATGCAAATAGCTGCCTCTCATCAGGACTTAAATCCATGTCTACCATCTCTAGGCTGACTCCATCTACTACATCATGATGCCTTGTGGCTTGATCAAAGCAAGTACTTTAATAAATGTATTTTCAACAGTGCGTCAAACCTAGTAAATAAGGCTATATTGAAGTTACTAGTGTCAATAAAAACCCACATGCATGACCATTGCTGTCACAAAATAAAACCATATTGGAATTATTGCTTGTCTCAAGTAATTCACACACCATTACATACCTAATATCCTTTATGGCATACTAGAAATTTGATGATTAACCTGTTTTCCTAATCTCGACATTAGTATTTCATATAGTGAAAAGCCGTATGCTAGAATTCATAAGGCTTGGGCTTGCTTAGCTATACAACTATATGACCTTGAACAAATCACTGTCTCTCTGGGCTTTCAGTTTCCCAACCTTTAAAATGCTCAGGGTGGAATAAATGGTCTCTAAGGTGACTTATAACTCTAAAATTCCAGTTATTGATTTATCCCTTTTCACCATTATACAATATTCTTTTTATCACAAATTTGCAGGAATGCTATCATGTATGAGAAATTAAAATAATTTTGGTTGAAAAGTTCAGTAGGTCTGCAGTGTGTGTGTGTGTGTGTGTGTGTGTGTGTGTGTGTGTGTGTGTATGTGTGTGGTTTTCCTTTTTTATTTTAAGTCATTGAACAATACCTTCTGCATAGTGACCAAGTTTTAATTATTTGATTAAACCATGTTTAACTCATATGTCTTTTCAGAAATTTTACAGCATATTTTTTTCTTGCATATGGGTGAGAATATCCATGATTGGAATGATGGGAACATTATTCCCTGAACATTTGAACTTATTTTCAATAAGTAAAGTATAGCATAAAAGCAATTAATGACTTTAATTGAGACATACTTTTTTTTTTAGTAATCCAAATGTTAAGTGTTGGATACCTTGTTCGTGTTGTTTGCTTTTCTCTTTTTGATTTTGTTTTGTCCTCTCTGACTGGAGATTTAATAGGATATGATATTTTATGTGTTTCTGCCATATAATAACATGACCACCTTTCATGTTAGTCATCTTTTTGCTTTGATTATTTATGTAATCTCAATTTTAGTCTTCCTTTTGCATCTCCTTTATCTGTGTCCTACAGTTGTGAGTATAATTGAGTATTTGTCCTTTGGTCTGGTTCTTGTCCTTTGTTACTCCTTTTCTGAAGGGACTTAGAGTTATGCACAGAAGGAGTAAACCAATCAGTTGTTGTTGTTCATCCTTCATTTGAAAAGAGGACCAATGACATCAGGAGGGTAATGTTTTGACTGGCAAGTGAATTGGATTTAAGTGAGGCAGAGCTATGCAAAATCATCAGCCTCACTCTCTCTTCCAGAGTCATCCTAGTCCAGTGGAAAGATATAGGTCAAGACTATTAAACCATTCAATAATGCTAAAAGTAATATGCCTTTGTTAACACATTTTACCTCAAACATAGTTAGTCATAAACATGTGGCTTGAGGTACTCAGAGACATGATGAGGGAAGAGGAAGTAAAGAATATAGCCAGGATCACAGTCATTCAGAGAAACAAGGATTCCATTGGACTAGCAGAGTTGGCAGGATTCACAGGTTTGAAGTCTTGGGTACAAAGAGAGGGAGGCAGTATTATAAGTAGAGGTCACCACTTACCTGGCACCTAGGTTGCTTCAAATTCTCCATCATACCTCTACTTCTTCAGTGCTGACACATCAAGGCAGTCCCATCAGACAAAGTTGAGCCCCCAGTGCAGAGAAGGGCAAAGTGTCTTATGTAGAGATGTTGCTAGTGGAATTGTGTAGGATAAAGACACTGGAGGGTTTTTGGTCTATCATAGTTTGTTTCTTGTATTATTCGGTGTTCTTGACATACTCTCTTGCTGTTGAGCACCTGAGCTAGATCCTGCTCTCCACAAAATGCAACATTTTGACTGCTACTATCAAACCCCCATAAACAAACACTCTCTTATAAACAAATACTAACGGAAAATTGACAATGGTCATATTTAAAAAAAAAAAAAGAAAACTAGGCCAGTTCCCCCTTTTCACCTCCTACCTGAGGGGGGGAGAATGACTGAGTCTATTATTCACTTTTGCAAATATTTCTCTTCTGCCTTCTATTTTTCTGTGGCTAACAGTTTCTAGGAAGGCACTCTGTGTCTCCCTGAAGATGTGATTAGAGATGATACAATGGAATGAGCCTGTAGTTTGAGTCACAAGACCTTGCTCCTCAGTTTAATACTTTTGTCATATTAGGCAGGTTGCTAAATTTCTATCAGTCTCAGTTTCTCAATCTATCAAATTTAGCTCCATGCTGGATAAACTATGGAGTGGGAGGTGAAGTATACCTATAGTTTCATGCTCAAGATGTGATCAATTAGATTGCAAGCTCTTTGAGGGAAAGGGCTCTCTCTCATTTCATCTTTGTATCCATCACACTTCTTGAACTATGATAGTGTTAGGCTCATGTCGGAGATTTGTAGCTTGAGGCATTTTTTTGAATGACCTGTTGACCCATGATTATTGGGGTGGAGGGAGTGGAAAGAACTTATAATCAAAAGATCTCAATTCAAATTTGACCTCCAATATCTGCTAGTCATGTGACCTTGGGCAAGTCACTTAAAATGAATGAGCCTCAGTTTTCTCCTCTCTGAATGACAGTATCTACATTATTTCACCCTTGTGATAATCAAATGGATATCAAAATGCTTTGTAATTCTACAGTACCATCACATCCACTATCATCACTGCTCAATGTATTACTTAAAGCCTCTGCCACAAAAGCCATTTTCTAATGTCTCATCCTGGCCTGGGGTTCATTCTAAGCTCTCCAAAGCTATGCTAATGAAATACAAGTCCCAGAAAGTCTTTCCACGCTGGAAAGTTTCAAATACAGGCCCCGCAGTGTATGTTTGTTGTGCAAAGATCAAACTGGTAAAGTTTACTGATGCTCATAATGAAGTTGGCTACTGTGTAAATTTAATTTTTTCGTCATAAGAACACTCTAAGAACATCTACTTAGCCATAGAAAGACTATGATCTTCCTTGTAGGAGGAAATGCCCACTGACCAAATCATAGATGCCTGAAATATTATACTAGGATATTTTTATGTTATTATGGCAATATAGGATCATAGCTTTAGAGCAAGAAGGGCCCTTTGGAGTCTATCAAGTTCAATCCCCTCATTTTACTGATGGGGAAATTGAGGCACAGATTAGTTAAGAAATCACCTGAGGTATGTTTTGAACTCAGGTCTTCCTGGTTACAAGGCTAGTACTCTAATCATGTGCTGTCTTCATGTTCTGTGTAGCACTCTACCAAGTGACATATGTAGATCAGCCTCCAAAGAGCTTATGGTTGAAAGGTCACATGCATGGAAGCGGATAACTGAGGCAGAACTACGGATGAGAGGAGCTTCAGTAAACAAGGGCAAAGCCTGAAATGTTTTGGGGTTAGTGTTTGCTTCTCTAGTGGAATGGCAACCCTCAGCAGTTTTAAAAGGGTTATTAGCTGATCCCCAAATTCTGAATTCTATCTCCTGCTGCTGCGCTATCCTCTTATGATTAGAATGCTCTCTTTCCCTGCTGCTTAAAGCCTTTGCCTTCCTTTGAGATTTAGCTCAGGTGCCATCTCTTCTCTGATGCCTTTCTGGTTGCTAATATTCTTTCCTTCCTCAAATTATGTTGTGATTTACTTTTCTGTGAACGCACACACAAATATTATTCCCCCCACAAAGAATGCAAACTCGAGGGTAGGGTTGTTGTTGTTGTTGTTGTTGTTGTTGTTTTTTCATCTTTGCATCCCTGGCACTTACTATAGAGTCTCACTTACGATTAAGAACTTAACACATTTGTTGAATTAAACCCAAGCCATCCTGAGAGATTGGTTCCTTCTGAGGGCCTCTTAATTCAGAGAGGATTTACATTTCACTAGGCTGGAACCTCTCTCATGTCACCAGAACCATTACACTGGAGCCTGCCATCTGATACTTGCAAAATCGCATTGGTTAAGACCCAAATTGGTTAAGACCCAAAATTGACTTGATTTTTTATAAATTTTGCTTTATAATAAGTAGTGCTAGGATGTGGTTGTATCATACCACTTAGAGGGGTTTCTTGTTTAGGTAACAATTGGACTAGCTAGCCCCTGAGATCCTCTTTCATTTTGAGATTTTGTTGTTCTGTACTTCCTCCATTGACCTTTCAGGGTCTGGGGAAGACAATGATTTGCAAGTATTAGAGAGAAAGAAGAAGAAAGGGCAACCCTGGAAAATAAAGGAAAAGCTGTGCTCTCATTGCTGTTCCCCACAAAATGGACTTGTTCTATGTAGTATGTTTTCCCTTTCTGCTATACTAAGCAGAATAAAAACATTAATTATTAGAAATTTCCTTCAAGTTTTTTAATGGATGAAAAAAAAATAGAACTTCTAGAATGCCTTAGCCTCTGGAGGGTGTTTTGGCTGTGGTTGCACAGCTGTTAATAAATTGGTGTATTAGTTCCCTGAAGTGACCACATATCAAGACCAGAAGGTAGGCAATTCTAGGGGTACCTCAGTTGCCTCAGTGGGAAACAGATGGGTATGAAGCAAAGGGCATTGCTAGGAAGAGGTCCCCGTGACATTCAATGTTAGAGACAACAGTGGATGTTAATAAAGCAGAGCTAATTCAAGAGTGGGGAGTAAAATATTATTTAATCAGCAGTACTTCATACATAATTCAATTAACTGACTTCACTCATCAGTATTAACGAGAGCAGGAGCTTGGATTAATGTGCTAGAGCCTCATAAAGGAGCTCCCAGCCTACCTAAAAGCTGCCAAAACTTAATAAAGAGCTGCCAATCAAGTTAGAGAATCTGGATCCAGTGCATCAACACACTGATATTACAAATCATCCTCTGCACTCCTCATTGTTTCCTAATTCTTTAATTATGCTGATCTCTGCCCTAAAATGTTTAATTAGTCTTCTAAGTAAGCTTTCCTACAGCTTTCTTGACTATCAGTATTTAGCATCAGGTAAACAAAATTGAATTTTATTGCAAATAATTTTAAATGGCAAATCAAACTCTTTTTTTTGAACATTTGTAAATCTAGATAATTTAATTGCAGGCACCGAGTTGAATTATGAGAGCCTAAAAGGCTTCTTGTATTCCAGACAGGAAATTGAGAATGCCAAACTCACCTCACTTATGTCAGACACTTGCTTTTTGAGCTTCAGTTTCTGAAATTCAGGGGCCATAACCTCCTTGGTGTTGACATAAGAATAGGCTGGATCCAGGAACCAATTAAAGAAGGTAAATGAGATTGCTGCTGATTTATAGCTCTCAAGACAGTTGTAAGGATGGGATTAAATTTTCTGGTCCATTTCAAGGAAAGGCAAAGGGTCCTGTGGGATCTCTTTAGTTCTATGCATAGAACCAGGACAAAAGAGACCACTAGTTCTTGTGTCAAGGAAAAATCATTGGCAAAAAGCTATTTTGAAGCAGCTTTCTGTCCATTGCAGTGCGCTAAATGAAAGGGATTATCTATCTAATTATCTATATAATTCCTTATTGTGGGGTGAAAGTTGAATAAGTAAATAGTAGAACCTAAGAGCAGTCCACCGCTGTATACCTAAAGTATTAACATGAAACATATGTAACAAATGAAAATAAAGAGAATTTAATTTTTTTCCATTTAATGAAAATCATTTTTTTTCTTCTAATATGATTCCTTTCTTTGGAAAAAACCCTATGGGGAGGAAGTATTTTAAAAAAACTAGGAAAAATAAAAAGTATTCATAATAAATATGTATAGCCAAGCTAAACAGATTCCCATGTTGACCATATCCAAAAAAAAATATATGTCTCATTCTACACCCTGAGGATATCACCTTTCTCTCAGGAGGTGGGTAGGATACTTCACCATAGGTCCTCTGAAACTGTGTTTGGTCATTGCATTAATCAAAGTTCCCTATTCTTTCAAAATTGTTTGTCTTTACAGTGTTATTGTTATAGAATTTTTTTTTCTCCCAGTTCTGTTTGCTTCACTAGAAGTCTTTCTAGGTTTTGGTGAAACTTCTCCTTTCATAATTTCTTACATATTCCATAGTTTAGTCAATTTATTCCCCAGTTCATGTGGATTTCCCTTGTTTCCACTCCTTTGCCACCTGCATGTAAGGTAGATTTTTGTCATTCTTTTTTTAGATAATAGTTCCCAGGATCCATGGCCATAACAATCCACTAATTCCCAGAATTTCACATTGTACACAATTCCTACTGTGACTTCACAGTGAGATACAATGATGAGATAATGTAAACATTTGAGTTTAGTTGTAAATAACTTCCTCTGCATTCGCTATACTAAATTGTCATGAGATTGCTAAAGTTAATGCAAACTGGTGAGGCTATTGCTGGTGAAATGCCTTCTTTGTGTGTTCCTTCAGAAATCAAATGAGCCCTGGTCAATAAATGGGAAATGTGCTAGCTGGAATTCTGTGTGTGTCTTGACCTACCCCCATCAAGGCTTAGGGGGAATGTGGCAGTATAATACTGTGCTTGCCTGAACCGGACCCCATTGAGGCTTAGGGGATGTAGGACTTGGAGCTCCTACTTTCTATATTCTTGCCTGCCCTGGGAGAAGAGTAATTAGGGGAAGCTGTAAGAGTTTGTACTCCAGGTGCAGCTAGGTGGCAAAGTAGATAGAGCTCTGGCCTTGGAGTCAGGTCCTGAGTTCAAATTTGACTGAAGACACATGACACTTAACTAGCTGTGTGACCCTGGGCAAGTCACTTAACCCCAATTGCCTAAGGCAAAAAAAAAAGAGTTGATGCTCCCATTATCAGTAACTCTACTGAGAAGAATAAAGTAATTAAATAATCCCTCATTATGTCTCCATTCCTGTCCTTCTGGCTGTCCAGATCAAGAATGAACCTGCTTGAAGTTTTAGCCCAAAAGCCCCAGTGCCTCCTGCCTAACACAATCATAAAATAAAGAGCTGTTACAAAATGTTGGTTGGAGTTGGTGGAGAAAAGGATTTCAGGCCCCTTCTTCATGAGGGTTGCTTCCCTGGATAATGGCTATGGATTGGTGGAGGGGAGGGGAGCCATGGAAGTGGTAGCATTGGTTTGGGGGAGGTATGCAGCTATTCCTGGGGTTCTTGGGACCAGGGGCCTGGGCTGTCTCCTCCAGAGCCTGATAAGAAGTGGTGGTCAGGTAGTTTAATTTTCTTGGACATATACTATCTCCTGTCTATCCCAAAGGGTGCTTTGCTCCTATACCTAGGCTACTTTACCTAATTATCAGTGGCAATTAGTCAACAATTGTTGGCGGTAGTAGAGGTAGAAAGGAATCTCCACAGGGGTTGCTCCTATGTATGATTGCATTAGAGGCAGATTGGAGGCAGATGGTAGTCTCTGGGGGTGCTACTGTTTCTGGGGCTCTTGAGTTTACCTACTCAATAGTGACACAAGTCAGTAATTGCCTCTGGAGGTAGTGTGGATAAAGGGTTCTTTCCCCACAGAAACTACCCTCCTACGTGGGACCCGGGGGGGGGGGGGTAGGGACGGAGGGCTGGTAGTATGGAAAGCACTGTTATTCCTAAGGATCTAGTTAACTTTCATCCCTAACTCAAGTAGACGTCAGTTTTGTCTAGTGAAAAGAACATTAGATGAAGTATAAATATATATATATATATATATATATATATATATATATATACACACATATATATGTATATACATATATACATATATGTGTGTGTATATATATACATATACATATACATACACATACATATATATATACATACACACACACACACACATATATATTTTTTGGATGAGGGTAATTGGGGTTATGTGTCTTGCCCAGAGTCACACAGCTAGTGAATGTTATGTGTCTGAGGCCAGATTTGAACTCAGATCCTTCTGATTCCAGGGCCTGTGTTCTATTTACTGTACCACCTAGATGCCCCAATGAAGTGTTTATATTTAATGACAACAGTAACAAGAGCTAAAATGTTATGGCACTTTAAGATTTGCAAAACAGTTTCCACAAGTTATCTCATTTGATCATGTGTGTTTACAACAAAGAAGAAAAGGATTTTGACAAGAGGAACATGATATATGAGAGATAGCCTGGTAAAAAATGTCCAGAGAGGGCTTGGGACCACCTACTAGTGAAGTTGGGCTGGAACATATAAGTGAGCTGGAATAATGTAAAATAGCTTGACCCTAATGTCAACAATGATTTTTAGTTTTTACTGTTAGTGGTTCCCTAGGTGTTATAAGAAAATTAATGGTGGTTGTTTTTATGTTAATTTATGTTTATTTCTTCTAGTTTTCACTGTTCTTCTTGAGTTATGATTTATGAGAAGCTTCTTAAGTGAATTTGAAGTTCAGTCTGGAGTAGCTTCCGTTTAGAATCTAGTATACACACTCACACACACACACACACACACACACACACACATAAATGGATTAGCTGAGGGTCTTCCTCAAATTCCTTACACAAAGTGACCCCTCCACTCTTGACTCATACATGAGTTCTGGACTAACTTTAGTCCTGGGGGAGTTCAGCCTCCAGTGGAGGAATAGCATTCTTTTTACTCATGTACTTTGACTTACTATACTCCCTCCTCAGCACCTTGGGGATAATTTATTTCAAGCTTGTTTTGGCTCATGGTTGGATTCTCTCCAAATGAGAGTAGAAGAGCATTCAATGTATAATGTGAATTGCGTATAGCTGTATTTCTTATCTTCAAAAGGAAGACTAACTGCAAAATGCTTATAAACATACATTTGACAGAAACACACTTAAACAAAGGCTAGGACTGTTTGGTGGTGCCAAGAACTTTAATGATAAGAAATTTCTTTTTTTGGTCTGCAGTAGCTGTGGCTGCTAAAAAGATGGGAGCTGCAATATCCACAGAGGCAGTTGTCATGAAGGCTCTTCCCCAGGCTGATGGGAAACATCTGTTATTATTTCCTGGAATATTTATACTTAAACCTTATCTAAACATAAGGTATTTTGAAGAACTACTGAAAAGGCATTCCACATTTCACCTTGACCCTGAACTGTCCCCCTCTATGGACCCATCTTCTGGCAAGTTAGATCAGGGATCAGGCTTGTTCTCTTATTGGTGGTCATCTGTTTCAGGACCATTGGATGGGTTGCTGGGGCCTCCTTCCATTTTTGCCAGTCAACACTATATAGTGCCCAGAACTACTGAACATCTTGAACCTACAGGGTGGTCCAAGACATGATAAGTCCACTTGGGGACTGATAATCAGTCACCTAAAGTGAGGAAAGAACAAACATAGAAGAGGCCAAAACTCAAGAGCACGCTTACCTAGGCAAGATATGGGCCTTAGCTGCCATTTGCTTGTCATTTTCACCATTTCTACTGGGGCCAGGGGAAAGATAGATCCTCCTCTAATCGCTCAAGGGAGAATTATTTGGCACATGAAGAATCCAAGGAAGAGAGTGACAGGACTAGAGTCACTCTCCTTTTAAAAATTCATCTAGTCACTAATGAGCTCTTTCTACTCAGTGACCATCTCAAAGTACTCACTAAGTCTTGTGTATGGTTGCCAAGAAGCAGCCAGGGAGGTCATCTTCCTCAAAGTATTCAAGTGCAGAGCTAGAGCTTATGGTTGGCTAGTAAGTGGGTCAACAAGAATTATTAAGTACCTACTATGTCCTGAGCACTGGGCTAAGCACAGGCCACAATCAGGAAGGGAAACCTTGTGCATACCCTCTTTAATTCCCTGTTAACTGATGAACCCTTAGCTAAATCAGACAAAACACATTTTTGGCAAGAGAATGGAAATGAAGTGATTGTTGGTCCCTATTTTAAACCCAGTGGGGTCTTCCTTAATAAAAGGCCATACAAACTTCCTAATTTATAGGCAACAAGAGGAAATGTGAGTGGAAAAATGATCATAGAATGAGACCACAGATAACAGAAAGTAGACCATCGCTGTTGTTGCTCAGTCATTCAGTCATGTCTGACTCTTTGTGATCCTGTGAACCATAGAATACTATCCATGTTTTTTTGTTTTCGTTTTTGATTTTTTTGTGAGTGTTTTTGTTTATTTTTTTTTTTGCAAATACACTGGCGTAATTCACCATTTCCTTCTCCAATGCATCACCTTTTGTCAGAAATCTGCTACTATGACCTGTCTGTCTTAGGTAACCTTGCATGGCATAGCTCACGGTTTCATTGAGCTACACAAGCTCATCTGCTACTACAAGGTAGTGATCCTGCAGGGGGAAATAAAGTACACAGGTTAGATAATCAGAACCCCTCATTTTACTGAATAGGACCCTGAGGTACAGAGAGGTTAAGTAACTTCAGGGTCACAAAGGTAGTAAGCATCAGTGATAAAATCTGAACCCAGATTACTTGCTTCTTTGCACACCAGAAGAGTATCCTCCTAGATGCCTTTGCTCTCAGGGAAGATGAGGAATGACAACAGACATTCCTCAGAGATACTGTGACTTCAGTTCCTGACCACTACAATAAAGCAAATATCAGAATAAAATGAGTCACATGAATTTTTTTGGAATTTTTTCCCAGTGCATATGAAAGTTATGTTTACACTGTACCACAGTCTATTAAGTATGAAATAGTACGATGTCTAAAAAATGTGCATGCCTTAATTAAAAAATACTCTACGGCTAAAAAATGCTAACCATCATCTGAACCTTCAGCGAGTTGTAATCTTTTTGCTGATAGAGGGTCTTGTCTCAGTGTTGACTGATCAGGGTGGTGGTTGCTGAAGGTTGGGGTGGCTCTGGTAATTTCTTACAACAAGACAACAATGAAGTTTGCTGTTATCAGTTGACTCTTCCTTTCACTTGAACACTTAGATGCCATTGTAGGATTATTAGTTGGCACTGATTTCAATATTATCGTGTCTCAGGGAATAGGGAAACTTGAGGAGAAGGAGAGAGATTGGAAAAGTCAGTCTGTGGAGCAGTCAGAAACACAACATTTATTGATTAAGTTCTCTGCCTTATATGGGTGCTGTTATGGAGCTCCAAAATGATTACATCAAAGATCACTGATTACAGATCACCATAACAAATATGACAATAATGAAAAAGTTTGATATATTGCAAGAATTACCAAGATGTGACACAGAGACATGATGTGAGTGCATGCTGTTGGAAAAATGGCTCTGGTAGACATGCTCAATGTAAGGTTGCTACAAACCTTCAATTTGTAAATTAAAAAAAAAAGCTATGAATATCTGTGAAGCACAGTAAAGCAAACCTCAGTAAAATGAGGTATGCCTGTATACTTCCTATCATTCCATTCTCCTGAGGAGAAAAGGAGCAGGACAGAAAAAACTCCAGTTCCCCTCCCCACCTGAGGGAAAAGAGAAAGGTTAGGGAAGAGACAAAAAGCTTCTGTTCTTGTGAAAGGAGATGGAATTGAGAGCAAGGTAAAGAGAAGGCTCTAGAAGAATCTTGAAGCTCTACCTCCTTCTGGTAGGCCAGTCAGGTCACATGTTCCTAACCATAGTCCTTTGAGCTTAGATAAAAAGCTGCTTATCAGTTCTCCCAGGGAAGGGGTGGGGGAGATTTTCTAGCCTTCTAGATAGACAAATAGATACATGGATAGGTAGTGCTTTTATTATTAGGCACTTACTGGAGAGCCAGACCAAGGATGAATAGAGACAGAGACCCCACTGACCAGAGGGGTTGAGTGGAGGCCTTTTGGATTCAAATCTCTTGCCAGCAAAGGAAATTAATAGAATCATTCCCCATTGACTAACAGAAAAACACCTTCTTAATCTAGTCCATATGACTCAATAGGGAGTGCCATTTTGAATCATGTGGATCCTTTATGAGCAGAAACCTGCCTATCTTAGTGTATATATCTTGGTATAGTAGGATAATTCTTGTACTGAATGGAGTCAAGTAAGGGAGAGATAAGTTTTCTCCATTTAGACACTTAGAAGCTATCAGTTTTGAAAGGTGACCAAGCTGAGGAAGCTTCATAATGGTTTATTGGAAGGGTCAGTGGAAGTGTAGGAAAAATGGCTGTAGGAGTTCCAGTTATATTCAAAGAAGAGCCAGGTAAACCATAGGCCCTCATAACACCGTCAGTAGTTCCTCACAATTTATTAAATAAGACATAGACTCCTTTGGCATTTGAGGCCCTCTGCAATTCCATTCTGTGATAGGAATGATACTTTCTGTTGCCCCTGCAATTGTCATGCCAGGTATATGAATGTCAAGCAGGTCTCTAGGGCCATCACTGAGGAGGAATAGTCAGTCCTTCATATTCGTGCCACAACTGACATAGCACCCACCTATGACCCGAGCCTCCTCCTTCTCCTCTGCCTATTGATGTCATCCCCTTGCTCCTTGCTTCCACTTTCTTCCTGGTGGCACCACCCAGCACTATAAACCCTAGCAGTGCTTCTCCTGGCATGAAGGCTAGGCTACTTCTTTAAGGAGATAGGGAAACTGTTTGGCTTCCTTTGCTACCTGAAACATAAAAAGGCAAACCTAGAGGTGATTGGGGCAGCTAGGTGGTACAGTATATAGAGTGCCTGCCCTGGAGTCAGGAGGGCCTGAATTCAAATTTGGCCTCAGACACTTATTAGCTGCATGGCCCTGGGCAAGTCACTTAACCCTGTTTGTCTCAGTTCCTCATCTGTAAAATGAGCTGGAGAAGGAAATGGCAAACCACTCTAGTATCTTTGCCAAGAAAGCCTCAAATGGAGTCATGGAGAGTTGGGCATGACTGAAATAACTCGACGACAACAACAACAATAAAAGAAAGGATTAGTATTAGATGTTTTATTGGAACTGCTACTTCTTTCCTGAGAATGCCTTCTTGACCTAATGTAGCTGGTTACCATGGTGATTGTGAAGCCAGAGTAAAGTTTTATCTGAGTCAATATCCTTTATAACTTTAGAAACTGTGTTTTTAAAATCTCCTATGTATAAAGCTGTTTTTTTTTTAATTTGATGGTTCACGAGTGCCTTACCTTTTAAATCTATTCTTCCTCTTTGCATTTCTCCCTAACAGTCTCCTCACCCCACCCCAGGCCTTTATCACAGGACTGACCTAGGTTAGGTCTGGTCTAGAATACGTGACACCTTATCTTTCTATTATACTTCTTTTATTCAATTATATTTCCATCAAACTGGACTCAATAGTGTCCCCAAACTCAAGTTAAAGCAAAAATTAAAAGAGTTTGAAAAGAAATATAATATCAGCCTCTCATTATGGAGGCAAAGAAATCATGGTTGCTTCTTATGTGGATTTTACTTGATTACATTGAAATCTCAATCCATGCTTGATGTTGAGAGCCTTATTACCAAAATTTGGGATGATCCACATTTATTGTTTCTTCACCAGATATCTTCTGCCTAGATTCTGCTCCCTAGCACTGTTAAGTCAAATGAATGTTATATACAGAAGAGACTTCATAGGTTGTCCAAAGCAACCTATACCTGACCAGGAATGTTCTTTGTAACATCTCCAACAAGTGAAAAACCACATTGGATGCATGACTCACTACCTACCAATAACATTACTGTTATTACCTCAGAGAGAGAAAATAGAGTAGCTCTAATATATGTTGCTTTATCATAGTATGGACTTTGTTGGTTGTATATGAATATATATATATATATATATATATATATATATTAATGTATATGTGTGTGTGTGTATATATATGTATATTATATATATATATATTATACATAATATGTGTGCATATGTGATATATTTATGTGCTTATAATTGGGAAGTCTATATGGCCTTTTTTCATTTTGGGGTTTTCTTTTGGTGAAGCAACTGGGGTTAAGTGACTTGCCCAGAGTCACACAGCTAGTAAGTGTTATGTGTCTGAGGATGGATTTGAACTCAGGTCCTCCTGACTCCAAGGCTGGTACTCTATCCATTGCACCACCTCGATGCCCCTATGTGGCCTTTTTGCAAGGAAGACTCCCCTGGGTCTAAAATAAGGATCAACGGTCACTTCATTTTCATCCCCTTTCTGAAAATGTGTTTTGACTTATATAACTGCGAATTCAGAATTAACCTGGAGTTGAACAAGGCATAGACAAAGTTTCTCCTCCTGGTTGTGACTAGTGCTTGGCATAAAGTAGGCACTTAACAAATGCTTATTGACTGAGTGGTGCCTGAGTTCTAACTCTGAACTTGGATGTTTGGGGGATAATGAGCTCCCTGGCTTCTTCTCAACAAGCATGCAAATAACACAGTGTTTGGGTACTTTGCAATGATCATAGCAATTGAGTAATTCCCCCCTCCCCCCCCACCAAAGTTGAAATCTCACAAATATTTTTGCCCAAGTTCTCCCAAGGACAGGCTTTTTCTTACATCTCCATGAAGCATTTGGCTTTCTGTTTGGGCAAAGAGAAGTGGTGGGGTGGGAGGATAGAACATATGCTAAAGACTGAAATGCTTCTGTTTGCTATTAATGGTATCTTCTTTGGTGATTTCTTCCATCTCCATTCCTGTGACTTTGCCTATTTTGTCTCTCTGGAGGAGGAGGAATGGTTTGTCAAAGGGAAAGTTTTGCTGGAGATAGAGGTTGAGCTCAACTTTTGAATTTGCCAAGGCTTATCTTTATAAAGTCTCAGATCATGGTCAAGGATCTGCCAGCCAGCGGGCAATTATTGAGTGGTTACTAGATGTCAAGCACAGTGCCAGGGATCTCTGCCACAGATGCTATGAAAAAGGTTGCCCAAGTAATCTCCCTGGCCATTGGTTGCCTGTGTTTTGGCCCCTAATGTCAAGTGCCCTGTATGGTGCTCAACCAGAAGGGGCTCACTACTGATACAAACATGATTTTCCTGATTTTTGAATGCTGGTACCACTATCCTTCTTGCTTTGTTCCTGTTTACATCCCTTAAAAATATTTATTTATTTTTAGTTTTCAACATTCACTTCTATAAGATTTTGAGTTCCAAATTTTCTTCCCATCTCTCCACTTCCCCAACCCCAAGATGGCATGTAAATTGATATAGGCTCAACATATATATTCATATTAAATCTATTTTCACATTATTTGTGTTGTAAAAAAGAATTAAAACCAATGGGAGAAACCATGAGAAAGAAGAAACGAGAGAAAGAGAGAGAGAGAGAGAGAGAGAGAGAGAGAGAGAGAGAGAGAGAGAGAGAGAGCGCGAGTGCGCACAAATAATATGCTCTGATCTACTTTCGATTCCATGATTCTTTTTCTGGATGTGGACAGCATTTTCCATCATAAGTCTTTTGGAGTTGTCTTAGATCCTTGCATTACTAAGAAGGGCTAAGTCTATCAAAATTAGTCATTGCATATTGTGTCTGTTACTGATTACAATGTTCTCCTGCTTCTGCTCACTTCACTCAGCACCAGTTCATATAAGTCTTTCCAGGTTTTTCTGAAGTCCTCCTGCTCATCATTTCTTATAGCACAATATTATTCCATTACATTCATATACCACAACTTGTTCAGCCATTCCCCAATTGACGGGCATCCCCTCAATTTCTGATTCTTTGCCACCACAAAAAGAGCTGCTATAAATATTTTTGTACTTGCGGCTCCTTTTCCCATTTGTATGCTTTCTTTGGGATACAGACCTAGATCAAGTTCATGCATGAACTCTGGGCATTAAGGGTATTAAGAAGAAAAAGTTTGAAGTATTAATTAAGAAATGATTTAGAGGAAATCTTATCGCTGGCATCAAACCTATGTATGGGTTCTGTACATCTAGGGTATTAAGAAGAAAGGATTTAGAGTACTAAAGTAGAGTCTTTGAGACAAACTTATCCAAGTGACTTTGCACCAGAACTGCTAGCACCCAGGACTGAGGCATCAGCTATAGACTTTAAAGCCTTTTGAAGCTCCAAGAACCTGAGGGGACACTGACACATTGAATCAGAGGCGTGTGACCCTTTGCCCTTCCATTATACTGTGTCCAGACTAGATACTGTTTTGAAGAACCAAAGGTTTGGTGATCCAAAATAATCCTACCTATCCTTAGAAGGAGGCACAAGGAAGAAATAAAAATCCCAGCTAACACTGGGGCATGGAAGCAGACCTACTGTCAATAACAATTCAGAGGACTCTGGTTAAAGGAGAAGGGTTGTTGTCTACTAGAACCTGTACAATGGAGTGTTACCTAGACTCTAGATTTGGAATAATTGAATTTAACTGTTGTTACCCTATTAGGAGTGGGAGGGACTTACTTGTAGTAAAAGAAACTGCTTGGTACTTGATCTTACTTGAATCATACTGTAAATGTCTAAGTTGAACCTTAATAAAGCTTTAAACCTTTTTTTTTTAAATAACACTATCCAAAATCAGAGTCTCCGTATTCTGTATCTCTGATAGACTCAAGATTCTCTCTGATAAGTTCCAACAGAGTGAAAGTTGCTTAAGATTAGGGATTGTTTTCTTTATGCCTTTGCATCCCTAGCAACCTTCAGCTTGACTCAATTATTTGTTGTTGTTGTTGTTGTTGTTGTTGTTGTTGTTGTTGTTGTTGTTCCAGAGCTATGATTTTCTTGTTCAGGGGCAGAGGTGTCTCAAGTGTAGCTCATAGCAATTGTGGAATGTTTAACAAAATAAATAAAAATGCGGTACGCCATAGTTAATGTTAATTTGTGGTTTTCTAAGTCAATATTGGGCCAACAGCAACCTGTTTTTATTTAAATGTGATATCACTGGCATAGGAAACTCTCCGTGAGTTTACTTCTTGTATGTATGCAGATTGGCAAATTTCAGCAGTGTTAGAGAGTTGCCTGGGTCTCTGATGGATTAGGTGACTTACCCAAAGTCACTTAGCCAATATATGTCAGAGATGAGGCTTGGATCCAAATTTTTTATGCTTCTAAAGCCAGCTCTCGATCCACTATGCCACACACACTCTCACAATCCGTAGAGAGAGGTCTTGAGGGTGATTGTTCTCACATCCTCACATTGCAGCAGGTCAGCTGCTTACATTTCCAATTAGAGAAGGACCTTTTGAAGCTGGAAAGAGTAAGAAAGACAGTGAATGTTTTCTTTGTCAGTTTTGCATGAGTAGACTTATCTCATGGTTTGGAGTGTAGTTTTTATAAATTTTATCTAATCATGTTTTCCATTCTGGCTTGATGTATAGCTCGGGGGGCATCATGCCTTTTTTTTTTTGTCTTTTTCCTAACATTTTAAAGCAATAAGTAAAGTAAACAAATAAAATGTGAAATATGCACGTAATTGTGTGGCAAATAACTTGGACAGCTCAGCTTCATGAAAAGGGGCCTGTCAACTAGACTTGGAGTAATTTAAATTGGGTGTGTTATTGGATTCAAGACACAAAGGAGAGGAACAAGAGGCAAAGCTAATTTATTAGGATTTCCATAAAACTTCTGATATTTCACAGGAAGGAATTGATTCACCAAAACGGAAAGCTTGGTGTGAGAAAGTTTGTTGCATTTCTCACCAATTTCTTTGCCAAGGACCAGAGAGCTGGCAGCCTGAATTAAGATATAGGCAAGCTGGACAGATTTTGTCTGTGGTGAATAAAGGACATGTGCTACTCAGAGTAACCAAATACAAAACACAGAGGAGTTTGGAACCAAGAGAAGAGCAAAGGATTTTGGCTCCAGAAATCAGTGTAGGAAATTTAAAAAAAAAATGTGACTTCTGATTAGGCTGGAAGGGAAAACCAATAGTACATTTGTATGTTCAAGAAAGGGAGAAATTGCGATAGGGAAGGGAATAGGGAACTGTGGGCATACACTGCCAAAGACCTCATCAAAGAAATAGAATCTTGCCAAACTATGTTGGCATCTAAGGGGTGCCTTACTCTACCAGCCTTTCAACTTAGAATAGTCAACATCCATGTTTTCTTTTTTTAATGACCTGTAATTTCATTTGTGTGAGGAATTCTCCACATGAAAACTCTCTAATCCCATACAAATTAATAACCAATCTGTAATTTATAGTCTTGAAGAGTTGATTGGAGCAATAAGATATTAATTGACTTGCTCATGGCCATGTGGCTAATATATGTCAGAGTCAGGACTTAAACCCCAGTTTTTCTGATTCCATAGCCCACCCCCTACCTACTATGCAATATACCCTCTCATCTACTGTAATTGTGTTTATATATTCTGATATTCTTTATCATTCTTCAAGTATGTTTTTACATGCATTTCTCTTTTTCTAGAAGTATGAATTCAGGGGCAGCTAAGTGGGGCAATGGATAGAGCACTGGCCCTGAAGTCAGGAGGACCTGAGTTCAAATTCGTTCTCAGACTAAACACTTGACCCTAGCTGTGTGACCCTGGGCAAGTCACTTAACCACCATTGCCTAAACATTTTAAAAAATTAATTAAAAAAAGAAGTATGAACTGGTCCCAGGACTGTGTTCAATCAACAATGCCCCAAGTTTTGAAGTACTGCAAGTCCAGAGAAAGACTGACTAGGTCAAATTAACAGATGTAGAATTTTGATTCTCCTAGAGTTGCTAATCACTACAAGTCTATGCGTGAACAGCTAGATGGCACAGAAGATATGGCACTGGGCTGGAGTCAGGAAGACCTGAGTTCAAATCCAGCCTTAGACACTTACTAGCTGTGTGACCCTGGGTAAGTCATTTAACCGTGTTTGCCTCAGTTTCCTCATCTGTAAAATGAATTGGAGAAGGAAATGGCAAACCACTCCACTATCTTTGGTAAGAAAATACCCAAATGATATCACAAAGAATCAGACATGACTGAAACAACCAAACAACAACAAAAGGGCCTATCCACTAAGAAGCTTCAACAATCCTAACACATACACATTTTTGTAAACACATTTTGAATGGTATAGAGGCAGCGTGGTGTAGTGGGTAGAGAGTTGAACTTGGATTGGGAAAATCTGACTTCCAACATTGCCTTTGATTCTTATTAATTGTGTGACCATTGACAATTCATTTAACCTCTTCAATTTTCCTGTACCAAAAAGTTCCTATAAAAGTTTCAAAATTCCTATACCAAAAAAGAAAAATCTGATGTATAGACATAATTCATAGTGATGAGCTGATAAGGAGTAAGAGGAGGTAGGATAAATCCTTATGATGTTATGGCAAAGCAAATTGTATATAAAGTACTCAGCGATGCCTGCTATATGTGTAATAGAAACCCCCTCTAGAGAATCCCATTTCCTTGCTCCTTTTCTGCAAAATATCCCATTCAATATTTCTAGTTTAATAAGCTCCTTCCCATATTAAACAACAACAGCAAAAAGAAAAAATTCCTGAATACAACTAGTGCAGACTTTCCTAAACAATTGTTACTATTAATTTTGGCTTAATACAGAATTAATTTAATATACTGTTGTAATTATTAACACATCAGTTCATAAGCTCTTGCCCCTTCCAACAACTTTGTTTAGTCTCTGGGTGCATTTGGTTCTCAGTATGCAGAAAATCTCCCAGCCTCTGTTGTCACAATGTCAAATAGATGAATAATGAATAGACTAAACTCATACTGTTCTAGTAAAAAAAAAAAAAAAGGAAGCCAAATTAATAGACAGACATTTGCATAATAATTCAAACATAGTGAGAATTTTGATTTGACATGTAGCTAACAGAAACACAATCAATAAACATTAATTAAAATTTGCACTTCTATGACAAGTCAGAGTAAGATTTTTTTGTTTGTTTGTTTTTAAATTCTTCCCATCAATTGAGAGAAAATAATGTTATCAGTCTTTAGGCTTTGAAGTCTGCCTGAAAATCTTGGCATCATCTTAGACTTATCCCCATCACCAAATTGGACTTATTTCAATCACCAAATCCTGCTGATTTTTCATCTGTTGTGTCACTTCCTCTCTCTTTCCACTCCATCCACCTAGAACTAGAGAGATCTTCTTTGTCTCATCCTGAATTATTATGACAGCTTCTTAGCTGGCTTCTCTAAAATGAGTTTCAATCAACATTACTCCATCTTGTGCAACACTGTCAGAATCATCTTCCTTAAGAAGATTTCATCATGGGTATCTTGCTTAAAAATCATCACTTTTGCATATTTAGATGCAATTTTACATATGCATCAAGGTTGCATATTTCTTACACATTCTGTATAGAATCCTTTGTCTCACTTTCAAGGTCTTCACTAATTGGCAAGCCTAAGGCCAGACCTGAAATCTTCTTTCCCTATCAATTGACAACTATTTATTAAGCAACTGTTATGTTGCAGTCACTCTCTTTGGAGCTGTAGATGTAAGTATGAAGAATTAAATAGCACTTGCTTGCAAGTAGCTTACATTCTAATCAGGGAATCAACAATTCCATACTGATAACAAAGAGTGTGGACATTTAGAATACATTTGTAAGGTTGGGAAAATATTTTCTCTTACATATTATATCATTATATCCTCACATCATACATGTGTGGTAGGCACTATAAGTATCTACCTGAATTATCCCCATTTCATAGGTAAGGAAACTGAGACTTGGAGTGATTAAATGACTTGTTCAGTCACATAGCCAGTATCAGGTGGGATTTGAAACCAATTTTCTTTTGGCTTCAATTTAGTGCTTTTTCCACTGGCCAGTGTTCTCAGTCTGTTATGATAGGACTCAGGTGTCAATAAGTTTTAGGATCATAGGATTTAAAATTGGAAAGAGCCTTAGAGATTACCTAGTCATTAAATTTTGAGCTCTTCATTAGGTTATTAATTCCTTGAGGGAAGAAACATTTTTTTCCTTTCTTTGTATCCTTAGTAGTTAGGACACTGTCTGGTACATTGTAGGTTCTTAATAAATGTTGGTAATTTGACTGGTCCGATCCCTCCATTTCATAGAAAATGGGCTCAAAGAAGTTAGATGATTTTCCTAAAGTCACATAGTTAGTAAGTATTCAAACTGAGATCAGGATTAGTAAAATTAGTTGAATCTTGAAATTAGCTAGGGGTTTCAGGAGGCAGAGGTGAGAAGAGAAAACATTCCAGTCATGAGGGATAAACTATTCAAAATTATGGAGACAGGAATGGCATGTCATATGTGGGAAGCAGCAAATAGATTACCTTAGCTGGAATGTAAAGTGAGTGAGGAGGAGGACTGTATAAAGAGCTTGGAGAAGTAACCTGGAGTGAGAATGCTAAGAATTCCCAGCAAAGGGCTGGGAATGCCAAAAGAAGAGGTTCTTTTCTATTCTAGAATCAGTAGAGAAGCTATAGCACATTGAGTTCAAATACCACCTCAGACAACGATAAGTTGCTCAAGAAGTCTCATCTATAAAATGAAGCTTCTTGAGCCAAGGCTTGACATGGTCAGACCTATGCTTTAGCAATATCAATTTATATCTGTGTAGAAGTTGAATTGGAGAAGAGGAGAGACTAGACAAAATTATAAAGTTACTGTACTAGTGGAGGAGAGAGGTGATAGAGCCCAAATTAGAGAAGTTCTGGTGCAAGTGGAGAGAAAAGACCAGATGCAAGAGATATTGTAGAAATCAAAGTGATAAAACTCGATGGCTGATTAGATATGTGTCATAAGGGAGAGTAAAGAGTTGAAGTTGACTCCAAGTTAGCAACCATGTATATTGTATGCTCAACAGATAAAAGGAAGTTAGAAGAGAGATGGAGAGATGGGTTTAGTACATGAAATAATGAATCATTAATATGTTGAATTTTAAATGTCTGTGGAACATCTAGGTATATATACAGATATGTCTATCTATCTGTCTGTCTATATATCTGTATGTGTGTATACATTCATATATACATCCACATATATTGTGTTTATCTATCTAAATATACATATATATGTATGTGTATATATATATATATATGTGTGTTTTATATATATACATATATATGTGTGTATATATATGTGTGTGTGTGTGTGTGTATATATATATATATATAATATATATATATATATATATATATATATATATATCAATCATGCTTGCAGTTGTAAATGTAGGACTATGGAGAGATGAAGAAATGAGGGTTAGATATTTAAATTTTGGAGTAGAGATGAAAGATGAATCCATGAGAGCTAATGAAATTACCAAGAGAGAGAATGAAGAAGTCCTTTTTGCTATCTTTGTAGAAAAAATGGAGAGGTATGGATTAGGTATCAATATGTTTGAGTCCACTTGGAATTGTGATCAAATGATCACAGCAACATGAAGTAGTTAGAGAGCTGGCCTCAGAATGGAGAACACCTAGTTTCAAGTCCCACATCATGTATACTGGCTGTATAACTCTAGACAAGTTGCTTAAATTCCTCTCCTCCCCTCTGCTTCTCACCCCTCCCTTCCCGCACATGGGGTATCATGCCCTTACCTCAGAGGGTTCTGCCCAAAGGATGGATGGTAAATTTTGATGGCTGTATTTCTTTCTTTAAAAAAAAAACATCCCTTAAATCCAAGTCACTCTGGCTCCCATTGATTAGCCAGCAATAGGTCCCTGCCCAAGCACCACTTAACGGTTATTTTTTGGGCCCTGATGGTTCAGAATGAATGTAAATAGTAACTGTTTCTCTTTTGGTCAGCAACCGTAAAGGTCCTCCCTTCCCAGTTTGATTATTTTTTTTTTCAATTGAAGAGGCCATCCCTTGACTCACTTTTTTTTTTTTTTTTGGTGAGGCATTTGGGGTTAAGTGACTTGCTCCAAGTCACATGGCTAGTAAGTGTCAAGTGTCTGAGGCCAAATTTGAACTCAGGTCCTACTGTCTCCAGCGCTGGTGCCCTATCTGCTGTGCCACCTAGGTAGCCCTTTGACTTACTTCTTAAACAGGCCTAATCACTGAATGGACATTGCATCATTCAATGTGAGAACTCTTGGAAAAGTCTTTAACTTAAAAAGGCCAAAGTCTCCCACTGCATCCTGGGCCATCTCCAATTGTCCTGATCTATAGCTGGACCCAAATGGCTCCAGAGGAAAAAAGTGAGGCTGGTGACCTTGCACCACCTTCTCCCTCACTTAAATACAATTCAACTGAAAGTCATACCATCATCTTCTTGATGCCCTGGAACTCTTCAAGAATGAAGGACAAATCACAACCACAATATTTGGAGTATTGTACTCAGTTCTGGTAAAAGAATTGAGTGAACCACACTGATTCCATCTTATGACTCTATTCTAGATCTATCTCGGTTGCCTTTGTATTAAATTTTGGGTCTAGTTCAATTTTTATCTTGTGAAAAAACTATATTCAATTATGGGGAATTTTGAGAAAAATTTAATGCATTGTTTGAACCTAGCCCTGTGTGATTTGGAAGGCTCACCACTTCTACCTGTTGTTTAGAGACCCCCCCACCCCCCTCAACTAAGGACCTAGGTTATACCAACCAGAAACCCAGTCAGATCCAAAGATTGATGCAAGAAGTTTTCTTAAAATTACACATTTCAAGCAAGTCATATATCTTATCTGAAAACTGGCTCTGTACTGGTCAGTTGGTTATTGTTTCCATGTTCCTTTCATTAATACAGACACTTCAGAGGGGTATGTTAACTCTTTTTCTGGTTTCAGAGAATTATACCTGTTTGCTCTCCCCTTTCCAACTTGGAAAGCCCTAATCTTTCCTCCAATTAGAAATCAGATTACCTAATTTTGTATCCTGGTTAAATGCTTCCTTTAAATTAATTAGTCTAATTTGATTAATTGTTGTAACACATAAAAATCTGTCTCCTTCTGTAACCGGGGTCCAATGCCAAAGTTGAGGAGGCCTGGTCCCAATTAGTTATGCAATTGGCATGCATTGCTTAATAAATTGATCTGATCAGAAGCTGTAGCCTTTGTTTCTTTTTTTTTGGTTTTTGATTTATCAATTTATTTTGATTTATCAACAATCACTTCCATATTCTTTTGAGTTTAAAATTTTTCTCCCCCTTCTTCCCCACCACCCTCCCCAAGGTGGTACATTTACATTCCTATTAAACATATTTTCACATTAGTGAAGTTGTAAGTAAAAATTAAAACTAATACGAGGAACCATCAGAAAGAGGAAACAAAACTCAACAGAAGAGAAAAAAGATAGTGATTCAACATTGACAATTATGATTACTATCTATGTTTTTTTCTCCATCCTCCCCCCCATTTATGCTTTTCTTTCTCCTCTCTCTCTTACCCCCCACACCAGTACTTTGCTTTTGACCACTACCTCCTTCAGTCTCTCCTCCCTTCTATTATCCTCCTCCCCCCTCTTCCCCTTCACTCTCACTGCTTCTTCCCTCCCTTCCATCTCCCCTCCCTTTTCTTTCCCTTTTTCCCTCCTACTGCCCATAGGGCAAGTTAGGTTTCTATACCTAACTGATTATGTTATTCCCTTCTTGAGCCGAATCTGATGAGAGCAATGTTCAAACAATGGTCACCCCCCTCCCTTTTTTCCCTCTGCTGTAATAGGATTTTCTGTCTTTTCCAGTGATGTAATTTACCCTTGTCTATCTCCTCCTTTCTCAGTATATTTTCTAAGATCAGAGTAATCCACTTACTTGGATCTATTTAACCCACTTGATTAGATTTTTTTTTATCATTACATCACAGTCAACTAATATCCACGCCCTTTATGCATACTCCTTTAACGTGGTGTAATAACAATACAGTTCTCAAGAGTTGCAAGTGTCATCTTCCCTTGTAGGGAAGTAAACAGTACACCCTTATTAAAAACATTTTGTATCTTTCTGTCCCATTTACCTTTTTATGTCTTTCTTGAATCTTGTACTTGAAAATCAAATTTTTTGTTGAGCTCTGGTCTTTTTATGAAGAAGGTTTGGAAGTCTCCTATTTCATTGAATATCCATCTCCTTCCTTGAAGAAGCATGCTCATTTTTGCAGGGTGGTTGATCCTTGGCTGCAATCCAAGCTCCTTTGCGTTATGGAATATCATGTTCCACGCAAGGTCCTGTGTAATCCTGACCTATGATATTTAAATTGTTTCTTTCTGGCTGCTTGCAGCACCTTCTCTTTCATCTGGTAATTTTGGAATTTTGCTATTATATTCCTTGGCAATGTCAATTTGGGATCTCTTTCAGGTGGTGAGCAGTGTATTCTTTCAATGGTTATTTTACCTTCTGGTTCTAGGAATTCCAGGCAGTTTTCCTTTATGATTTCCTGAAAGATACTGTCCAGGCTCTTTTTTTTTTTTTCACCATGATTTTCAGGTAGTCCAATGATTTTTAAATTGTCTCTCCTGGATTGATTTTCCAGATTGATTGTTTTACCAATGAGGTATTTTATGTTTTCATCCATTTTTTCATTTTTTTTTGTTTCTGTTTGATTCTTGCTCTCTCAGAGTCATTAGTTTCCATTTGTCCAATTCTAGTTTTTAACAGATTGTTTTCTTCTGTTAGCTTTTGTTCTTCCTTCTTCAGTTGGCCAATTGTATTTTTTAGGGATTTGTTTTCTTCAGTTTACTTTTTTTCCAGTTTGCCAATTGTATTTTTTAGGGACTTGTTTTCTTCAATGTACTTTTTTTCCAATTGGCCAAATGTATTTTTTAAGGACTCTTCTACCTCTCTCATTAGACTTTTAAAATCCTTCTTGAGCTCTTCTAAGAAGGCTTTTTGGGCTTCAGACCAGTTCATATTCCATTTTGATGTTGCCGATGTGGGTTTGTTGACAATGTTGTCCTCTTCAGAATTTCTGTCTTGATCTTCACTCTTCTCATAATAGGAATCTATGGTACGTTTCTTTTTACTCATGGTGTTTCTTTATTCCCTGGCCTTTGAAGAGATTGAGCTCTCCTGCTGGGGAACAGAGGTCACTGACCCAAGCCTCTTGTATTGGGAGCCTAGGTCTTGGTCACTGGCTTTGTGTGCTGGGGCCTCTTATGTTGGCAATTGGAGGCTGTAGAGTTCTGGCAGCTTACCTCGTGTTGGGCTGGAATCAGCAAGGCTGGAACTTTCAGGCAATTCTAGGTTTCCTGCTTTTCCTTTTCTTTAGTTTTCTTCAGCTCCTTTTAGATGTGTGCTGCAGGGTATTTATCTGCCTGGGGCCCCTTGTAGTGCTGTCTCCCTTGTTTCTGCTGATGCACTGGGAGATTCCTTTGTGGTAGAGTACCGAGGCACCTGCTGGTTTTCTAAGCTGGTTTCCACTGGTGTCGTCATCCCCCCATTCCCCTCCACCCCCACTGAGGCACTCGGAGGTCCAGGTGTTGATGTTTGCCTGTTCTACCACCTAGGCTTCAGGATATCTTCCGGTTGACAGTTGGAGGTTCTCACAGCTTACCTGGTGTTGGGCTGGAGTCAGCAAGGCTCAGACTTTAGGAAGACTTTAGGTTGCTTTCTTCAGCTCTTTTCAGATGAATGCTGCAGGGTACTTATCTGCCTGGGGCCTCTTGTAGTGCTGCTTCCCTTATTTTTGCTGAGGAACTGGGAGACCCATTTGCTGGGCTGCTGCATTGCTGTTCCCCATCTTTCCTCTAGTTCAGGTCTTCCAGGGTTTTTTTCTGGGGTGATATTTTCTGGGTTTTCAGAGGTTGATAGGGGAGAGTGAGAGCGACTACATTTTTACACTGCCATCTTGGCTCCCAGAAGCAGAAAAAAGTAACCTTTGTTTCCTCAATCACTTTGGTCTTTCATCCTCCACATTCTCTACCATATTTTAGGATGAACATTGTTGACAGGTCAGGGAGCATCTAGAAGATGATAAATAGGAGGGTAGGGAATTTCATGTTTTTTTTTTTCTAAATGAGGATTAGTTGAAGGAAATGGGAAAGGAAGATGGAGGGGGGATGTTAGTTGCTTTCAAATATTTTAAGAACTGTTATGGGGGATGTGTAATGAGTCATATGACCAAAAAATGGCAGATTAGTCATTTTCTCCAGATTCCTTTAACTCTCAAACTTGCAAATAAAAAAAGAAAAGAACAGAATATATGCTAGACATACAGTTATATCTGAATTACTTGGGACAAAGTTTAAAAAAAAATGTTAATTGCCAGACAATAAACCTTATAACTTTTCAAAATTTAAAGAGAAATTTTTGGATATTAATTTTTCCTGATGAAATTACAGACTGAAGAGAGTGCATAAATGGTGATAGGACAGGTAAAAGAGAGAAGGGAATGGATCATCCAACGGTGACAAGCTCACAGATGAACAGAAAAGGAATGTGATGTCTATAGTTTTTCAGTATATGGGAGTGAGGTTCTACAGGAAAACGGGTGATATGAAAGAAGTAATGGTTGGATCTGGGGCACTGAAAGGAGTGACCCCAACTCAAAAGAAAGAGGCAGCTGCACTGAAAACCACTACCATGGGGGAAAAGTTTTATGCCTATTGTGAGAGATGGGGACTTTATGATAGGTTTAATATGGGGTTTGTTTGGGGCATTAGAAGGTCACTTTCTCTGCTTCCACAGGCAATGTTGTGGCCCAAAAGAGGCAAAGCATAAGCTTTTAAGGGCAACCAGCACCACCTTTTTGGGCAGTTAGGAAGTACAGTGCATGGAATGCCATGCCTGGAGTTAGGAACACCTGAGTTCAAATGCAGCTTCAGACACTTACTAGCTATGTGACCCTGGGTCAAGTTGCTAAATCCTATTTGCCTCAGTTCTTTCATCTATAAAATGAGCTGGAGAAGGAAATGGCCAACCACTCCAGTATCTTTGCCAAGAAAACCCCAAGTGGGGGTCATAAAGAGTCAGACAAGGCTGAAAATGACTAAACAAAAATGTTAAGGAATAAGAATGTAAATAGTTTCTGGAAGCAGATGGCATCCAGGAGGGTGAATGATCGAAGAAAAAAATACTGAGACTTTCTTGTGAAATGAGCCATTATTGCTGTTACTGTCAGACTCACCTTCTGTAATCGGTTCATTGTTTTCTCTCTGGAGAAGGAAATAGTAAGCCAGTCCAGTACCTCTGCCAAGAAAATCTCAAATGGGGTCACAAAGAGTCAGGCAACTGAAATGACTAAACAAAAACAGCAAAGCACCAAGAAGAGTGGAACAGACAAAGACCAGAGCTAAGACATCATGGTCATTGGGAAGGAGGATGATCATGGACAAAGTGTCAGTTAAAATTGGCCTGTATGATTTGTGACAAAAAGTAATTCCTACCACATGCTCCTGCTTCTATCCAATATTACCTCTGACATGAATAAATATTTCTGAGAGTAAGGCACAGTAGAAAAAAATGATGGGTAAAGATCTATGAAATAACATAGAAAGTGGTTAGAAGTCATGGGGATAAGCTAGAAGCATTGCCAGTAAAATTGGGTGTGAAACAAGGATGTCCATTATTACCATGGTTATTCAATATTGTACTAGAAATGTCAGCTTTAGCAATAAGAGAAGAAAAAGAAAGTGAAGAAATTAGAATAGGCAAAGAAACAAAGCTGTCACTCTTTGCAGATGATATGATGGTATATTTAGAGAATCCTAGAGAACCAAGTAAAAAATTACTTGAAATAACAAATTTATCAAGGTTGCAGAATATAAAATAAACCCACATAAATCATTGGCATATCTATATATTACTAATAAAGCCCAACAGCAAGAAATAGAAAGAGAAATTCCATTTAAAATTACTGTAAATATTATACAACATTTGGAAGTCTACCTGCCAAAACAAACTCAGAAACTGTATGAACATAATTATAAAACACTTTTCACACAAATAAAGTCAGATCTAAATAATTGGAAAAATATCACTTGCTTATGGGTAGACTGAGCAAATATAGTAAAAATGACACTGCCATACCAATCAAACAACCAAAACTTATTTTATGAAGCTAGAAAAAACAGTAACAAAATTCATCTGGCAAAACAAAAGGTCCAGAATATCAAGGGACTAATGAAAAGAAATGCAAGGGAAGGTGGCCTAGCTGTATCAGATCTTAAATTATATTACAAAGCAGCAATCATCAAAACTGCTTGGTACTGGCTAAGAAATAGAGTGATGGATCAATATGGAATAGGTTAGGTGTGCAAGACACAACAGTCAATGACTAGAGTAGTCTACTATTTGATAAATCCAAAGACTCCAGCTTCTGAGATAAGAACTCATTATTTAACAAAAACTGCTGGGGAAACTGGAAAATAGTATGGCAGAAACTAGGTGTAGACCAATATCTTATACTGTACACCAAGATAAAGTCAAAATGGCTATATGATTTAGATATAAAGGCTGATACTATAAGCAAACTAAAAGAGCAAGGAATAGTTTACTTGTCAAATCAATGGAGAAAGGAAGAATTTATGATCAAACAAGAGACAGAGAGTATCTCTTATGAAGTAATATGAAATGCAAAATGGATGACTTTAATTACAGTAAATTAAAAAGTTTTTGTCCAAACAAAGCCAGTGAAACCAAGATGAGAATGGAAGCAGAAAGCTGGGAAACAATTCTTACAGCTAATGTCCCTGATAAAGGCCTCATTCCTAAAATATGTAGAAAACTGAGTCTAATTTATAAGAATACAAGTCATTCCCCAATTGATAAATGGTTGAAAGATATGAATAGGCAGTTTTCAGAGGAAGAAATTAGAGCTATCTATATTTGTATGAAAAAATGCTCTAAATCACTATTGATTAGAGAAATGCAAATCAAAATAACTTTGAGATACCACATCACACCTATCAGACTGGCTAACATGACAAAACAGAAAAATGATAAATGTTGGATAAGATGTGGGAAAATTGGAACACTAATGCATTGTTTGTGGAGCTGTGAACTAAGCCAGTCATTTTGGAGAGCAATTTGGAACTATGTATGCCCGAAGGGCTATAAAAATGTGCATACCCTTTGACCCAGCAATAGCAATTCTAGGTCTGTATTCCAAAGAGATAATAAAAATGGGAAAAGGACTCACATGTACAGAAATATTGATGGCAACTTTTTTGTGGTAACAAAGAATTAGAAATTGAGGGGATGTCTATCAATTGGGGAATAGCTGAACAAGTTGTGGTATATGAATGAGATGGAATACTATTGTGCTATAAGAAATGATGAGCAGGTGGACTTTTGAAAAACCTGGAAAGACGTATATGAATTGATGCTGAGTGAAATGAGCAGAACCAGGAGAACATTGTACACAATAACAGCCACATTGCCACATTGTGCAATGACTTTGATAGACATCTCTTTTCAGCAATGCGAGGATCTAAGACAACTCCAAAAGACTCATGATGGAAAACGCTATCCACATCCAGAAAAAGAACTATGGCATCTAAATGCAGATTGAAGCATACTATTTGCTCTCCTTTTCTTTTGTTGTTTTGTTTTATTTCTTCTTTCTCATGGTTCCTCCCATTAGTGGTTCTAGTTCTTCTATACATCATGACTAATATGAAAACATGCTTAATATGAATATATAAGTAGAGCCTATATCAGATTGTAAGCTGTCTTGGGGTGGGAAGAAGTAGGAGGGGGAGAAAATTAAAAACTCAAAATCTTATGGAAGTGAATGTTGAAAACTAAAAATAAATACATTATTTTAAAAAAGAGAAAGTGATTAGAAGAGGGAAATCAAACGTGGTATTTCAAAAGTGTTAGACCTATGAAGAACAGAGAGATTAAAGAACAAACAAATAAAGCTATAGCCTACAAATTAGAGAAGAAAATATCAGAATAGACTGGAAGGGAAGAGAATGAATGAAGAGCAAAAAGAAAAAAAATGACAATAAACATAAGAAGTTGAGAAAATATTGGAAAGGAGGGGAGATTTTGAAATAACCACTTAACTGAGAAAAAAGAGAACTTAGAAAGATGCAAGAAGTGATGAAATAAGGAAGGAAGGAAGGAAGGAAGGAAGGAAGGAAGGAAGGAAGGAAGGTAGGTCACAGAGGGAGGAAGGGGAAAAGTAGATTGGGTTGGCTGGTCCCAGGAGTAGGTTAGATGAGCTGCCAGGCTATGGAAAGGTGCAGGTCAAGAATAAGGGAAATGGGCCCCCCTATCAGTGATGTGGTCCCATTTTATTTAGATTTTCCACTGACTTTTCTAAACTGTTGATTATTTTATTTGACATCTTCAATTCTTCTTTCAATGACCTCATTTAAATGCTTACAGGTATTAGATCTTTGTATTTCTTTGTTGTTGTTGTTGGGTTTTTTGAGTCCTGTCTAACTCTTTGTGACCCTGTTTAAGGTTTTCTTGGCAAAGGTACTGAGTGGTTTGCCATTTCCTTCTCCAGTTCATTTTACATATGAGGAAACTGAGGCAAACAGGCTTAAGGGACTTGCTTAGGGTCAAAAAGCTAGTAAGTGAAAGAAGAAAGGAAGGATAGAAAAAAAGAAGGAAAAAAGTAAGGAAGAAGAAAGATCAACAACTTACTATTGTCTTGTGTACCTATCCTATTCCACTAATGCACCACTCTCTTTCTTAGCCAGTACTAAATAGTTTTGATGATTGCCTCTTTATAATATAGTTTTAGATCTGGTATGGCTAGGCCACCTTCTTTTGCATTTTTTTTTCATTAATTCCCTTGATATTCTTGACCCTTTGGTCTTCCAGATGAATTTTGTTATTATTTTTTCTAGCCCTATAAAATAATTTGTTGGTAGTTTGATTGGTATGGCACTGAATAAGTATATTAGTATAAGTAGAATTGTTATTTTTATTATATTAGCTCAGCCTACACATAAGTGATTGATATTTTTTTCCAGTTGTTTAGGTCTGACTTTATTTGTGTGAAAAGTATTTTGTAATTGTATTCATATAGTTCCTGGGTTTGTCTTGACAGGTAGACTACCAAATATCTTATATTGTCTACATTAATTTTAAATTAAATTTCCCTTTCTATCTCTTGCTAATGGGCTTTGTTGGTAAAATATAGAAATGCTGATGATTTGTGTGGTTTTATTGTATATCCTACAACTCTGCTAAAGTTGTTAATTATATCAAATAGGTTTTTTAGTTGATTCTCTAGGATCCTATAAGAGTGATAGTTGTGTTTCCTCATTGATTATTCTAATTCCATCAATTTCTTTTTCTTCTAATTGCTAAAGCTAACATTTCTAGTACAATATTGAATAATGGTGGTGATAATGGGCATCCTTGTTTCACCCCTGAACTTATTTGGAAAGCTTCTAGTTTACCCCAATTATATATAATGCTTACTGATGGTTTTAGATAGATATTACTTATCATTTTAAGGAATGCTCCATTTATTCCTATGTTCTCTAGTGTTTTTAATATGAATGGGTGCAATATTTTGTCAAAAGCTTTTTCTCTATCCATTGCAATATTCATATGATTTTTGTTAATTTTCTTGATAATATGGTCTACTATGTTGATAGTTTTCCAAATATTGAACCAGTCCTGCATTCCTGGTGTAAATCCTACCTGACCATAGTATATTGTCCTGGTGAAAAATTGCTTCATTCTCTTTGCTAATATTTTATTTAAAATTTGTGCACCAGTGTTCATTAGGAGAATTGGTCTATAATTTTATTTCTGTGTTTTGGCTCTTCCTGGGTTAGGAATCAGCACCATATTTGTGTCACAAAAAGAATTTGATAGGACTCCTTCTTTTCCTATTTTTCCAAATAGTTTATATAGTATTAGAATTAACTGTTGTTTAAATGTATGGTAGAATTCACTTGTAAATCCATCTGTCCCTAAAGGTTTCTTCTTTTCTTTTTTCTTTCTTTTTTTTGCTTTTAGGCAATTGGGGTTAAGTGACTTGCCCAAGGTCACACAGCTAGTAAGTGTCAAGTGTTTAGTCTGAGACTGGATTTGAACTCAGGTCCTCTTGACTTCAGGGCCGGGGCTGTATCCACTGTGCCACCTAGCTTCCCCCTAAAGATTTTTTCTTAAGGAGTTCACTGATGACTTGTTCAATTTCTTTTTCTAAAATGAGATTATTTATATATTTTATTTCCTCTCCTGCTAATCTGGGCAATTTATATTTTTGTAAAAATTCATCCATTTCACTTAGATTGTCATACTTATTAACATACAGTTGGACAAAATAGCTTCTAATTATTGCTTTAATTATCTCTTCATTGGTAGGGAAGTCACCATTTTCATTTTTGATACTGGTAATTTGGTTTTCATCTTTTTTTAAAAAAAATGAAATTAACCAAAAGTTTATCTATTTTATTGGTTGTCTCATAAAACCAGATCTTCATTTCATTTATTATTTCAATAGTTTTCTTACTTTTAATTTTATTAATCTCTCCTTTGATTTTCAGAATTTCTAATTTTGTTTTTAATTGGGGGATTTTAATTTGTTTCTTTTCTAGCGTTTTTAGTTGCATGCCCAATTCGTTGATCATTTTTTCTCTATTTTATTTATGTAAGCATTTAGAGATATAAAATTTCCCCTAAGTACTCTTTTCACTGCATCCCATAAATTTGGGTATCTTGTCTTGTTACTTTCATTCTCTTTGATGAAATTATTTATTGTTTCTATAATTCTTGTTTGAACCACTCATTTTTTAGGATTAGATTATTTAGTTTCCAATTAATTTTTAAGCTATCTTTTCATGGTTCTTTATTGAACATAATTTTATTGAATCTTGATCTGAAAAGGATGCATTTAATATTTCTGCCTTTTTGTATTTGATTGTGACATTTTTATGCCCTAATATATGGTCAATTTTTGTGTAGGTACCATGTACCACTGAGAAAAAGGTATATTCCTTCCTATCCCCCTTCCGTTTTCTCCAGAGATCTATCATATCTAACTTTTCTAAAATCTATTTACCTCCTTAACTTCTTTCTTGCTTATTTTGTGGTTAATTTATGTAGTTCTGAGAGGGGGAGATTGAGGTCCCTCACTAGTATAGTGTTGCTGTCTGTTTCCTCCTGTAACTCACTTAACTTCTCCTTTAAGAATTCAGATGTTAATACCACTTGGTGCATATATGTTTAGTATTATTATTACTTCATTGTCTGTGGTATCTTTTATCAAGTTGTAGTTTCCTTCCTTATCTCTTTTTAATTAGATCATTTTTTTTTGCTTTGTTTGAGATCAGGATTGCTACCTCTACTTGTTTTTTTTAACTTCAGTTGAAGCATAATATATTCTGCTCCAGCCTTTTAACTTTAGTCTGTGTGTATCTCTCTGCTTCAAATGTGTTTCTTGTAAACAACATATTATAGGATTCTGGTTTTTAATCCACTCTGCTATCTGCTTCCATTTTATGGGAGAGTTCATCCCATTCACATTCACAGTTATGATTACTAACTGTGTATTTCCCTCCATCCTATTTTCCCTCCTGTTTATACTTTTCTCTCTCTTTTCACCTGGTTCCTTCTCACCAGTTTTTAATTCTGACCACCACCTCCCTCAATCTGCCCTCCTTTCAATCAGCCCCTGCCTTTTCTTTCCCCTTTCCCTTTCTACTTCTCTATAGGGTAAGATAAATTTCTATACCAACTGAGTGTGTCTGTTATTCCATCTTTGAGTCAAATATGAGAGAAAGGTTCAAACAATGCTCACTCCCCTCCTTTTTTCCTTCTACTGTAATGTCTTCTGTGCCTCTTCATGTGATGTAATTTACCCATTTCTGCCTCCCCATTCCCTCTTCTCCTGATATAATACTTTTTTCACTCCTTAATAATTTTTTTATATCATTACATCAAAGTTAACTTATACCCATACCCTCTGTCTATGTATATTCCTTCTAACTGCCCTAGTAGAAATATAGTTCTCAAGAGTTTCAAGTGTCTCATGTACAGATGTAAACAGTTTAACCTTATTGAATAACATGGTTCTTTTCTTTCCTGTTTACCTTTTTATGCTTCTCTTGAGCCTTGTATTTAAAAATTGAGTTTTCTCTTCATCTCTGGTCTTTTCATCAGAAAGGTTTGAAAGTCCCCTATTTCACTGAATGTCCATCTTTTCCCCTGAAAGATTATGCTCAGTTTTGTTGGGTAGGTGATTCTTGGTTTTAATCAAAGCTTTTTTGCCTGCTGGAATATCATATTCCTAACCCTCTAATCCTTTAATGTAGAAGCTGATAAGTTCTATGTAATCCTGACTGTGGCCCCTTGATATTTGAATTGTTTCTTTCTGGCTGCTTGCTGTATTTTCTACTTGATCTGATAGTTCTGGAACTTGGCTACTATATTCCTTTCATTTTGGGATCTCCTTCAGAAGGTTATCGGTATGTTCTTTCAATGACTATATTACCCCCTGGTTCTAGGATATTGGTGCAGTTTTCCTTGGTAATTACTTGAAAGATGCTGTCCAAGCTTTTTTTTTTTTTTTATCATGGATTTCAGGTAGTTCAATGACTCTTAAATCATCACTTCTGGATCTGGTTTCCTGGTCAGTTATTTTTCCAATTAAGTATCTTATATATTCTGTTTTTTCATTCTTTGGACTTTGTTTGACTGATTCTTGATGTCTCATAGAATCATTAGTTTCCACTTCTGCAATTCTAATTTTTAAGGAATTATTTTCTTAAGTTTGCTTTTGTGCCTCCTTTTCCATTTGGCCAATAATGCTTTTTAAGGAGTTGTTTTCTTCAGTTGATTTTTTTTCCATTTGGCCAATTTTATTTTTAAGGAATTGTTTTCTTCTGTCCATTTTTGTCCTTCCTTTTCCAAACTGTTGACTGTCTCTTGCATACTTCTCATTTCTTTTCCCAATTTTTCTTCTACCACTCTTATTTGATCTTTAAAATCCTTTTTGACTTCTTCCAAGAAGGTATTTTGGGCCTGAGACTACTTCATAGTCCTCTTTGAGGTTGCACATGTAGTTATTTTGACATTGTTGTCCCTTCTGAGTTTGTGTTTGGATCTTCCCTGTCACCATGATCGTTTTCCATAGTCGGGGCTCTTTTCTGGTTTTTGCTCATTTTTAAAAGTTGAACTCTGCTCCTGGGGCACAGAGAGAACTGTCCCAAGCTTCTTGTACTGGGGGCCAGGGGCCTGGTCACTGGCTTTCTGTTCAGGGGCCTGAGGTGTTGGTAGCTGGCCCACTGCACTGTGTTTACCTGGCTTAGTCTGCCTGTTGTGCCCTGAATTCCAGGGTTGGCAATTTGCCTGCTGTTCTGCGGCTGGAGGCCTCACAGCTGGCCTGCCGTACCACTACCCTGCTGAGCTAGGACTGCAGGGCCTCAGTTGTTGATCTCTGCTATGGCTAAGAGCCTTCTGCTGACTTGCCCAGACACCACCAGCTCTGTGCTCCACTCCCCTTTTACCTAAGTGAGACTTACCTTTCCTGAAGTCCTTCTAAATTCTCTTGGGCTGGAATATTGTTTCACTCTGTCTTTTTGTGGATTCTATCACTCCAGAATTCTTTTAGAGACTTGATTTAATGTTGTTTCTGAGGGAAATTAAGGAGAGCTCAGGTAACTTCCTGGCTTCTCTCTACCATCTTGGCTCTACCTCCTATGACTTTAAATGTTAAGGGCCTACACAATCCAATAAGAAGAGAGTACAAAAAAGGATAGGAAAACAAAATCCCACAATCTGTTGTTTATCTAAAAGAAAAGGCATGCAGAATCAAAATGAGAAGAACAAAACTGAATATGAATTACACAAATCCAGAAAAACAGGAGTTTTGTCATGTTGTCAAACAAAGCAAAAATTAAAATCTACAATTTCAAGAGATAATCAAGGAAATTATAATGTGTGTAAAGGAACCATAGATAATGAAACAATGCCAGTATACAACAAATCTGCAACATAGAGGTTAGGTTCTAAATTCGTAAAGGAAAATTCCAACATGATATACACAATAGAAAAATAATAGTAGAAAGTTTTCATATATTCCTCTTTCAGAGGTGGACTAATCTTAGAGGAAGATAACAGGGAAATACACAATTCAATTAACTATTGAAAAATATGAAGTTTAAAGTTCTATGGTATCCTGTGAATGGGAACATTAGAGAATATATATGTTTCTCAGCAACATATGGAATCTTTACAAAAATAATCTATACACTAGGGCAAAAATAAATGAATAAATACATATTTGTTAAAAAATCAGAAATACTACACACACACACACACACACACATTACTTATAGACCACATGCAATAAAAATAATAATCTATTCAAGAAGTATAGGCAAAAGAATTGTACCAAAATGGGGATTTAATAATGGAATTCTGATGCCCCCCCCACATGGAAACAATTGATAAGAATATGAAAATCAACAACAATAATCATGAGAAATATACTAAAATTTCTAGGATTCAGCTGAAGTTGTCCTTATAGAAAAAAATATATCCCTAAAATGAACATTAACAAAATTATTACAGAGAGTGAGAGGTAGAGAACATGAGAGAGAGAACAAGAGAGAGAGAGAGAGAGAGAGAGAGAGAGACTCTCATTCTCCAATTTTCACTGGAATGGTATATTAGGTTTACAGAGGGGAAAGTACTATTTCTCTCTTCAAGGTCTATCTATAACCTGGGAAAGTTGGGATTTCTAGTCCTGTAATTCTCTGAGCCCCCATCAAGTATGTTCCTCAATATAAATCAAACAATTTGCATCAGTTAACTTTTACAGAAGTGATTCGTGGCACTGGAGGTACTTTTCCCCCATCTTTGAGTCCCCACCAAATTCATTTTGATTTGAGATATTAATAGAAGATAAATTATTCCCTTCTTCACCTAGACTGGCTCCTTTCTGGGTGTAATTCCTAAAATGGCTGGATGAATTATCTACTGGACTGGGTTAAGTAGCTAAGCTCTTACACTGTCTCTTCACTTATCTTGGCTGCTACTACTACCAACTCTGGTAGATTTTGCTACTGGATCCAGTTGCTGATATGTCTATAATATTGATGTGAAATCACCAGTGATTTATGCACTGTCATTTCAGGATATTCATTCACATAAGATAAAAAAGAATAAAAACAAAAGAAACAAATGACATTATGGGGGGGAGGGGTAGAAGTGGCCAGCTAGCTTCCTCCACATCAGGTAGCTCAAAGAGAACCTCCATTCTGGAAAGCCAGCAGGGAAGAGAAAGAAAGTGACCATCCACTTTAATCTTTTATGCACACAGTCCCTCTTGGTTCAGCAACTTATGAGTCCTCAGTCCTTCCAGCTCCAAAGCCAATTAGAAGACATTTTGTCACTGAACAACATGAACATCTGAGTCATCCCTCCTGTAATTTCCACATGTTGCACTGACAGCAGGCTGAGAATGTCTGCACGTTCTTTAAGGATTTATCCTTCACCGTCTAGTCTCCATATTGATATGTAAATATGTAAAACTAGAAAATGACCTGTAAATATATCCAAAATAAGCACAAAAAATGAAATGTTCAAAAATCAATAAAACTAATCTATAAACTATCAATAAAACTAAAAAGTGAATTTTTCAAAAGACTTATAAAATGCATAAACTTTTAGCCAACTTGATTTTTAAAAAGCAGAAAAATCAAATTACGTGAATAATCAATAAAAAGTAAAATCATAATAATGAAGAAATAAAAAAGAATTATCAGAACTTATACATTTTTATTCTGGCAAACAAAGAATGCAAAAGAAATAGAGGAATACCTACAAAAGTATAAAATAGGTTAATAGAATATCAAATAGAGATCTCAAATAATCTCATTTCAGAAAAGGAAACTGAACTAATTCTAAAGGAACCTAAGAAGCAAAAACTCTCTAATCCAGATGTATTTACTGAAGAGTTCTATCAAAAAATTTAACAAACAATTAGTACCCAAAAAAAATTTTTTAAATTTAAAAAATAATACCTATGCTAGAGAAAGTATTCCAAAAAAAAGAAGAAAAATACTCTACCAGATTCTTCTCATAATTCAAATATATTCCTATCCTTAATCCAGAAATGGATTAAAACAAACAGAATTACAGAGTAATATGATTAATGAATTCTGATTCAAGTTTTTAAATAAAGTTCTGTCAAAAAGACTATAGCAAATTATCAGAAAGTCATTCGCTATGGTCAGGTTTGATTTATATCAGATCTACAAAGGATGGTTTAACATTAGCAAAAATAATTTATATAATTAACAATGCAGAATCACATAATATAATCAATAATTCAGAAAAAAACCCTTGATAAAATATAGCACTCAGTTGTGATAAAAATCTGACTAAGCATAGACATTAAAGTATCTTTTATTTAAAAATGGAAAGAAAAACTGCATATGTAAAACTAAAATCTGTCATCATGTTCAGTCTGGAAACAGTACAAGCTTTCCCAGTAAATACAGACATGAAACAACAATTTCTCTTTTTACTACTTTAATTGACATTGTTATAGAAATAATAGCAATAACAGTAATCCAATAATCATTTATTAAGTGTCTACTGTATATCATGTACTATGCCAAGCACTGGAGATACAGTTAATAAAAAGAAAGGTAGTTGCCGCCCTCAAGGAATTTACGATCTAAAGGCAGAGACAATTCATTAAAAAAAAAAAGGCAGGAAAGCAGAGGAGAGGCAGGCGCAGGGGGAGGATGGGATACCAAGAGGTACCTGGTACAGGGGCATCTTGTTTTGTGTAGTTGAAACCAAGTAGGGAAGTGATACAAAATGGAATGAGGAGCTGAGAGTCCAGTTTCTGTCCTCTATGAAAGAAGGTATTGACAGGAATTTGGTATTCCATTCTCTAGCCCTCCAATAATAGGGGAGTCTGAGGGAGATAGTGTCATTAAGAACTGAGCTAGCAGTGTGATGGTAAGTTTAAAAGTGATGAGCTTCTAAATACAAAAGTAATTCAAGAGAAAGAAATTAAAGACACAGAAAATCAAAGAGAACACAGTATTATCCCTATTTGCTGATGGTTTACTTAGAAAATTCTATGGAATTAGCAAAGAACCTAATTTTGACAACCACTTTCATAAGTTAACAGATTGTAGAACATACCCACAAAAATCCACATTACTTCTGTTTTGCAATAATAAAATCCAGAAGGGAAAAAAGATGAAAAAATAATTCCCATTGGAAATAACTGCCCAGTGCATGGGCAGTAGATTGAGTCAACCTACTAAAGCACAGTCAAAACCTATATAGATAAAATTACCAAACACTTCATAAAGAAATAAAGAACAATTTAACATCAGAGATATTCAGTGCTCATGGCCAAGATAATAAAATGACAATGTTATCAAAGTTAATTTACAGCTTTAGTACTATACATACTGATCTAACTATCAAGGCAATACTTTAGACAAAATAATTACAAAGTTTATTTGGAGGATCAAAAGAACTAGAATGTCATGGGAAACAATGACAAAAAATTGGAACAAGTGAATTTAACTCATCCAAACCTCAATTTGTATTATACAGCAGTAATCATCAAAACTTTTTGATACTGGTTAAAAATAGAAAAGTAGATTAAAAACAGAATAGAGGCAGAAGAATCAGAAATGAAATGTACTCTATACCATGTCTCCAATAATCCTGGAAACATAAATTGCCAAGGGAAGAACTCTCTACTTGACAAGAATTGCTGGGAAAACTAGAAAGCAGTCTAGAAGAAATTAAATTTAGATCACTGTCTTATATCATATACCACAATAAGCTTAAAATTTATACATGTCCTGAATATTAAAGCTCATACTATTAAAAGAGGAAAATAACTAGACCAGTTACCATTCCTAGCTATGATGAGGGAGTAAATTCTCGAACAAAACATAGAGATGATGTGAAAAGTTAAATTATATTTCATGAAATTATTACATGAAACTGAAAAATGCATAAATAAAATTAATACATTTTGAATAAGAATGTTAAAAGTCTGATATCGAAGATACATAGTCAAATAATAGAAATAAGAAAAAAAGCTAATTTCTAATAGATAAGTGATCCAAGGATAGTAAAAGACAGTTCTCAAAGGAAGAATTAAAAACTATTAAAAGATTATTTGTAAGAATACTACAAATAACCCTGAATAAGTAAAATACAAATCAGAACCACTCTTGGGGAAAACCTGCAAATTGACAAAGATGACAAAAGAAAAGAATAATCGATCCTGAAAGGGTTATGGAAAGATGGGGCACACTAACACATTGTTCATGTAACTGTGATTTGGTCCAACAATTCTGGAAATCAGTTTGGAATTAGGTAAAGGGGAAGTGATTAAAATCACTATCTTCTTTGACCCAGAAGTTCCATTACTGGAATATGTCTCAAGGAGATCAATGTAAAAATGAAAGACATCATTATATGCCAAAGTATTTATAGCAGCACTTTTTGCAGTAGCAAAGAACTGGAAACAAAATAGATGCCCTTCTATCAGAATAGCTAAATAAATTATGGCCCATTAATATAATTGAATATTTTTGTGTAAAAAATTAGAAAAGCATTTGAAAATATTTACTTGAACTAATGGAAAGTAAAAGAAGCAGAAACAAGCCTACAATATGCCCACAAATTTCAACATTGTAAATGGAAAAAGCAACAATAACAAAAATTTTACAATAAGCTTAATGACCAATTCTGGCCCCAAAAAAAGCAATATGAGAAGGCTCCCCACCACCAACACCACTTCTTTGTAGATGTGAGGGGAAATGGGTGTGAAACATTATATATAATATCAGATTTGTTTACAGTATTTTGATTGTATTGATGAATTATTATTTTTTCTTCTTTTTCTTTACCCCTTGTTATATAGGATAGCTGGCCCTCTGAAAGGGGGATGAGGGTAAAATAGCTTGATAAGCTTACTTGCTGTTAAAGCAAAGTATGTCAACAAAAATAAGTAAATAAAACTAGCTGATGGGGAAAAAAAAATTGATTTGTTCTCTTTGTTCCTAGATGTCAAAACCTATAGTAATGGGTAGAGGTTCCAGAAGAGCAGATTTAGGCTTAATATAATGAAAAATTTATCATTAGAAGTATAAAGAAGTGTATGGTCTACCTGAAGAGGCAGGTAATGGATTCCTCTTCTGCAGGAGAAGACTATATGATCAGCTGATACAGATTTATAGAGGGTACTTAAAATCAATGGCTGGTTGGACTAGATTAAATGGTCTCTGAGATCCCTTCCAACATTTGATTCTGTGACTTGGGCTAAGCAAGTCAGAGTCAATATATCTGAAGAGATCCAAAAAATAAATAGTGGATTCAAAGACAGAGAGACAAGAACTAGGAGGATACACTTTAGGGGAAGACAGGCAAGGCAGGAGTTTCAAGGCCCAAGCAAGTAGTCAGGATCCAGGTTTTTAGCAGGAATTGGAAAGGCCAAGCAAGGCAGATGGTCAGATGTCCAGAGAAATTGTCAGGAGCCAGGAAAGCTGTGGGTACTGATGGAGTATTCCCAAGCAGCAGAAAAGAGTAAAGGACCAGATGACAAGGAGATGATTTGTGCATATCTGATTTCTGTGAAGACAGGTGTCAATCCCTAAGCCATGTTGTCCCAAGGATCATCAATAGAGACCATGAAAACTTGGGCTGTGTCTGGAGAGCCAAAGTGTCTAGAACTTCAGAAGCGACGATCGTGATGTACTATACTCCTGTCAGACCACTGTCCTCCAGAGCACAATCTTTAGCTCTGAACACCATTTTTTTTTTTAATTTTTAGGCAATTGGGGTTAAGTGATTTGCCCAGGGTTACACAGCTAGTAAGTGTCAAGTGTTTGGTCTGAGGCCAGATTTGGACTCAGGTCCTCCTGTCTTCAGGGCCAGTGCTCTATCCACTGCACCACTTAGCTGCCCCCTGAACACCATATTTTAAGGAAATTGATCAGCTGAAGAATGTTCAGTGGAGGGAAACCATGTTGATGAATATCTCAAGATCATACCATATGACAGTCACTTGAAGAAATTCAGGAAATTTTGTTTGGAGAAAAGAAAACATGGAAGATGAGGGGGGAGATAGTTGGATCTTCAAATATTTGAAGAGCTATCATATAGAAGAAATTAGACTTCTTTTTATATGTTTGTGTTTCTACACTTTTATTTATGAAGTATACATGTAGTAATGTAATAATTGTGTCCCATATTAGAATGTAAAGTCCTTGGGGGCAGAGGCTGTTTTATTCTTTGTTCCTGTATCTCCTACACTTGTTCTCCAAAGGGTCAAAATAGAAGTTGTAGATAGAAGTTGTAAAGAGGTGCATTTAGGGTTGATAAATGAATCAATCAGTCATTTGCCAGTATTCATACATACCAAGCACTGTGCAAAGATAAAAAGTAAATAAATATTACTTTCTCTTAAGAAGATGACTTTCTATTGGTGGAGAAAATTCATGCATATAAAACTGTATTGAGAATAAATATTTTTATTAAATACATGATAGTTAATAAGAGAGGACATTGTGTAGAAGGTTGTGCTTGAGTTGCCACCAAGGGAGGGAGCTTAGAGAAGAGCAGGTGGCATAGAACTGAGCCTTGGAGTGCACTCAGATTTACAAGACATAACGTGAATGATCAGCCAGCAAAAGAGACTGAGAAGAACAGTCAGATAGCGTCAGGAAAACCCAGAGAGGAGAAATTATACAGGGGGAGGGGGAAATCAACAGTGACAAATGCTGCAGACAATTCAGGAAGAATGAGGACTGAGAAAAATTGTTAGATTTGATAATTAAGAGGGTTTTGATGTTTAACTTTGGAAACAGCAATTTCAATTTACTGCTGCACTTGAAAGCCAGGTTACTAATGGTTGAGTATTGAGAGAGAAGTGATTTAATGGAACCAAAGAATATAGACCTTTTTTTCTTCTTGAGAAGGGAAGATATGTGTGTGTGTGTGTGTGTGTGTGTGCGTGTGTGTGTGTGTGTGTGCGCATATATGTATATGTGTGTATATGTGTGTGTTTATGTATATGTGTATATATATGTATGTATGTATATGTATATGTATGTATACATGTGTGTGTGTGTGTGTATATATATATATATATATGTGGGATAAGGTCTAATGAAGGTTTTAAGGATGGAGAAATTTTTGTATGTTTAAAGGCAGTAGAGAAGGAATCAATGGATAGGAGAAGATTGAAGATTAAATAGAAGAGGGGATTGAGATTGATGAAAGAGAAAATGGAAGGAGATGGGATCCAGGACTCTTGCAGAAGACTTAGCCTTGTCAAGAAGAAAGAATACCTCCTTATCAGAGAATAAAGGAAAGCAGAGATTCTGTGAGGATGATGACAAGGGATTGGAAATGAAGAGAAAGGGAGAACAGGTAGCTCACAGTGAATGGCTTCAATTTTCTCAGTAAAGTAAAAGGCAAGATCCTTAGGTAAGAGAATGGGGAAGGGAGTAAAAGTTGTAAGACACTTGAAGAGAAAAGCAAATGTTTGGAATAGCTTCTCTGGGGCTTAGGATAAGGAATGAATTAGTAAGGCATGGAAGAATGGCCTTGTTGCAAAGAGAATCCAGTTGAGATTAGATAATATAAATTAGTTGTGTCTCCAGTAAACCAAGTTTTCAGACTTCCTCTCTCTCCATTTAGCAACACAAGAGTAGGATAAGTGGAGGGGGGGATGGTGGAAATAATTCACATTTGGAGTTGACAAGAGATAAATGGTGACAGGATTAGAGTGCAAGGATTTTAGATCAGAGGACTGTGTGAAGGTGAATTGACTAACTCAAGGGTCAATCTTGAGAAAGGAAGAAAGTGAAGTCAGTGTAGGGATAATAATCCTAAGAATTTTCTTAGAATAGAGATATTGAAAGTTGAGGTAAAGACAAATAATAGGTTCAGGAGAGGTGAAGTATAAGGAGAAATAGAATGGTAGGAAGTTATAGTCAGTGAAATATTCTAGTTTTTTTTTTCCATGAATAATGGTGATATCTACCTATTTCTATCATCTGTACACACATATATATTAGACACACATATATATACAGATAGGAGCACAGAGTAGTGGGAATATGACAATAAGCAAGCAAGACAATTGCTGCCTTCAAGGAGCCTATATTGCAATCTATGAAGATAACGCATAAAAGGGAGCTAAATAATTAGATGAGGGAGGGGGGTAAATATGTGGCAAAATGGTTTGCAGATGGCCAAGAAATGAAATGATGACCTGGATCTCAGTAAGATAAAATGAAAGCTCACCTAATAAGAGCCTAGGGTGGTTCCAACATCAGAATTCAAGTTTCTGGTAGTTAGAGAGTATGTGGTATGGTTTGACACTCTATAGTACAAGAACAGGGCTCAGGAATTGAGGAAATTTAGGAACTTGAATGTTAGGGTGTTTAAGGGAACATCAGTATGAATATTGAAGTCCTCTAGGTCAGAAGCCGGAGAAAGGAGGAAAAGCTAGATATAGAGCTCCTTAAGAATGGAGGGAGAATTACACTAAGGGAGCAGTAGAAAAGTACTAACATGGCCTATAGAGGTAAAATAGTTTTAAAAGCATGAACCTCAGAGATGTAGAGTCTGGAAGACGCAGCAGAGACAAGAAGTATTCTGACTCCTTCAGGACAATGGGAGAAGGTACAAGTAGTGCTAATGAGGCTGGCCAAGGAAGCAGTGTCATCTAGGGGAAGCCAGGTATCTATAAACACAGGTAGGTGGTGGGACTGTGAAAGAGAGATGTCCAGAATAAGGGAAGTTTGTTCAAAATGGGACAAGGATTGGAAAGGGCACAGTTGGAGTGGGACATGGAAGGGGCAGGGTTTGAGGGGGATGAAGATAAAAGAACCTGATGTAGAGTATGGGAAAGTTATTCCTTATGATCTGACAATTAAGTAGCACAGGGATAAGGAAAGTAAGATGTTTTAGAATTTGCTGA